>NW_011494842.1:2911984-2932054 GCF_000754665.1 Bison bison bison | reverse complement strand
GACAACTCTACAAATGGACATCACCAGATGGACAATACCAAAATCTGGTTTATTATATTCTTTGCAGCCGAAGATGGAGAAGCTCTATACAGTCAGCAAAAACAAGACTGGGAGCTGACTGTGGCTCAGATCATGAACTCCTTATTGCCAAATTCAGGCTTAAATTGAAGAAAGTAGGGAAAACCACCAAGCCATTCTGGTATGACCAAATCAAATCCCTTACAAGTTTACAGTGGAAGTAAAAAATAGATTCAAGGGATTAGATCTGATAGAGTGCCTGAAGAACTATCGATGGAGGTTCATGACACTGTATAGGAGGTGGTGATCAGAGGGGTAGGGTAAACTCAATAAATTATGTTGCCTGAATAGAGCACAGCTGGTCTCCATACTATATTTGACAGAACTTCATATCCTTAAGACTGCTTAATTCATTCCACAACCTTCTATTCTCAAGTTGAGCAAGGGAGGAACAGGATTCTTAGATAAAAGTGTAACCTGTTGGAGTCAGTCTAAAACGCCCATGCCTCACTCAGGATTTGGCTGGCCCCCATATAAAGACACAGGGAACTTAGAAAAGGTCTGCAAAGTGATCTGCAAAGCTTACAGAAAGAGTGAGAGAGGGTTGAAAGCACTGGGAATATTTAGCTTTGAGTTTAGAAACTGATGGGCAATGTTCTAACTTGCTTCTTACTTTGTAGGGTGACCCTACAAAGACTAGTGTCTCTTTTGCTTTTTATTTAACACAGGAATTAACTTGAAACAGTAGGTTGAATATGAAGATGAGATTTTCTGAAAGTGAGAGCTGTGTTTAGATACTGGGACACTGATTGCTACATAAATGCATTAACACTGTCTTAAAAATAAGGTGGCAGTACATCCCTTTTGGTTTGAGGTCGTCCTGATACAGACCTGATATCTGAGGGAAATTAATTTTATCCCCTCTTACTCTAATGTGCCCGGTTTTGACCATACAATGTGATCATCTCACTTCAATTTCCCTGTAAGTTTTACCTTGAAGAAATATAGACAGTTATACTCCACATCCCCCCTCGCTCTACAGAGTACACAGCTTTAACAGTGAAGATCAGGGTTCCCGTCTCCCCCTGCATATAATTCTCATGTGACCATGATGACAAAGAACAATCACAAGTAAGTAAAGCCATCCGTCCCAGAACCCCTATATCCCAATGCATGGACCCCACTCCCTGAGACTAAGCCTTTTACAGTCACTGTGTTACTATAGAACATTTCTCTGGAAATGAGAATAAGATTCAGGCAGTGGGGGGCGGGGGGAGGGGGGAAGAGCCCTGTTCTCAACTTTGCATCCTCAAGATCTGCTCCTTGAATCTGCTTTATTTTATTTTTTTTCTTTTTTTATTATTTTTTTAATTTTATTTTTAAACTTTACATAATTGTATTAGTTTTGCCAAATATCGAAATGAATCCGCCACAGGTACACATGTGTTCCCCATCCTGAACCCTCCTCCCTCCTCCCTCCCCATACCATCCCTCTGGGTCATCCCAGTGCACAAGCCCCAAGTATCCAGTATTATGCATCGAACCTGGACTGGCGACTCGTTTCATACATGATATTATACATGTTTCAATGTCATTCTCTCAAATCTTCCCACCCTCTCCCTCTCCCACAGAGTCCATAAGACTGTTCTATACATCAGTGTCTCTTTTGCTGTCTCATATACAGGGTTATTGTTATCATCTTTCTAAATTCCATATATATGCGTTAGTATACTGTATTGGTGTTTTTCTTTCTGGCTTACTTCACTCTGTATAATAGGCTCCAGTTTCATCCACCTCATTAGAACTGATTCAAATGTATTCTTTTGAATGGCTGCGTAATACTCCATTAGGTATATGTACCACAGCTTTCTTATCCATTCATCTGCTGATGGACATCTAGGTTGCTTCCATGTCCTGGCTATTATAAACAGTGCTGTGATGAACATTGGGGTACACGTGTCTCTCTCCCTTCTGGTTTCCTCAGTGTGTATGCCCAGCAGTGGGATTGCTGGATCATAAGGCAGTTCTATTTCCAGTTTTTTAAGGAATCTCCACACTGTTCTCCATAGTGGCTGTACTAGTTTGCATTCCCACCAACAGTGTAAGAGGGCTCCCTTTTCTCCACACCCTCTCCAGCATTTATTGCTTGTAGACTTTTGGATCACAGCCATTCTGACTGGCGTGAAATGGTACCTCATAGTGGTTTTGATTTGCATTTCTCTGATAATGAGTGATGTTGAACATCTTTTCAAGTGTTTGTTAGCCATCTGTATGTCTTCTTTGGAGAAATGTCTATTTAGTTCTTGGCCCATTTTTTGATTGGGTCATTTATTTTTCTGGAGTTGAGCTGTAGGAGTTGCTTGTATATTTTTGAGATTAGTTGTTTGTCAGTTGGTTCATTTGCTATTATTTTCTCCCATTCTGAAGGCTGCCTTTCACCTTACTAATAGTTTCCTTTGATGTGCAGAAGCTTTTAAGGTTAATTAGGTCCCATTTGATTTTTGCTTTTATTTCCAATATTCTGGGAGGTGGGTCATAGAGGATCCTGCTGTGATGTATGTCAGAGAGTGTTTTGCCTATGTTCTCCTCTAGGAGTTTTATAGTTTCTGGTCTTATGTTTAGATCTTTAATCCATTTTGAGTTTATTTTTGTGTATGGTGTTAGAAAGTGTTCTAGTTTCATTCCTTTACAAGTGGTTGACCAGATTTCCCAGCACCACTTATTAAAGAGATTGTCTTTTGTCCACTGTATATTCTTGCCTCCTTTGTCAAAGATAAGGTGTCGATATGTGCGTGGATTTATCTCTGGGCTTTCTATTTTGTTCCATTGATCTATATTTCTGTCTTTGTGCCAGTACCATACTGTCTTGATAACTGTGGCTTTGTAGTAGAGCCTGAAGTCAGGTAGGTTGATTCCTCCAGTTCCATTCTTCTTTCTCAAGACAGCTTTGGCTATTCGAGGTTTTTTGTAATTCCATACACATTGTGAAATTATTTGTTCTAGCTCTGTGAAGAATACTGTTGGTAGCTTGATAGGGATTGCATTGAATCTATAAATTGCTTTGGGTAGTATACTCATTTTCACTATATTGATTCTTCCAATCCATGAACATGGTATATTTCTCCATCTATTAGTGTCCTCTTTGATTTCTTTCACCAGTGTTTTATAGTTTTCTATATATAGGTCTTTAGTTTCTTTAGGTAGATATATTCCTAAGTATTTTATTCTTTCCGTTGCAATGGTGAATGGAATTGTTTCCTTAATTTCTCTTTCTGTCTTCTCATTATTAGTGTATAGGAATGCAAGGGATTTCTGTGTGTTGATTTTATACCCTGCAACTTTACTATAATCATTCATTAGTTCTAGTAATTTTCTGGTGGAGTCTTTACGGTTTTCTATGTAGATGATCATGTCATCTGCAAACAGTGAGTTTTACTTCTTCTTTTCCAATTTGGATTCCTTTTATTTCTTTTTCTGCTCTGATTGCTGTGGCCAAAACTTCCAAAACTATGTTGAATAGTAATGGTGAAAGTGGGCACCCATGTCTTGTTCCTGACTTTAGAGGAAATGCTTTCAATTTTTCACCATTGAGGATAATGTTTGCTGTGGGTTTGTCATATATAGCTTTTATTATGTTGAGGTATGTTCCTTCTATTCCTGCTTTCTGGAGAGTTTTTATCATAAATGGATGTTGAATTTTGTCAAAGGCTTTCTCTGCATCTATGGAGATAATCATATGGTTTTTATTTTTCAATTTGTTAATGTGGTGTATTACATTGATTGATTTGCAGATATTGAAGAATCCTTGCATCCCTGGGATAAAGCCCACTTGGTCATGGTGTATGATCTTTTTAATGTGTTGTTGGATTGTGACTGCAAGAATTTTGTTAAAGATTTTTGCATCTATGTTCATCAGTGATATTGGCCTGTAATTTTCTTTTTTTGTGGGATCTTTATCAGGTTTTGGTATTAGGGTGATGGTGGCCTCATAGAATGAGTTTGGAAGTTTACCTTCCTATGCAATTTTCTGGAAGAGTTTGAGTAGGATAGGTGTTAGCTCTTCTCTAAATTTTTGGTAGAATTCAGCTGTGAAGCCGTCTGGACCTGGGCTTTTGTTTGCTGGAAGATTTTTGATTACAGTTTCAATTTCTGTGCTTGTGATGGGTCTGTTAAGATTTTCTATTTCTTCCTGGTCCAGTTTTGGTAAGTTGTACTTTTCTAGGAATTTGTTTATTTCTCCCACGTTGTCCATTTTATTAGCATATAATTGTTGATAGTAGTCTCTTACGATCCTTTGTATTTCTGTGTTGTCTGTTGTGATCTCTCCATTTTCATTTCTAATTTTATTGATTTGATTTTTCTCCTTTTGTTTCTTTATGAGTCTGGCAAATGGTTTGTCCATTTTATTTATCCTTTCAAAGAACCAGCTTTTGGCTTTGTTGATTTTTGCTATGGCCTCTTTTGTTTCTTTTGCATTTATTTCTGCTCTAATTTTTAAGATTTCTTTCCTTCTACTAACCTTGGGGTTCTTCATTTCTTCCTTTTCTAGTTGCTTTAGGTGTAGAGTTAGGTTATTTATTTGACTTTTTTCTTGTTTCTTGAGGTATGCCTGTATTGCTATGAATTTTCCCCTTAGGACTGCTTTTACAGTGTCCCACAGGTTTTGGGTTGTTGTGTTTTCATTTTCATTTGTTTCTATGCAAATTTTGATTTCTCTTTTGATTTCTGTGATTTGTTGGTTTTTCAGCAGGGTGTTTTTCAGCCTCCATATGTTGGAATTTTTAATAGTTTTTCTCCTGTAATTGAGATCTAATCTTACTGCATTGTGGTCAGAAAAGATGCTTGGAGTGATTTCTATTGTTTTGAATTTATCTTCTTTAAAAATGTTCTTTCTATCCCTCAGTGGGTCCGCTATCCTCAGAAATATCCAAATGGTGGCTCCTTCTCAAATCTCATGAGAATGTGGCTGACCTGGTCCATAATCTGGCAGGACTATAACCTTGGTTATCTCTCTGTCAGGACTACACTTGCAGGGAAAGCTGAACAATGCTGGGCAGGTGGGCATTCCCATCTCTTTGACCTGCCAGTGGAACCAGCCCCAAGAGACACTCTAGCAATCTGGGGCCTCCTTAGGTTTTGACTTCTCATAACCACTTAATGAAATCATTGTCCTCCGGGAGTGCCAGTCTAAAGACCAAGATGTTCACCAAGATTGGCCAGGAGGAGAAGCCAGAGAAGTATTTAAGTGGAATTTCTATGGGACTTTTTCTACCAAGTCTTATTGAGAAGCAAATACTATATCTACAATCCTCCATTTCATCTGCCCAGCTAGTTTGTCCTTGAATGTGCCCAATAGATGTACACTGTTTTATCATCCTGAAAAAGATCCTGCCTAGAGCCATGACAGCAATGGTAAACGCCTGGCAGAGCTGGCCTGCACACACCCTGCCAGCCTTACATCCAGGGGGACCATTCGAGTGAACTCCAGACAGTGGGACAAAGTAAAGCGTGTCACTTCACTCCAAAGTGGTAAGAAGTCCCTGGGCCTTTCCTTGGTCTCTCTCCGCCCCCCTCTAAATGGCAAGGACCAGGACTTGCCCAGTGGTCCAGTAGTCAAGAATTGGCCTTGCAATGGAGGGGACGTGGATGAGATTCCTGGTCAGGGAACTAAGATCCACATGCCTAAGAGCAACTAGGCCTACGCACCGCAACTACTGAGCCAGTGAACTCGGGAGCCCGTGCACCACAACTAGAGTCGTCTGCCACAATGCAGAGACCCCACATGATGCGACCAAGATCCTGCATGCTGCAATCAATACCCGATACAGCGGTAACAAATAAATAAAATATTAAAAAATAATAATAAATGGCAATGACCTAGAGCAGGGTGAGACCACAGGAAGAAAGACTTTGGGTCACTGAATGGCCAAATTATCCACTCAGGACTTGTGATGATTTTGAGGCAGGGAAATGTGGAGTTGTGCATTACAGTGTTTCTGCATCCTGGCTCATGAAACGCAATTCTTAGATTTGAACCTTGAGTAGAGACGGAGCCTTGTGTTTGCCAAGTCTCCATACACCGAGATTAAAGGACTTGAAGTGATTTCTAGGAAGGACGACTGGGTGGGGGTGGGGGTGAAGACGGGCACTCGTTTCTAAACCCTGCCTTGTCTTTCTAACTTTCCCAGAAACTCGAATATCTAGCATCAAGAAGAAAAACTTGCATTCAGAGGAAACCTGATTTTGTTTTTAAGGATAAACCTGAGTCTCTGGGGGAGACATAAACTAGCTTTCATCCTCTATCATCTATCAGAGAATTTCATGCATTCATTCATTCATCCCTTTATTCCCTAATCCATTCACTCATCCTTTTATCCTCTAATTCATTCACTCTTTCCTTTATTCACTCATTTATTCATCTCTTCATTCACTAACTCATTTATTTGCAGCTAGGAGTAGGGAACTATGAGTAGGCAAGAGGCATGAGCAGGAAGATGTGACTGCATAAAATAATTTAAAGAAATGCTGTCTTTACACATTATGAACCAATCAGCATCAAACTGCTCAAGTTAAACCCCTCATTTGATCAAGGCCTTGGATCTCCATTTCCCAAACTCAGAGCTTTCTTAGATAGGACTTTAAAGCAGGGCCAATATAATCAGAGTAAGACTGAAAAGGTGTAATAGCAGAATGCCTTTCCAACTCTAAGACATGAATTCCAGTGGCTCGAAATAACAAGACATCATCACTGTCCATTACTGTTCCAAAAAAACAAGTGATTATGTGAATCTGTGTTATGTGAATCTCATCTTCTGTATCATGTGATACCTCTAAGCTGTTCTGTCCAAATTCCAATTCCAGCTTTTTCTAAATTCTGCTGTGATCTATAGTTCATTCTATTAAGTCTTTTCCATAATCCCTCTATACCATGTTATACACACACACACCTTCCCTACTCCTTCCCTCCCTCAAATCCAAAAACCTTCACTTAATCACCTCTTAATCATTTGCCTGAAAAGTAAGCCCTCCAGCCTCTGATTGTTTCCTTCCAGATGCTGCTGGGGAATGACTCCCCACAGACCTCACCGAACATTCCATCATGGTCAATTGGCTGGGCAGACTGTAAGTCCAGTCCTCCAAAGCTTTTACGCTCTTTCTTTCCAAGAAAACTCAGAGCTAACACCATTGTTTCCTCACAAAAACAGCTAACATCTGCAGACTGGAACATCAAAACAAAGGAAAAAAAATTGTGCAGGGTTCTGCTGATGTTGGATGCAAACTTTCTCAGCCATTTTAGGCAATAAATCAATGTTCTTCTTTTCAATTTCTATTGAAAAATAAACCATACTGGCTGATTTTCAGTTTCTCCTCAGAGGAATAGTTAACAAACAGGTTACATGCAATGACTAATTAGTCCTTCTGCCTTCCAGCTAAGCAAACTCAGCTTGTATTTGGAAATGGAATCTCTAACAAAATTCATCACATTGCTCAAAGAATGTTCAATTTTATTCTGCATTTAAATAGTTTGTTTCAGCTTTATTACTTTAATCTATAGATACATTGGTATAGCTCAACAAACTGCTTATTCCAAACTAATAATGTACAATGTTTATTAAAGTTATTAACTCCAGGACTTTCCTGGTGGTCCAGTTGTTAAGACTTAGTCTTCCAATGCATAAGACATGGGTTCAATCCCTGGTTGGGGAGCTAAGATTTCACATGCCTCATGGCCAAAACACCAAAACACAACAGAAGCAATATTGTAACAAATTCAATTAAGTCTTTAAAAATGGTCCACATCAAAAAAAAAAAATCTTAAAAAAATAAAATTAAAAAAAAAAATCTTAAAAAAGAATTATTAACATCCCAAACTTTGCATTGACAAATTTGAATATAATTACCATATTATCTTATAAAAATCACTTTTAAAACTTTGATCTTAGTTGTTCTACAATCTCGGTTAATGTATGTTCCAGTTTAGAAATAAGAAAATATTGCCCCTCTAGTAAAGATGGAGCCAAATCCCTCTTATTCCAGCTGTTTCCTGTATGGATCATAATGGCGTTTAGTCATTTCTTTATTTTAGACAACTCCTTTAGATCGGTGTTTCTCAGACTTTAATGTGCCTACAAACCCCAGTAGAGCTTGTTAACAGTTTCTCGGGCCCATCTCCAGAGACTATGATTCATTGGGTCAGGTTGGGTCAATGAATTTGCATTTCTAACCAGCTCACAAATGATAGTGATGCTGCTGATCCAAGGACTAAAATTTGAGAACTTCTGCTGTATCTTAAGCTAACTTTTAAAAAACTGTATGAATTAACTGTGAAACTGACAGACTGGAGGAGGGATGGATTGTGAGTTTGGGATTAGCAAATACAAACAATTTATATATAAGATGAATAAACAAGGTCCTACTGCATAGCACAAGGAGCTGTGTTCAATACCCTGTGATAAACCATAATGGAAAAGAATATGAAAAAGAATATATACAACAACAACAATATGATTGAATGCTTTCACTGTATGGTATAAATTAACAAAGAACTGTAAAGCAATTATACTTTGATATAATTTTATATATATATATATATCCTATTCTTAAGTAACAGCCCATCACCATCGATGATAAAATTGATAAACACATCTATAAATATATCAAACTGGTAAAAATTAAAATTCCAATCATTATAGTATTAATACCCAAAAATTCCAATCATTATAGTATTAATACCCAATCTAATTCTGTAGCTTGAATAGCACTCTCTAACTCCTTCCTTTCAAATAACACTACTTTCTTTCTAGGTGGAAACGATTTCTCTTTCCTCATGTGGACCATTCCAAGTGGGTCGTCTAGGCATACACTAGAGTCAAAAACAAATGAGATTTTAAACCATAATGACAGATTCTCAAATAATTCTGTATATCTCTTTATAAAGTTCACAAGTCATGCAAACATTCTTTAATTCCTCTTTAAGTAACCAGTGGTATTTCTGAAATACCAGTACCAGGAACATCTATGTATATTAGAGATGCTAAAAGAAACACATATACACAACAGACACTTTTAATGCTAGACAGTTTGGAAAAGGCTCGGAATCTGCTGCCCCTACCAGCAAGGCCCCACATATATACAACAGACACTTTTAATGCTAGACAGTTCGGAGAAGGCTCAGGATCTGCTGCTTCTACCAGCAAGGCCCCTGTCCTCGAGGGGTCTTCTCTCCTTCCTCATGGATGGAAGGCACTAAGACCCCAAACCTTAGGTGAATGCGGCTTAGCAATAGTAAGAGCCCAAAAGTCACATACTAGTCACATTCGCAGTCACATACTACGAATCTGATGGCTCAAAATGGTCATCGGAAAACTTGAGATAATATACTAAAACCTCAAGGACTCTCGAGGGTGACAGCAGAAGAGGTTAAGCAATCAATTTCAAGGTAGGCAAGAGGAAAAGAGTACTGTAAACGATTCTATGTACATATTCATAGGGACAGGATTCCCCTGCATCAAGTGAATTTCCACTTCTTTTTCTTAACAAGCTGCACTGACTTAGGACCTAAAGTATATTAATACTATATTTAATATAATATCAAATAGAAGTGGTTACAACAAAGCAGCATTGCTTTGTTTCTGATCTGAAAGAGAATCATTAACATTTTACCTTTAGGTATGATATTTGCTGCAGAATACTGTTTCACAATAGAATGGGAAAGACTAGAGAGCTCTTCACGAAAATTAGAGAAATATCAAGGAAGCATTTGATGCAAAGATAGGCACAATTAAGGACAGAAATGGTATGGGCCTAACAAAACAGAAGATATTAAGAAGAGGTGGCAAAAAAAAAAAAAGAAGAGGTGGCAAGAATACAAATAACTCTACAAAAAGATCTTAATGGCCCAGAAGTCAAGTGGACATTAGGAAGCATCACTAAGAACAAAGCTAGTGGAGGTGATGGAATTCCAGTTGAGCTATTCCAAATCCTGAAAGATGATGCTATGAAAGTGCCACATTCAATAAGCTAACAAATTTGGAAAACTCAGCAGTGGCCACAGGACTGGAAAAGCTCCATTTTCGTTTCAATCCCAAAGAAGGGTAATGCCAAAGAATGTTCAGACTACTGTACAATGGCACCCATTTCACATGCCAGTAAGGTCATGCTCAAAATCCTCCAAGCTAGCCTTCAACAGTATATGAGCTGAGAATTTCCAGATGTACAGGCTAGATGTAGAAAAGGCAGAGGAACCAGAGATCAAATTGCCAACATCCACTGGATCATAGAAAAAGCAAAATAATTTCTAAAAAACTTGCTTCATTGAATATGCTAAAGCCATTGACTGTGTGGATCACCACAAACTGTGGAAAATTCTTAAAGAGATGGGAATATCAGATCACCTTTCCTGCCTCCTAAGAAGTCTGTATGCAGGTCAAGAAGCAATAGAAATGCACATGGAATAATGGACTGGTTCCAAATCTGGAAAGGAGTACTTCAAGGCTGTATATTGTCACCCTGTTTATTCAACTTCCACGCAGAGTACATCATGTGAAATGCCAGGCAGGATGAAGCACAAGGTGGAATCAAGATTGCTGCGAGAAATATCAATAATCTCAGATATGCAGATGATACCAGCTTTATGGCAGAAAGCAAAGAGAAACTAAAGAACCTCTTGATGAAGGTGAAAGAGGAGAGTAAAAAAGCTGGTTTAAAATTCAACATTCAAAAAAATAAGATCATGGCATCCAGTCCCATCATTTCATGGCAAAAAGATGGGGAAAAATATGGAAACAGTGAGAGACTTTATTTTCTTGAGCTCCAAAATCACTGTGGATGGTGACTGCAGATGTGAAAAAGACACTTGCTCATTGGAAGGAAAGCTGTGACAAACCTAGACAGCGTATTAAAACACAGAGACATTACTTTGCTGACAAAGGTCCACCTATTCAAAGCTATGGTTTTTCCAGTAGTCATATATGGATGTGAGAGTTGGACCATAAAGAAGGATGAGTACTTTAGAATTGATGCTTTTGAACTGAGCTGTTGGAGAAGACTCTTGTGAGTCCCTTGCACTGCAAGGAGATCCAACCAGTCAATTTCCTTTAGGGAAATCAGTACTGAATATTCATTGGAAGGACTGATGCTGAAGCTCCAATACTTTGGCCACCTGATGGGAAGAGCCTACTCGTTGGAAAAGACCCTGATGCTGGGAAAGAGAGAAGGCAGGAGGAGAAGGGGAAGACAGAGGACAAGATGGTTGGGTGGCATCACCAACTCAATGGACATGAATTTAAGCAAGCTCCGGGAGATGGTGAAGGACAGAGAAGCTTGGCGTGCTGCAGTCCATGGGGTCACACAGAGCTGGACACGACTGAGTGACTGAATGACAACCGGTGCTTTACAGTCCTTTCAAAATGTGTGCTCCATTGCTAAGTTGTGTCCAGCTCTTTTTGAGCCCATGGTCTATAGCCTGCCAGGCTCCTTCTGTGCATGGGATTCTCCAGGCAAGAATACTGGGGTGGGTTGCCATTTCCTCCTCCAGGGGATATTCCTGACCCAGGAATCGAACCCGTATCTCCTGTGTCTCCTACATCGTCAAGCGGAATTTTTGCCACTGCATCGCCTGGGAAGCCCTTCATAACGTATGCTGCTAAGCCGCTTCAGTCCTGTCCAACTCTGTGCGACCCCATAGAAGGCAGCCCACCAGGCTCCTCCGTCCATGGGATTTTCCAGGCAAGAGTCCTGGAGTGGGGTGCCATTGCCTTCTCCGTTCATAATGTACACATATGTCAAATAATCACACTGTACTCTTTAAATATCTTACAATTTTACGTCTATTATACCTCAATAAAGATAAAAAAAGAAAAAAGGAAGCTGGTGTTAATCCCGTTTTACAAATAGAGGGGGGGAAAAAAGATTCTATCCTAATGAATGTCTTGTCCTACATGCCCACTTTTCAGGGGTCCCTCTCAGCTATTTTCATGTCAATCAATCAATATCATATCAATCTCAGAACAGAGTATCCTCAATTGTCCCAGGTCTGAATATCCCTGAATGCTCTAACTCTAATACTTATGCTTTGATATGTCTCTGTTCACACAACAGTAATAAAAATATACTTACTTATATTCATAGATATAAATCTACCTACTTGAAGATCTACATCCGTCTCCTCTCAAACATGTTTGGATGTGGATGGTGTCTATTTCAATGAGTATCAGTTCAGTTCAGTTCAGTCGCTCAGTCATGTCCGATTCTCTGTGACCCCATGAATCACAGCACGCCAGGCCTCCCTGTCCATCACCAACTCCCAGAGTTCACTCAGACTCACGTCCATCGAGTCAGTGATGCCATCCAGCCATCTCATCCTCTGTTGTCCCCTTCTCCTCCTGCCCCCAATCCCTCCCAGCATCAGAGTCTTTTCCAGTGAGTCAACTCTTCGCATGAGGTGGCCAGAGGACTGGAGTTTCAGCTTTAGCATCATTCCTTCCAAAGAAATCCCAGGGCTGATCTCCTTCACAATGGACTGGTTGGATCTCCTTGCAGTCCAATGGACTCTCAAGAGTCTTCTCCAACACCACAGTTCAAAAGCATCAATTCTTCAGCGCTCAGCCTTCTTCACAGTCCAACTCTCACATCCGTATATGACCACTGGAAAAACCATAGCCTTGACTAGACAGACCTTTTTTGGCAAAGTAATGTCTCTGCTTTTGAATATGCTATCTAGGTTGGTCATAGACGAATGCAAATTTGATAAGTACACATATATTTACAAGAAGTTCATGAGCCATAAATGTTTGGACTCACAAAAACTGGAGCAACTAAAATTTATCAAAATTTGAAAAGTATTCAAATTTTTCACTACTAATAATTAATAAAGTATAGTGTTCTAAGAAAGTATTGATAGTTTTTAGCAAGAACTTTTAAGCCAAATGGACAAAATAAAACACACCCTATAAACCAAATATCCTTATGATTGGCCTCGGGAGTAATACAAATAGCAAAACTGTACAAGAATATGTTCCGTTTTTCTGATTTTTCAATTCCTGTGAATTTTATGGTACATGAGATTCATATGTTTTACTAATGGTAGTGGTTTAGTCGCTAAGTTGTGTCCAACTCAAAAGATCCCATGGACCTTTGCCCACCAGGCTCTCTGTCCATGGGATTCTCTAGGCAACAATACTGGAGTGGGTTGCCATTTCCTTCTCTGGTTTTACTAACGATCAGGCCCAAATTCAATTTTCTCACACATTATTCCTTCTGGAAATTAATAAGATACCATTTTATAGCATGCCTCAGTTCACTTCAATCATTTTAAACTTTCTAAATCAGTTCTCAGAACAGACTTGTGGTTGCCAAAGGGGAAGGGGTTAGGGGAAGGATGGAATGGGAGGCTGAGGTTAGCAGATATAAGCTACCTTATATAGGAAGGACAGACAAGACCCTACTATAAAGCACAAGAAACTATATTCAATATCCTGTGATAAACCACAATGGAAAACAATATAAAGAATGCATTTGAATGTATCTGAATCACTTTGCAGTACAGCAGAAATTAACATAACACTGTAAATTAACTATAATAAAAAAATAAAACAGAGTTCTCAGCTTTCATTTTTTACTGTCTCTACTAGTTAACAGAAAATGCCTCCAACAACACTATGAATCTGAAAACAAAAGGTTATTATATGTGGTTTGAGTAGTTTAATCAAGTTTTATACATGGCTTCATTAAAACAAGCTAAATAGTAGTCCACACAAATTGAATGACAAAGATCGTATTTGTCTTCTCCTCCCCAAGTTTGAGAAGGAGTTGCTTGTCATCTTTCATTCTCACTTTTAGGAAAAAGAAAAGTGCGGCATCTATCTGGGGACTCTTGCCATCCACAGAGGTGGATGGTGCAGCCTCAGGGTCTGCAGCCGCTGAGAACCAAGGCAGCCTCATGGAGAGGGTGAGAGACAGTGGGAGCTCCTGGGCCCTTAACCAGTCCGCACGCCGGCCCAGGCTTGAGACACGTGGACCAGTAACTCAAGGATGGCAAAACTGCAGGCAAGTGTGGAGTGAGAGTGTAATTTCAGCTCCAGTGTTCAATCCCATCATGGCTCTGGTTCCTGAGCCATTCAGAGTGAGTTCTCAAATGGAAGATACTGAAATCCTTCTACTTAAGAACACATTCTGGGTATAGAACAACTGCTTTGTCATTATTGTTCTTTTTCATCTGTAGTCTTTTTGTTCTATGATCCATTCTGTACAACTTGTTTCTGTACAACATGATCTTCTGTACAACTTTACTTCTTTACTTCTATGCTTTTGACAGAGAATGATCATTGTCCAGGCTTCAAAACACCCATGAATTATTAATAAAAAATTGTATTAACCTCACAAGAGCACTTCAGCACATTTTAGGTCACTGAGACCTTTTAAAAACTTCATTTATTGTATTGTAGTACAACTTTTTACTACACACTATGGTTTCGGATGGCCACTCAGAAAAAAATGAATAAAGAGCCAATGGTTGCAGTAAAGTAAACAGATTAATGCAGGGTCTTTCAGTATATCTATGAAATCTGCATACACAGTATTTGGTGTGTATGCAACAATACTTTTTAAAAATATCTGACCTTTTGGATAGGACTGTATGTGTCTATTTGAGCTACTTACTAAAAAACTAAGAAAGGGTGTATGTCTCAGAAATACCCTCTAAAACCATTAACCTAAGCTCATGAGAAAGAGAAGTGCGGCTGATAGGTCAGAATGAAGGAAGGAGATCCTGAAAGGTCACAAAAATCTATGGAATCATCATAAAACATCTGAATAACTTGTCTCTGAAGAAGAGTGATTCATTCAGGTCCATCCACCTCAGGCTTTAAATGAATTCAGGCTCAAAATTAACTATGGTTAAAAACTAAGCTGTATCATCCTAAGCCAGTCCCAACCAACTGCAGTAATAGATAAATCTAGAACTTTACAAATGTGTTAAAAGAAAACACGTTGCAAAAAATGAGTACAAAGTAATTTTATAATTGAAGTTCCTAGTGTTCAATCAACTGACATGATATAGTGAAGAAACACAGGCTTTGGAACCTGACAAAGATTCAAACCCAGTGTTTTTACCAGGGATTTGACCTAGAAAAATATTATTTACTTTCTTTCCTCATATAAAAAGTGAAAATAACAGAATTTTCTTTGCAGAACTGTAAGAATTCAGAAATTATGTAAAGCCTTTACCAAACTTTGCTGATAAACAGTGGTTGGTACCTGAAGTCCATCAACAGATCAATGGATAAAGAACATGTGGTACATATATACAATGAAATATTACTCAGCCATAAAAAAAGTATGAATTAATGCCATCTGTGGAAAAATGGACGGACCTAGAGATTATTACACTAAGTGAAGTCAGACAGACAAATATCATATGATATCACTTATATGTGGAATCTAAACTATGACACAAATACACTTATTTATGAAACAGAAACAGACTCACAAAAACAGAACAGATTTGTGGTTGCCAAGGCGGGTAGTGGAGGGATGGAGTAGGAGTCTGGGGTGAGCAGGCTTAAACTTTTAAATACAGAGTGGACAAACAAGGGTCTGCTATATAGCATGGGGAACTATATTCACTCTCCTGGGACAAACTCTAAAGGAAAAGAATACAAAAAAGAATGTATGAGTGAGTGAAAGTTGCTCAGTCATGTCCAACTCTTTGTGACCCCATGGACGATACAGTCCATGGAATTCTCCAGGCCAGAATACTGGAGAGGGCAGCCTTTCCCTTCTCCAGGGGATCTTCCCAACCCAGGGATCGAACCCAGGTCTACCTCATTGAAGGCAGATTCTTTACCAGCTGAGCCACAAGGGAAGCCCACAAGAATGTATACATATATGTATAACTGAGTCACTTTGCTGTACACAACATTGTAATCACCTATACTCCGATAAAATAAAATTTTTTAAAAAACAGTGGTTGGTAGTATCATCATCATTATCATCATCATATAAATTTCTAAACTCCTGTTAATAATATTCTATTAACAGTTAATATATCTCTGATGTATTCTTAAATTTAAATATATTCTTAAATTTGCCCTATGCAATAAGCTAGTTGCAAATTTAGTACAGGTAAGCTGAAATAATACTCCTGCCCCTAAATAACACTTTAAAAAAAATCAAATGATTGACATTCTATCTAACAAGTTATCATTATGGCATTTCCATCGAGAGGTCTATATGTATACATGCTTTCAAGACCAAATAGATTTAAGAGATCCAGCTCTCCAGAGATGAGTGTTTATGCAAGCTTCTGTTCTATTTCCTTTAACTCAAGTTTTCCTTTCAGTATTTTCTAGAGTATACATTCAGCAGAATTATATTAAATATTAAAATCTTTTCACACGGGAATGGAAACTAAGTGATATCAAACATTCGTGAGTGAACCTCTGAATCACTTCATCTGTTTCTCCATGGGTCCTGCATATGCCTTTTAAAACCAGCCCTAAAACCTGGGCAAAGAGAATTCCAAATTGCCCTCAGCTTTTATCTGTGACTGGGTCCACAGCTCCATGTAGAATCCGAGGCTTGAAATGTGGCATAGCACTTAAAATTCAGAGAAGCCTTAGCCCTTAAATAAAAATTCTCAAAAAGTACAAATTGTGTCTAACTAAAATAAGGTTCATATTTTGACTCCAACATTCAGCTATAATTCGTTTCTATTTCACATTGAAACACAGATCAAGGAAAGAATTTAAAAAGTGGATGCCAGACTCTGCACACCCAGTGGGTTACAGATGTACAAACGCAGTGACAGAGAGACCCTCTACTTCCTTCAGGATCCAAAATCACTTGGAAGGAAACCTCAGGAGGAAAGATGTCTGACAGATACATTTCTCTGGGGCTTCCTGCCTTCTTGCTTGCCAAGCTTCCCAGACTCCATCGGTTGTTCATAAAGTTCACTGAAAAGACTTTCTGAAAGGCTGATTTTACAGGGTGAAACGTATTAAAGGTGTTTTTTCTGTAGCTGAAGTTTCCCTTCACGCACACTTCCCTACTTCACAAATCCAAGGAAACATAACTTAGAAAGTAACAAGCATAAGGAGACATTTGATGCTCTATCAGTGGGATACTCAGCACCACCACTGAATCCAAAACCCGGGCCCACAGCTCACACATTGCAACAGAGAAGCTGTTTCACCCTGAGGGTGTCATCATACCCCACCATGTCTCTATTCCTTCTCTTGTAAAGTGGGATGACAAGGAGATGAGTATCATACACTCTGTGAACTAACCCAGTAAAAACCTAGACACGGAAAGTGAATGAAAAGCTAGATTCTACTCCTTCTGACCTTTATATGATAGCCATGAAAGAAAAAAATATAGATATTCAAACTTCCAAAATGAGTACATGAATCTTAAAACAGTCTAGCCCAATATTAAAAAAAAATGATTGAAAGCTACTTATTCTTGTTTATAAAAGTAATATCTTTGATATAATTAAACACATATCTTTTTTGCCAGTCATAAAGTCAGTGAATGTGGCTAAAACTACCTGAGTTTACACTATGAATGGATTTTTAGCACCTACAAACTATTTTATTCTGTAAATATTTACCAGAATCTAAGTATATAAATCTTCTGGATAATAGAAAAGGTAAATGTAGTTTCACCTTTTAGAAAATCTCACTCTAGCATTCCAAATATTACAAATTTACTAGAGGGATGTTTCTACTTGACCATCTTTGGTGGGGAACAGAGCTTTGATGCAGAAAACAAACTTGAGTTCACTGAGTGCTACTTAAGAGTTGGGGTTGGCAGGGGTGGAAACGAAGGACACAGAGAAAGACATTTAAGGAAAGTTTCACCACTAGTAGAAGGTGAGTATCTGTCTTCAAATCAAGGGTGAAAAAGATAATAAAGCAGTTTATAAGATTAGGGGCCTTTATTATTTTTTCTCATAAAACAGTAAATAGATATATGAAAGATGAGCTAATTTTTAAGATTAAAAAAAAGGGAAGATAAACTGGATGTCTGAGGCAGCTAAGGATATGAGGAAGAATGCAAATCCTGTTTAAGACATTCATCTGTTTTTATCTTTTAAGTGTAGTCTTGACAAAATAAAACATTTCCAGAGGTTAATATGGCTCATCTGTGTAGCAGTCAATTTGAATCTTCTACTCAGTCTAACAATCGTGAGACCAGGAAAGCATGCTCATGCATTGATTTTACTGTGGGGTCTTCAAGCAGGCTGGACAATCACTTTCAAATCAGAATTTCTGCTAAAATGATATTCTCTACATATATGAATTTGCTTGGTCTCTTTTAAATACCATCTGCTCCATAAGCATAACACATCAAATTATATGTCTACACAGTCTAGCCCCTTGGTTGATGAGGGAAAATCAAAAGAAATAAAAATAAAAGCTAAGCTTAGAGGAAGAAAATGAGGAAAGGAGAGAGGGTCAGGGAAAGTTGCAGCCCAGAGTGAATAAGCAGAAAGGAAGCCAGAAGACTTGGAGAAGCTCAGAGCTAATGAAAAAAACAAGAACACTGGGTTGGGGGAGGGAAGGATGAGAAAGCCAGCTGGAAGGACAGAAAGCAAGGAAGAGGGAAGCCAACAGAAATCCAAAGGCAGAAAGTACTGGAGAAGGAAGGGAACAGGAAATTTATTGGAAACCAAGTTGTTTTTCCTTTTGTATCCAATGCAATTCTATTCCAGGCAGAACTCTATTCTCACCCTCAGAGAGGCGAAAAGGGAAGTCAAAACTCATAGGAGTCCACGGGCTGGAGCCAGGAGCTCTCCAAAGACAGACTGGAGGAAACACGAGCCAACAGCAGACCCTCTAAAGCAGAGTCTGGGACAAAGGAGGAGCAGCGTCACCCAGCCCAGCGTTTCTCCAAAGACAGCTGAAGCAAAGAACAGCGATAGCTGCTACTGATCAGAATTCCTAGCACATTTAATAAACGCCTCCGTCGACTCCTCTCACCAGCAAGGTCAGGAAACACTGGTAGATGTGAAAACCAGGGGCTCTGGAACCTTAGCTGCCTGAATTCACCTCTGAGATCATCAACTATTGATCATGAGCAAGTCATTCAACCTGTGTCTCAGTTACTGTGTCTACAAAAAGGATTGTTATGAGGATTAAGTGAGTTATTGCGTGTCACGTAGTTAGGCAGTGTCCAGAGCCTATTAAATATGAATCAGGAATGAATCCAGGCAAAGCAAAAGATAAGATTGTAAAGAAGAGGTTAATAAGAAGAAATTACTGCTACCAAATTCACACACATTAAGTGAAAAGATCCAAAATAATCTTACATCAATAGAGACAAAATATAATAAAGGAACTATCCACTTAATCACTCATTTATTTAGTCAGTCATTTAACAAATTTTATTGAACTACATCATACATAAAAAGCAGTAAATAATAGTATACTGTTTCTCTAAAGACAGATACTTAAGTTAGGCATAATAATAATTTTCATGTTTAAAAAATATCTTCTGTATCTTTCGCAATTTTTAGAGTGAAAACCAGTGTAAGTCAGTTTCTCTTTAAAATCTTATTTTTTGATGATGCAGACAACTCTTTATTCATTTTCTAAACTTTAAATTGTTTTCCTATACAAACTGTAATCTATAAGATGAATAAGCTCTAGGAACCTAAGGTATAGTCTCATGATAGTTAATAATATTATATTATAGGCTTGCAAGTTGTTAAGAGGGTATATCTTAAACAATCTCACCACAAAAAAGGCAATGGTGATTTCTTTTAATTAATTAAATGATGATTAAGTGTGGAATATGATGCAGATACTAGGCAAAACTATGGTAATCATTTTGTAATATATGCATATCAAATCTGTATACTTTAAAATTATAATGTTTGATGTCAACTATATCCCATGAACAGTATGAAAAGGCAAAATGATAGGATACTGAAAGAGAAACTCCCCATGTCGGTAGGTGCCCAATATGCTACTGGAGATCAGTGGAGAAATAACTCCAGAAAGAATGAAGGATGGAGCCAAAGCAAAAACAATACCCAGCTGTGGATGTGAC
>NW_011494842.1:2910950-2911852 GCF_000754665.1 Bison bison bison | reverse complement strand
GTAACAGGCAAATTTGGACTTGGAATACAGAATGAAGCAGGGGAAAGACTAATAGAGCTTTGCCAAGAGAACACACTGGTCATAGCAAACACCCTCTTCCAACAACACAAGAGAAGACTCTATACATGGACATCACCAGATGGTCAACACTGAAATCAGATTGATTATATTCTTTGCAGCCAAAGATGGAGAAGCTTTATACAGTCACCAAAAACAAGACCAGGAGCTAACTGTGGCTCAGATCATGAGCTCCTTAATGCTGAATTCAGACTTAAATTGAAGAAACTAGGGAAAACCACTAGACCATTCAGATCAGATCAGATCAGATCAGTCTCTCAGTGGTGTCCGACTCTCTGCGACCCCATGAATCGCAGCATGCCAGGCCTCCCTGTCCATCACCAACTCCCGGAGTTCACTCAGGGTCATGTCCATCGAGTCAGTGATGCCATCCGCCAATCTCATCCTCTGTCATCCCCTTCTTCTCCTGCCCCGGCATCAGAGTCTTTTCCAATGAGTCAATACTTCGCATGAGGTGGCCAAAGTACTGGAGTTTCAGCTTCAGCATCATTCCCTCCAAAGAAATCCCAGGGCTGATCTCCTTCAGAATGGACTGGTTGGATCTCCTTGCAGTCCAAGGGACTCTCAAGAGTCTTCTCCAACACCACAGTTCAAAAGCATCAATTCTTCGGCACTCAGCCTTCTTCACAGTCCAACTCTCACATCCATACATGACCACTGGAAAAACCATAGCCTTGACTAGACGGACCTCTGTTGGCAAAGTAATGTCTCTGCCTTTGAATATGCTATCTAGGTTGGTCATAACTTTCCTTCCAAGGAGTAAGTGTCTTTTAATTTCATGGCTGCAGTCACCATCTGTAGCGATTTTGGAGCCCAGAAAAATA
>NW_011494842.1:2909498-2910614 GCF_000754665.1 Bison bison bison | reverse complement strand
TTCCCCATCTATTTCCCATGAAGTGGTGGGACCGGATGCCATGATCTTCGTTTTCTGAATGTTGAGCTTTAAGCCAACTTTTTCACTCTCCACTTTCACTTTCATCAAGAGGCTTTTGAGTTCCTCTTCACTTTCTGCCATAAGGGTGGTGTCATCTGCATATCCGAGGTTATTGAGATTTCTCCCGGCAATCTTGATTCCAGCTTGTGCTTCTTCCAGTCCAGCTTTTCTCATGATGTACTCTGCATATAAGTTAAATAAACAGGGTGACAATATACAGATTTGACGAACTCCTTTTCCTATTTGGAACCAGTCTGTTGTTCCATGTCCAGTTCTAACTGTTGCTTTCTGACCTGCATACAGATTTCTCAAGAGGCAGATCAGGTGGTCTGGTATTCCCATCTCTTTCAGAATTTTCCACAGTTTATTGTGATCCACACAGTCAAAGGCTTTGGCATAGTCAATAAAGCAGAAATAGATGTTTTCCTGGAACTCTTTTGCTTTTTTGATGATCCAGCGGATGTTTGATCTCTGGTTCCTCAGGTTTGATCTCTGGTTCCTCAGGTGTGACCTAAATCAAATCCCTTATGATTATACAGTGGAAGTGAGAAATAAGATTTAAGGGCCTAGATCTGATAGATAAGAGTGCCTGATGAACTATGGACTGAGATTCGTGACATTGTACAGAAGACAGGGATCAAGACCATCCCCATAGAAAAGGAATGCAAACAAGCAAAATGGCTGTCTGGGGAGGCCTTACAAATACCTGTGAAAAGAAGAGAAACAAAAAGCAAAGGAGAAAAGGAAAGATATAAGCATCGAATGCAAAGTTCCAAAGAATAGCAAGGAGAGATAAGAAAGCCTTCCTCAGTGATCAATGCAAAGAAATAGAGGAAAACAACAGAATGGGAAAGACTAGAGATCTCTTCAAGAAAATCAGAGCTACCAAGGAAACATTTCATGCAAAGATGGGAACAATAAAGGACAGAAATGGTATGGACCTAACAGAAGCAGAAGATATTATTAGAAGAGGTGGCAAGAATACATAGAAGAACTGTACAAAAAAGATCTTTACAACCCAGATAATCACGATGGTGTGATCACTGACCTAGAGTC
>NW_011494842.1:2908024-2908973 GCF_000754665.1 Bison bison bison | reverse complement strand
TTTAACTTCTATGCAGAGTACATCATGAGAAACGCTGGGCTGGAAGAAGCACAAGCTGGAATCAAGATTGCCGAGAGAAATATCAGTAACCTCAGATATGCAGATGACAACACCCTTATGGCAGAAAGTGAAGAGGAACTCAAAAGCCTCTTGATGAAAGTGAAAGTGGAGAGTGAAAAAGTTGGCTTAAAGCTCAACATTCAGAAAACGAAGATCATGGCGTCCAGTCCCATCACTTCATGGGAAATAGATGGGGAAACAGTGGAAACAGTGCCAGACTTTATTTTTGGGGCTCCAAAATCACTGTAGATGGTGACTTCAGTCATGAAATTAAAAGACGCTTACTCTTTGGAAGAAAGTTATGACCAACCTAGATAGCATATTCAAAAGCAGAGACATTACTGCCAACAAAGGTCCATCTAGTCAAGGCTATGGTTTTTCCAGTGGCCATGTATGATGTGAGAGTTGGACTGTGAAGAAAGCTGAGCACCAAAAAATTGATGCTTTTGAACTGTGGTGTTGGAGAAGACTCTTGAGAGTCCCTTGGACTGCAAGGAGATCCAACCAGTCCATTGTGAAGGAGATCAGCCCTGGGATTTCTTTGGAAGGAATGATGCTGAAGCTGAAACTCCAGTACTTTGTCACCTCATGTGAAGTGTTGACTCATTGAAAAAGACTCTGATACTGGGAGGGATTGGGGGCAGGAGGAAAAGGGGACGACAGAGGATGAGATGGCTGGATGGCATCACTGACTCGATGGACGTGAGTCTGAGTGAACTCCGGGAGATGGTGATGGACAGCGAGGCCTGGCGTGCTGCGATTCATGGGGTCGCAAAGAGTCAGATACGACTGAGTGAGTTAACTGAACTGATATCTCAATAAACCTGGGAAAATAAATAATAAATTATTAATGTCAATAGCTTGCATATTATCTGGAATGTAACCACTT
>NW_011494842.1:2907344-2907924 GCF_000754665.1 Bison bison bison | reverse complement strand
AGCCAGAAAATCTGGTAAAAATTAGTGAAAAACTCCTTTTGATAGCCTTAGGGGTTTCTGAGAATAGGCTCACTTCAGTGGCCAAGATACCATGCAGAAGAAAAACATGAAGTGATTAAGGCTAATTTTCAGCATGACTTTTCCCCTTGGGGCATTTGCCAATTCTAATGTAATTAGGTGAAAAGCTAGGATGAGCATCAGAGCTCCCAGAAGCCTGAGAGGTTGAGGAGGAAATATTTTTGAGTTCAGATCCCAAAAAGGAGAAGACATTCTGGTAAACTCTCTAGGGCTTTAGTCAGAACCCTGAAGGATGACAAGACAAAAATTAGGATGACAAGAAAAGAGAAGCCTTCACAAATCAAGCAGGTCCAGCCTCGAATCAGCTAAATATATGATTGCCTTAAGATAAGCTACCCTTGTGACTGAACAACAACAAAAGCTACCCTTGTACTAATTGCCTGCTAGAAGCAAAAGATAAATCTTCCTGACCTCACACCCATCAGAACTGTTCATGTTCAGTTGCTCAGTCATGTCCAACTCTTTGCGACCCCATGGACTGCAGCATGCCCCGTCCTTTACT
>NW_011494842.1:2906853-2907244 GCF_000754665.1 Bison bison bison | reverse complement strand
CCTTCAATCTTTCCCAGCATCAGGGTCTTTTCCAATGAGTCACCTTTCACATCAGGTGCTCAACTAAAGCTTCAACTTCAGCATCAGTCCTTCCAATCAATATTCACTGTTGACTTCCTTTAGGATTGACTGGTTTGACCTCCTTGCTGTCCAAGGGACTCTCAAGAGTCTTCTCCAACAGCACAGTTCACAAGCATCAATTCTTCAGTGCTCAGCCTTCTTTATGGTCCAACTCTCACATCTGTACATTACTACTGGAAAAATCATAGCTTTGACTATACAGACTTTTGTCAGCAAACTGATGTCTCTGCTTTTTAATACGCTGTCTACATTTGTCATAGCTTTTCTTTCAAGGAGCAAGTGTCTTTTAATTTCATGGCTGCAGTCACTG
>NW_011494842.1:2905631-2906753 GCF_000754665.1 Bison bison bison | reverse complement strand
GGTGATGGACAGCGAGGCCTGGCGTGCTGCGATTCATGGGGTCGCAAAGAGTCGGATACGACTGAGTGACTGAACTGAACTGATATCTCAATAAATCTGGGAAAATAAATAATAAATTATTAATGTCAATAGCTTGCATATTATCTGGAATGTAACCAGTTCAAAAGCTTTGTAACATGGTAAATGAATATATTTTTTACAATTCAAATTATATTGCAAAATTAGTGCTTTTTATATTTCCACTCTTATTGTTAATCCTTCAATTAGCTTGTTCAGAACAAACTTGTCACTGAGAACCAGAAAATCTGGTGAGAGTGCGTGCTAAGTCTCTTCAGTTTTGTTCGACTCTTTGCGACCCTATGGACTATAGCCCACCAAGCTCTACTGTCCATGGAATTTTCCAGACAAGAATACTGAAGTGGGCTGCCATTCCCTTCTCCAGGGGATCTTCCTGACTCAGGGATCGGACCTGTGTCTCCTGAGGCTCTGCACTGCAGGTGGATTCTTTCCTGTTGAGCCACCAGGGAAGCCAGAAAATCTGGTAAAAATTAGTGAAAAACTCCTTTTGATAGCCTTAGGGGTTTCTGAGAGTAGGTCACTTCAGTGGCCAAGATACCATGCAGAAGAAAAACATGAAGTGATTAAGGCTAATTTTCAGCATGACTTTTCCCCTTGGGGCATTCGCCAATTCTAATGTAATTAGGTAAAAAGCTAGGATGAGCATCAGAGCTCCCAGGAGCCTGAGAGGTTGAGGAGGAAATATTTTTGAGTTCAGATCCCAAAAAGGAGAAGACATTCTGGTAAACTCTCTAGGGCTTTAGTCAGAACCCTGAAGGATGACAAGATAAAAATTAGGATGACAAGAAAAGAGAAGCCTTCACAAATCAAGCAGGTCCAGCCTCGAATCAGCTAAATATATGTTTGCCTTAAGATAAGCTACCCTTGTGACTGAACAACAGCAAAAGCTACCCTTGTACTAATTGCCTGCTAGAAGCAAAAGATAATTCTTCCTGACCTCACACCTATCAGAACTGTTGATGTTCAGTTGCTCAGTCATGTCCAACTCTTTGCGACCCCATGGACTGCAGCATGCCCCGTCCTTTACTATCTCTTGCAGTTTGT
>NW_011494842.1:2897363-2905531 GCF_000754665.1 Bison bison bison | reverse complement strand
CATCTATTTGCCATGAAGTGATGGGACCGGATGCCATAATCTTAGTTTTCTGAATGTTGAGTTTTAAGCTAGCTTTTTTACTCTCCCCTTTCACCTTCATCAAGAGGATCTTTAGTTCCTCTTTGCTTTCTGCCAGAAGGGTGGTGTCATCTGCATATCTGAGGTTATTGGTATTTCTCCAGGCACCCATCAGAATGACTATTATCAAAATGACAAGAAATAAGTGTTGGTGTTGTTGGTGAGGATGTGGAGAAAAGGGAAAGCTTGTGCATTGCAGCCACTATAGAAAACATTTCTGAGTGTGAAGGTTCCTCAAAAGGTGAGAAATAAAACTATCATATGATTCAACAATTCTACTTCTAAGTGTTTCTCCCAAGGATAGGAAATCACTATCTCAAATAGATATCTTCACTCCCATGATCACTGCAGCATTATTTACAATAGCCAAGAGGTGAAAACAACCCAAGTGTCCACTGATGAATGGATAAAGAAAATGTGCTATATATTTACACAAAGGCACATTATTCAATCATAAAAAGAAGGAAACCATGCCATTTGCTACCAGATGGGGCCTAACGACATCATGTTAAGCAAAACAAGTCAGACAAAGACAAACACTGTACTATTTCACTTACATGTAGAATCTTAAATAAAGAGAGAGAGAGAAAAAACAGGCTTGTGGTTTCCAAAGGCAGTTTGTAGAGGGTGAGCAAAAAAGAGGTGGAGGAACAGTTAATCTTTTCTGGAGAAGGACAGTATGACTGAAAGCCTCAAATTTCATCTATAATATTTACATAACAGGTGTCTAACTTAAACTGAAAAGCTAGTAGGCTTTCCAAGAGGGAAGATAAATGAAAGAGACCCCCTTAAGATTTGAATATTGGAATGATCAGAGATGAAACTTAAGATAACTGATAAACATTCAAGAATTCTTGATATGATGGAAAGAGAGCTAAAAACTGGTTTCAGAAACAAGGTAGAAATGTAGTAATTCAAAAATATAACTAAAAATTAAAGATACAAATTAAATTAGCAGCAAATTAGACAAAGCTAAATTGGGAATTAGTGAAATGGAATATACTTGAGAAAAATATTCAAATCGACAATGGTAAGAAAAGATGAAAAATACAAAAGTGAGTATAAGAAACCAATGGGGCACAAGAAAATGTTCTAAGATTCTTCAAACTGTAGGTCTAAGTTGGAGTTGGAGGTAAAAAAGAAATAAGTAATATTTGAAAGCAACTGGTTGAAAATTTCCCCAAACACATAGAAACCAACAAGCATCAAGTCATAGACCCAAGAAGCACTATGAACCACTATCAGATATGAAGAAAACTATTTCTAGACAAATCATAGTCATACTGTTGGAAACCAAAGATAACAAGAAGAGATCTGAAGATAGGTTATCATCAAAGGTCCAAAAATAAAGCCAACAGCTGATTTCTCTCTTATTTGTCCCTGGTTTCCATTTATCTATTGAGAAATCTGCATTTTGTATGGTTGCTATGTCATGTATCCGAAGTCTTTATATGGAACATATATTTAAAGTCAATATTCATTATATTTATGCATTTTGTATGCATGCATACATAAATGTAATTTCAAGCAAATAAGAACTAAAAGTATCACCACCAGATTTTTATTAAAGAAAATATTAAAGCAAACACTTTAGGGTGAAGGGGAATAATTCCAGATGAAGGGATGGATCTTTAGAAAGTAATGAAGAACAAGGAAATGGGAAATACACACATAAATATAAATGTACATTGACTGTATAAGTATATATTACAAATATAGCATGTAGAGGATGAATACATACAATATATGAAGGCACTAACAGGAGTTATATTTTTAATATAGAACTAATTTATATGATATTTTAATAAGTCAAGTTTGCATGTTGACACCTTCTAGGTAACAACGAACAGTACTGTAGAAACAGTATGCCATGGGCTATCTTCGTGGAGGTGCCCTGTGGTTTCCTGCTTCAAGGATGCTTGGACTGCACCTGGTGATCCTGCCCGGCCCGCCCCTCGAACCAGCCCTGGCCAACCTCCCTGCCCCTCTGCCCCTCAGGGTCCGCCGCCCCTCCGGGTCCCCCAGCCCCTCCAGCGCGGCTCAGCCCACACGGCCTTTCCCGGCCGCCCAGGGCCGCGCCGCCTCGCAGGTGCGCAGAACGGCCACCAGGACTCGAGACGGCCGTGACCGCCAGAGTGACCTGGAGCGCGTGGCCTCCTACGTCTGCCTGTCCGTGTCTTACTCTGTGGACGGCGGTTATGTGGCTTTGAAAGGCTTTGCCAACTTTCACCAATCTCGTGGGGAGAGGGAACATGCTGAGAAACGGATGAGCTGCAGAACTAAGGAGGTGGCCGAACCGTCCTTTGGGACACCAGGAAACCGGACCCTGATGACGGCAAGAATGGGCTGAACGCAATGGAATGTGCGCTACACTACTGATTCCAGTAGTCAATCTGCCACGACTGGAACTGCACACACCGGCCACTGACAAAAAATGACCCCCATTTGTGTGACTTCATTGACACTCACTGCCTGAAAGAGTAGGTGAAATCCATCAAAGAACTGGGTGAGCATGGAACCAACCTGTGCAAGATGGGGGCCCCCGAATCTGGCAGGGCAGAGTACCCCTTGATAAACACACCCAGGGAAACACTGTAAGGATAACGAGAGCGAGAGCTAAGCCTTAGGCTGGCTCCCTGGTCACCAGGACAGTGCACACATGTTTGGATTAGCTCCACCTTTTCTGTAAGTTGTACTAAAACATCTACTTAAGTTATTTTCTTAGTACCATTCCTGCAAATAAACTGGTACCCCCTCCCCCCCAAAAAAAACCCAGTATATAACCACCAAGCTAATGCAGGGGAAAAATGAATTTTAAAAATTATGTAATTTCAGAGAAGTCATAAAACAAGTAAAAAGGGTGATGTAAAGGGCCAAAGAACACCTGAGTCAAACAGAAAACAAGCAGTGGGATAGGCTGGTAGTTTGTTTTCTTTTTGACAATTCCTCCCCACTGACCCTAAGGTGTTTATTAACAGCTGAGCACTGTTAACCATAAAGTATATAGTCACTTTAATCTTTTCACTAAATTTAAACAAAAATATTATATATTCAGGTTAAACTCAAGAGATCCTCTAACACTAAATACTTTACTTAGAATCTTAATTTTTGCTCACAGCAAATGCAACTTAAAAGGATCAGGATAAAATGTAAAATAACTATAAACTTAATCTCATGTAATCTACAATTGTATCTTTAAAAAACAAAACAAACATATTTAAAATGCTATTTATGATAGAATTTAGACCATTGGAAATTTTATGGCTGTGATAGGGTATTAATATATAAAGAGATTTAGTTATTGCTTAAGTCTCTTTATTAATATAGAAAGAAATTTAGTTACTGAATCAAACAAGGACTATTTTACAAGGACACTTCATTTTAATCAAAACTTGAAACCACCAGTTAAGCCAGCTTCATCATATCCATTTTAACTGAGATGAATAATAAAAAATAAGATAGACCCTAAGCGATAGCTTGAACCACAGAAGGATCAGTTTTGACCTCCTGGAATTCTTCTGAGAAACCCATTAAGGAATTCTTCTGAGAAACCAATGCCATTACCAAAAAAGAGAAACAAAGAGAGAGAGAGAGAGATCTAAAGAATTTTATTATGTTGAGCTGTTGTAGCGTAAGCCTTTAATGCACATTGACTCATTTTATATTTGGTAATAAATTGCTAAGTTCCAAAAAAGTGTATTTGTACTTACACACAAATATAATCTTTTATCTTAATAATTTATTGGTAGCAGAAAAGAGTCTAGGTTTTGAATCTTCTATTGACTAGCACAGATTCTTCCAAAACAGAGCACTCTGTCTGTCCCAGATGCAACCAAATTATTTCAAAACTTAGGGGCCCTACCCATGATTCCCTCTACCATAGTTAGCAGTGGAGAAATAGTTAAGCTCATTTAACAACCTCCAGAATCAATTTTCAACTCTTTCCCCATGAAAGTATGACTAAATTTGATCAGATGAAAAGATAATATACAACCTAAATGTCCATCAACATGTGAATGGACAGAGAAGATATGGTATGCATATATTGTTAAGTCACTTCAATCGTGTCCGACTCTGTGCGACCCCATAGATGGCAGCCCACCAGGCTCCCCCATCCCTGGGATTCTCCAGGCAAGAACGCTGGAGTGGGTTGCCATTTCCTTCTCCAATGCATGAAAGCGAAGAGTGAAAGTGAAGTCACTCAGTCGTGTCCGACTCTTAGGGACCCCATGGACTGCAGCCCACCAGGCTCCTCCATCCATGGGATTTTCCAGGCAAGAGCACTGGAGTGGGGTGCCATCGCCTTCTCCAGTGGCACGCATATATATACATACGTATGATGGACTATTACTCAGCCAAAAAATGAATGATAATGTCATTTGCAGCAACACAGATGCAACTAGAGAATCATACTAAGTGAAGAATTAATAAGTCAGAGAGACAAATACCATATGATATATCACTTCTATGTTGAATTTAAAGAATGATATAAATGAAATTATTTACAAAACAGAAACAGACTCATAGACATAGAAAACAATTTTACAAATACCAAAGGAAAAGGTGGGAGGCATATATTAGGAACTTGGAGTCAATAGATACACACTGCTGCCGCTGCTGCTGCTAAGTCGCTTCAGTCATGTCCGACTCTGTGCGACCCCATAGACGGCAGCCCACCAGGCTCCCCCATCCCTGGGATTCTCCAGGCAAGAACACTGGAGTGGGTTGCCATTTCCTTCTCCAATGCATGAAAGTGAAAAATGAAAGAGAAGTCGCTCAGTCGTGTCCAACTCCCAGCGACCCCATGGACTGCAGCCCACCAGGCTCCTCCATCCATGGGAATTTCCACACTACTATATATAAAATAGATAAACAAGGTCCTACTGTATAGCATAGGAAGCTATAATAAATATCTTGTAATAATCTATAATGGAAAAGAATACAAAAAAGAATATGTATGTATAACTGAATCACTTTTCTGCACACTTGTAAAACATTATAAATTATAGTTCAATTTTAAAAAGGTAAAACATGAACAGTAATAATATCCACCTATCAGCACTAAGACCAAACTTTACTGACATCTGTCTTAACTGTCGTCACGTTGGAATTAACATAAAAAAGATTAGTGTTGTACTACAATGTGCCAGTCATTGTCTTGGACCCTGAAAAGTGCTAAGAAGGAGTTCATGGTCCCCGTATACTTGAGATGCTTATGTCCTAGAAGGGTAAACCTCTATTCTTTTGTTCATTCAGGAGAAATTAATTGGCCATCAAAAACTAATTGGACATTTTATTCATTGTTGAGAATTTTCTGGTGGAAATTTTCCTCACTTTTGTGATGCTTACAGTCAGGTAAGGAATTAAACATAAAATGGTAACATAAATATAGTAATTCGTTTCTATATAGTAAACAGTGCACTGTGAAACGTAAGGTAACAGGAAATGCTTGGCTTGAGAATCTGAGAAAGTAAAATCTGAGTTAAGATCTCAAGGTTAATTAGTTGAAAAGAATCTTTCTATCAGAAAGGTAAATACATAAAGGCCCTGTTTCCAGAGGAAAGATGATTGGAAAACTCAAAGAAGGACACAGTGGCAAGCATAAGAAGACATGGCTTAAGACAATGCTGCGCAGATGCAATGAAGATATCGTCTGAGCCTTCCAAGAATACATTAAAGGTTTTGCTTGCTATTCACTCTTAAAAGCAATGAGAATTCACAGAAGGTTGTGAAACAGGAGAACAGCATGATCATTTGAAATAGAGAACATCTCTCAACTAGCTGTCGAAACAGGGGGTTGAAGGATGACAAGACTCCAGTAGGGCACTGGAAAGAAAATGCCACTTTAAAATCCAGCAGTAAGTTGGAAAAGCAGATGGATCTGAGGGAAATTCAAGAGGTAAAACTGCAGGACTTAGTGACACCCTGGATATGACAGAAAGAAGGAAATGGACTCTTGGTTTGCGCTTCCAGGGCAGAATGAATTGTGACCGTATTCCCTGTGTTAGGAACTTGTAGAGAAGGGCTGCAGTTGGAAGAGGAAGAATGTGAGTCTGATTTTGCAAATGTTGAGTCTGAATTGCTTTGGAGATACTCAAGTGATGTCAGCTGAGCAGATGGACATCAGGACTGGAGTTTAAGAGACAGAAGGGACTACAAGTCTGGAAGATACAGATATACTAATAGTGTCAGAAACTGTGAGTGTAGGTTCAAAGTCCTGAGAAATCTACATATTTACCAGACAGACAGAGGCCACTGAGCCAGTCTGATTCCAGCCTGAGGAACCCAGAGCAGTAGGGCTAAAAGCAGTAAGGATGTTAAACAGAGAAGCCAGGGAAGGAGGTAAATTGCAGAGTCAAGTGTCAGGTATCAACAGGACAAGACCTACATTACAATTCCACAACAGTGGAACCACAACAGAATTATGCATAAAGTCCCACTAGAGCACAGAAAAAGGATACTGACCTTAGAAAGAGAAAAGAGTTGATCAAAAGAAGTGATCTTTAAGCTGTGCCTGAGGAAAAAATAGGAGTTTCTTAAGCAAATCAGTCCAGGGATAAAAAGGCAATGTTTAGAGAAGGTATAGCAATTTCTCAAAAAGGAAACAAAACATCTTCATTAGGCTGGTGAATATCCCAAAACCCTATTTCCTACATTCCTAGATCAGTCATTCTAGTCATTTTCAATTACCCTGCTTTTACATTCTAACAGGGAAAAGTAGGCACCCTAGCAGTCTAGCCTCTGTCACAGTCCCCAAACCCACAAAATCAGAATATGGGGTGGGAGAAGAGAAAAATAATATTAACATAGCAACAGAAGTCATATACAGTCTCACACTTTTTCACTGAAATGTAAGGATTTCTGATTCTGTAACAGAGTAAATATGAAGGTTTAAAGTTATAATACAAAGATCAAAGGAGAAGACCAAAAAATTGAATAGAAGACATACAAACATATGGGAACATAAAGACTAATTTTCCTTCTCTTGCATTGTCAGTAAAAGTCTTTGAGTTAGACGACCTCCGCCATCTTTCAGGTAATGAGGACAAATCTTTGAAAGAATCCACAATTGCTGAACTCCAATCTGTAGAACTAAGGTTACAATTCACATGGTGATACATTGAAGATACACTGAATGTAAAACAATAGGAAAAACGGAGCCTAATATCAGTATTAGAATAGTTGATTGGCTGATTCATGTCAATGTATGGCAGAAAACACAATATTTTTTAAAGAAAAAAAATAAAGAAATAAAGACACAAACTCAAATTATGCTTACCCGCTAAATTGTTACATTTAACACAAGTTTTTATTTTGTACTTAGATGTATAAAGAATAAATATTTTGCATCCAGCAAAATTTGAAAAATTAATAGCTAAACTCTCATAGACTCCTTCCCTTTTCACACATTTTAACATTCACTTAACAACTACCTATTTCTCTGTGAATCTTCAAATTGTAAGCTCTTTTAAGACAAAATCAATTTCTGTATATAGATTTTCTCCATTTACTTGCCATTTCCGGTTGAGACTGCATTAAATTGCAGGCCTGTGGCTACTCTTCACCTGCCCTCATAGTTGCCTTCAAATGGGATTTCAGGCATCACATGAGAATACATTTTGCTCTGAAATCCTTCTGCTATTTACCATCTTCCCCCATCTTGTTCAAGGGTGTTGGAGCATAAATACATTACAGATAAGGGATGATTTCACCCCACCCTGTTTTCCTAGCCTTCGGTGTTGGCTTCCTTCCGTTTTTCTGCCTCACATTCCGACAAATTCGTCGCCTTTGTCACACAATAATAAGAAGAGAATTGCAAAGAGAGACGCTGTCCTCAGGCAAGTGCTGCATTTCACAGGAAGGATCCTTTCCCGGGGAAATGCAGAGAAGGAACACTTTCCTTCAGACCACCTGCACGTGGCCAAGGTAGGGAATTCAAAGGGCCTCCCCGAGGGGCGGGTCCGCAAATTCACCCGGGAGAGGGTGGGAACCCTTTTCAGGGGAGAGGCCTTCACACCGCAGAACCGCTGCAGGAGGGCCCCGGGCGGGGAGGCGCCGCGGCGGGAGAGGTGGGGACGCCCCCGGCCGCG
>NW_011494842.1:2891943-2897130 GCF_000754665.1 Bison bison bison | reverse complement strand
AGGCAGGGGGCGAGCGATGGGGCCAACGCCCAGGGATGCTCAGCTTGCGGGCGGCGGAGCGCCTCCCGCCTCCCGCCTCCCGCGCGCGCTCTGCGCACTGCGGCGGCGCCGGGCAGGACGCCGACGGGCACCTGCGCACACGCGGTCCACCCCGGGCCGAGCCGGCCAGTCTCAGCCTGGCGCGCGCGTTCCGCACTGTGCGTAGCACTCGGGACTGAGAGTTGGCACACACTTGCACTTACTGGCTTCTCATCTGGTTCAGACCCCACAGATAAAGCAAGGGTTAGGTCTCCACCAAAGTAGAAGCATCTGTGTTTTCCTTTGGGGAGTTGGTTCATGCCCAAGTATGATTTTCCTGGCCTTGAACTCACCTGAGTTTATCTTCATGAAAATAAGCTTGACAGATGCACACTGCTATGTTTAAAACGGATAATCAACAAGGACCTACTGTATAGCACAGTAAGCTTTGCCCAATATTTTGTAATAACCTAAATGGGAAAAGAACTAGAAAAAAAGAATAGATGCCTGTATATGCGTAACTTGGCTGTCCATAGGAAACTAACAAAACGTTGTTAATCAACTATATTACTAAAATAAAAATTTTAAAATAAAGATATCGGCCATATTGGATTAAAGCCCAGTCAAATGAGCCTCCCTTTAACTTGATTACCTATATAAAACTATCTCTAGAAATAAGGTCACATTCTGAGATACCAGTTCAGGTCAGTTCAGTCGCTCAGTGGTGTCTGACTCTGCAGCCCTGTGGACTGCAGCACACCAGGCTTCCCTGTCCAACACCAACTCCTAGAGCCTGCTCAAACTCATGTCCATCAAGTCAGTGATGCCATTCAACCACATCATCTTCTGTCGTCCCCTTCTCCTCCTGCCCTCAATCTTTCCCAGCATCAGGGTTTTTTCCAGTGAGTCAGTTCTTCGCATCAGGTGGGCAAAGTATTGGAGCTTCACCTTCAGCATCAGTCCTTCCAATGAATATTCAGGACTGATCTCCTTTAGGATGGACTGATTGGGTCTCCTTGCAGCCCAAGGGACTCTCAAGAGTCTTCTCCCACACCACAGTTCAAAAGCATCAATTCTTTGGCGCTCAGCTTTCTGTATAGTCCAACTCCCACATCCATATACGACTACTGGAAAAACCAAAGCTTTGACTAGACGGACCTTTGTTGGCAAAGTAATGTCTCTGCCTTGTAATATGCTGTCTAGGTTGGTCATAGCTTTTCTTCCAAGGAGCAAGCGTCTTTTAATTTCATGGCTGCAGTCACCATCTGCAGTGATTTTGGAGCCCCAAAAAGTAAAGTCTCTCACTATTTCCATTGTTTCCCCATCTGTTTGCTATGAAGTGATGAAACCATATGCTATGATCTTAGATTTTTGAATGTTGAGTTTTAAGCTAAATTTTTCACTCTCCTCTTTCACTTTCATCAAGAGGCTCTTCAGTTCTTCGTCACTTTCTGCCATATGGGTGGTGCCATCTGCATATCTGAGGTTATTGATATTTCTCCCAGCAATCTTGATTCCAGCTTGTACTTCATCCAGCCTGGCATTTCACATGGTGTACTCTGCATAGAAGTTAAATAAGCATGGTGACAGTATACAGCCTTGGCATACTCCTTTCCCAGTTTGGAGACAGTTTGTTGTTCCATGTCCAGTTCTAACTGTTGCTTCTTGACCTGCATACAGATTTATCAGGAGGAAGGTCAGGTGGTCTGGTATTCCCATCTCTTTCAGAATTTTCCACAGTTTATTGTGATCCACAGTCAAAGACTTTGGCATAGTCAATAAAGCAGAAGTACATGTTTTTCTGGAACTCTCTTGCTTTTTTGATGATCCAACAGATGTTGGCAATTTGATCTCTGGTTCCTCTGCCTTTTCTAAATCCATCTTCAACATCTGGAAGTTCACAGTTCACGTACTTTTGAAGTCTGGCTTGGAGGATTTTGAGCATTACTTTACTAGCGTGTGAGATGAGTGCAATTGTGTGGTAGTTTGAGCATTCTTTGGCATTGCCTTTCTTTGGGATTGGAATGAAAACTGACCTCATCCAGTCCTGTGGCCACTGCTGAGTTTTCCAAATTTGCTGGCATATTGAGGCAGCACTTTCACAGCATCATCTTTTAGGATTTGAAATAGCTCAACTGGAATTCCATCACCTCCACTAGCTTTGTTCGTAGTGATGCTTCCTAGGCCCACTTGACTTCACATTCCAGGATGTCTGGCTCTAGGTGAGTGATCACACCATTGTGGTTATCTGGGTCATGAAGATCTTTTTTGTGCAGTTCTTCTGAGATACCAGAAGATAGGCTTTCGACATGTGAATTTGGAAAGTGGGAACATCCTGTAACCCATGGATCCTCCACTTTTGTTGTCTTCTCTTCTCTGCCAATTGTCATTAATCTTTTCCTGAACTGTTTGAGAGCAATAATAGATATGACCTCCACCCCTCACGATGCCTTAATTCACCAGTGTGTATTTCCCCCAGGCAAAGACAGTCTCTTGCATCACCACTAAACAACCCTCCAGAACAGAAAATCACCCTTGGTACAGCACTACCATCCAATCCACATATCCCATGCAAATTTCACCAACTGTCTCAATGATGTCCCATTTGGGAAAAAAAAAAAAACTTGATTTTTAAGTATTATGAGAGGAACTTGGAACTATGCTTAATATTTTTACATGCCCTGTAAAAGAAAAGAATCTGGAGAAGTATATGTATGTAAATGTATATAAACATATACATATACATATATATGGGCTTCCCTGGTGGCCCAGAGGGTAAAGAATCTACCTGCAATGCAGGAGAAACAGGTTCCATACTTGGGTCAGGAAGATCCCCTGGAGAAGGAATGCCTACCCACTCCAATATTCTTGCCTGGAGAATTCCATGGACAGAAGAGCCTAGTGGGCTATAATCCATGGAGTTGCAGAGTCAGACATGACTGAGAGACCAACACACACACACACACACACACACACATACATATGCATATATATATATATGTATTATAACTCAGCCTATACATATATAATACATATGCCAAGCTTCTGTTTTTCCTTTGCTACTGTTCACTTTGCTTCTAATGTTGTTTTCATATATTGAAAAAAAAAGATGCAGATCCAGAATCTTTACATGGAAGAGTTCTTTATGTCCTTTTTTTATTTCCTTGTAAGGGCAACACCTTAGTTAATTCTATAATGGTTTCTTTTCATATAGAATTACTATATCAATTATATCAATCTATGGCATATGCTAAAATAAATTTCTTGGAGAGTGGAAAAATATGAATCACTTTGCTATACACCTGAAACTGACACAATGTTGTAAATCAGCTATCCTTCAATTAAAAACTTACAAAATATGAACAGTAAACATTCTAAGGCAATTTGCAAGGTTAGAACCCTTTTGTGCAGCAGTGTAATAAAGAAGAAAAGATAGAAGGTAGTCGATTAGGGAAGATGTCACAGATAATTTGGCAAGTCAGTCAGCTGACAGTAAGTGGGTAATACAGGTTAAGCACTGAAATAGAGTTGCGTTGCTTAAAGAAATCCAGGGCACACAATTACTGAAGCTATAAAGGTTCAAGTCATTCAAATGAAAATTGTAAACACATCCATGTCCTTAGAATAGGACTAGTCTTGGGTAGTGAAGGCTTGGGGAGATGGTCCTAGAACAGACCACCTCTCTTCCTACCCCTCTTTCACAAGCACAAATACACCGACACACTCTAAAACTCTTCAGCATGAGTTCAGCACCTGCATTTGAATGGACAGCCATCAAGAATAGCCTCGTGTGGCCACGTGGCCTGGCCAGGAGCACCAGTCAGCCCCACTGTCTGCTGCAGCAAGCACTGTTACACATGAAAGGATTCAACGACTACTTTGCACAACATAGTATAAACACACTTAAGGAATTTAACACGCAGAATAAGCAAGTCATCATTCACGCTTCTGAGAGTGGTGAGACTTCCACTAGTAACAGAAATAAAGCAGTTAAGGACAGAACAAGGCAAAGAGTGGGAGAGGGAACTTTTGGATCCTTATTGGAACAGGACTGGAAGGGCAAAGAGGATGAAGGGAACTCTTGTCACTTTGATCAAGGTTGATTAACATGAAGAACATGATCAGAACTGCCAAAGTGAGGTCATGCAATTCTTGAAAGCCTCTAAAATTCTCTAAAGCAAAAGATTGAACTCTAATGCAAAAGACTCAAAACAGAACCACCATAAGACCAATCAACCCCACTACTGTGTATATTCCATAATTCAAAAAGACTCATGTACCCTAATGTTCATACCAGCACTATTTACAATAGCCAGGACATGGAAGCAACCTAAATTTCCATTAACAGGGAAATGGATACAGAAGATGTGGTACATATACACAATGGAATATTGTTGTTTACTTGCTAAGTTATCTTCTACCCTTTTGTGACTCCATGGACTGTAGCCCCCTAGGCTTCTTCTGTTCATGGGATTTCCCAGACAAGAATAGTGGAGTGGGTTTCCATTTCCTTCTCCGGGGGATTTTCCTGACTCGGGGATCAAACCTGCATCTCCTGCATTGGCAGGAATGTTCTTTACCACTTAGCCACGAGGGAAGCCCACAATGGAATATTCCTTAGCCATTAAAAGGAATGAAGTTGTATCAATAACCTCAGATATGCAGATGACACCACCCTTATGGCAGAAAGTGAAGAGGAACTCAAAGGCCTCTTGATGAAAGTGAAAGTGGAGAGTGAAAAAGTTGGCTTAAAGCTCAACATTCAGAAAACGAAGATCATGGCATCCGGTCCCACCACTTCATGGGAAATAGATGGGGAAACAGTGTCAGACTTTATTTTTCTGGGCTCCAAAATAACTACAGATGGTGACTGCAGCCATGAAATTAAAAGATGCTTACTCCTTGGAAGGAAGGTTATGACCAACCTAGATAGCATATTCAAAAGCAGAGACATTACTTTGCCAACAAAGGTTCATCTAGTCAAGGCTATGGTTTTTCCTGTGGTCAGGTATGGATGTGAGAGTTGGACTGTGAAGAAGGCTGAGCGCCGAAGAATTGATGCTTTTGAACTGTGGTGTTGGAGAAGACTCTTGAGAGTCCCTTGGACTGCAAGGAGATCCAACCAGTCCATTCTGAAGGAGATCAGCCCTGGGATTTCTTTGGAGGGAA
>NW_011494842.1:2842397-2891843 GCF_000754665.1 Bison bison bison | reverse complement strand
CCATTAGTCAAGGCTATGGTTTTTCCTGTGGTCAGGTATGGATGTGAGAGTTGGACTGTGAAGAAGGCTGAGCGCCGAAGAATTGATGCTTTTGAACTGTGGTGTTGGAGAAGACTCTTGAGAGTCCCTTGGACTGCAAGGAGATCCAACCAGTCCATTCTGAAGGAGATCAGCCCTGGGATTTCTTTGGAGGGAATGATGCTAAAGCTGAAACTCCAGTACTTTGGCCACCTCATGCGAAGAGTTGACTCATTGGAAAAGACCCTGCTGCTGGGAGGTATTGGGGGCAGGAGAAGAAGGGGACGACAGAGGATGAGATGGCTGGATGGCATCACTGACTCGATGGACGTGAGTCTCAGTGAACTCCGGGAGTTGGTGATGGACAGGGAGGCCTGGCGTGCTGTGATTCATGGGGTCGCAAAGAGTCGGACACGACTGAGCGACTGATCTGACCTGATCTGGGTCATTTGTGGAGATGTGGATGGATCTAGAAACTGTCATATATAGTGAAGTGTCAGAAAGAGAAAAACAAATATCATATATTAACATAGATCTGTATAACCTAGAAAAATGGTACAGATGATCTTATTTGCAAGGTGGAGACACAGATATAGAGAACAAACGTGGGTGAAGGGGGAGTGGGAGAAATTGGGAGACTGAGGTTGACAATGTATGCTACTGATACAGCTACTAAGAATAGTAACAATAAATAAAACTCTAAGGCACCCCAAATTCCAATTATTATTTATTTGAATACGCTTATTTTAGAGGTCTATATTCATAGATCTAAATATCTTTGATAATTTGCTTCAGCCGAGCTTAGCTGTTATTTTCCCAACACAGTTGAAATGCAGCTTATAAGTTATATCAATGCCTAACACGTTTTTTCTGTAATTCTATAACAGGGAAAATAGTACTTGAAAGAACTTAAAAGGACCCAATTTGAACAACAGTACTTAGACAAGGTAACTTTTACCATGGAGTCAGTTGTTCAGAATTTGAAAAAGCTTTGACAGTTAATATTGAAATCTAAAGTCTTGGAGTATGACCTCTGAGATAAGTCAAATATTGTATGATCCTCTACTAGTAGGAAAAAGAACATCTAGAAATAAACTTGTAATACTTAATAGTATTCTAAATGGGGAAGGTTTTTAGACAAATTCATATCTCAATTAGTTCACCATAGGAATATAGGGTTTTTTAGACAGGGAAACCATATAAATATGAAAATACTGAATACAGTTTTATTTTTATGTACTTCATGTGGAAAATGCTATAATCACAAAAAAATGAAGTTATGATTCCTGTAAATACCCAAACTGTTAGCAATAAGGATGAAATAAAGACCATCATAAGAACGTTTTATCTCACATATAAAAGAGAGTGAAAATACATGCACTTTTGGTGGACAGTAATTTGATGTTAAATGTAATCATGAATGCTTAAAATTTATACATTTAAAAAGCTTCAACTTATAAATTTAAACAGTTAATATTAGTGTACACATTCCCAGTTTCTATGATTAAAATGAAAATCCTCGATATGTACCACTACTAATGCAAATCTAAGAAGTCCTATGGAAAATAATAACATGTATATATCCATACATATCTTTTCATATTCATTTCCATTATGGTTTATTACAAGATATTGAGCATAGTACCCTGTGCTATACAGTAGGATCTTGTTGTTTGTCTATTTGATGCATAGTAATAAAGAAAGTGAAAGTGAAGTCACTCAGTCATGTCTGACTCTTTGTGACCCCATGGACTATAGTCTACCAGGCTCCTTCGTCCATGGGATTTTCCAGGCAAGAATACTGGAGTGGGTTGCCATTTCCTTCTCCAGGAGATCTTCGCAACCCAGGGATTGAACCCGGGTCTCCCACATTGTCGGCAGACGCTTTGCCATCTGAGCCACCAGGGAAGTCTCTGCATAGTAATATGTACCTCTTAATTCCAAACTCCTAATTTATCCCTGCCCCCCTTTCCCCTTTGAACCATAAATTTAATTTCTGTGTCTCTGGGTCTGCTTCTGTTTTGTAAATAAGTTCATTTGTATCATATTTTAGATTCCACATGATAAGTGATGTCATATGATATTTGTCTTTCTCCGTCTTACTTCGCTTAGTGTGACCATCTCTAACTCCATCCATGTTGTTGCGAATGGCATGTTCCATGCAAAATCATTTAAGTTTGTCTGCTTCTCCTGAATTACTCTTGACTCTCTTCTCTCCTTAACCTCCTATCCCAAATTTCATCTGTCAACCAGAGAAGTCAGTTAACATCTTGGACCCACCCATCCATTGTCTCTCTCTGTTCTACTGACTTCCCCCACTCTCTTTCTCTTGGAAAGCATCATCATTGTACAGTGGCAGAGCCTATGTGCTGGTTTTAGATTCCTCGTGATGATAGCCTGGCTCCACCAGATACCAAATGAGTGGCCTTTACAAGTCCTTTAGTCTCTTTTTCTTTATCTGTCAGAGAATGATGATTAAAATTTCCTACCTGACAGTGCTGTTGTAAAGATAAAACCAGCTGCTGCTGCTGCTAAGTCACTTCAGTCATGTCCAACTCTGAGCGACCCCATAGACGGCAGCCCACCAGGCTCCCCCATCCCTGGGATTCTCCAGGCAAGAACACTGGAGTGGGTTGCCATTTCCTTTTCCAATGCATGACAGTGAAAAGTGAAAGTGAAGTTGCTCAGTCGTATCTGGCACTTAGCAACCCCATGGACTGCAGCCTACCAGGCTCCTCTATCCATGGGATTTTCCAGGCAAGAGTACTGGAGTGGGGTGCCATTGCCTTCTCTGTAAAACCAGCTAGAACATATGAAATGCTCAACACAAGGTCTCTGTTACATAATAGGCACCCACTGAATGTTAGCTATTATTACTACTGTAGCTGGTTTTCTGTTTTATTTTACATTCACAATCTACCCTCCACAGCGTAAGAAATTTTTGAAATACATATCTAGTCAGTACTTTTAAGCTTAAAACACTTAGAGATTTCTCATACCTTTTGAAGAGAAGTCGTTTCTTAAAATTATGTACTTACTTGTTCTAGATGAGATTTTTAGGTACCTAACAGTCTTAACAATAGTCTTCACTCCTGCCCATTTTGTAAACTCATTTTTCACTCCAGAAATATCAAATTATGTATAATTCCCCAAGTTTTAAACTCTCCCATGCTCCCTTATTATTCCAATCTCATTATTAAAAATAGACATTTTGGGAAATGCAGAAGACGCATAAAGATAAACCACCCATCATTCTAAAGCCAGAAATATTTTAATAAATTTTCCTTTAGAGAAAAAAATTTATTACTATTTTCTATCTATGCTTTTTATTTTACTCTTTTCATTTAACATTGATTTAAATTCTTTAAAACTAGGGTTCTAATGGTTATACTATATATATGTATATATATATATATATAAGTCATATTTTCAATAATCTTCTAGAGTATAGGCTTTTAATTATTTTTTAAAGGGAAGATCAACAGCTATAATGTGATCTTGTTAATGTTTATATAATTAATTGTCTAATTAATCTTCCAAAAATATGACAGTGAAAATCTTCTCCTACAGAAATTGTATTTCTGTTAATTTCATTCATATTTTTAACATAGAATGTGTATCCTTGGTTAGTGGTTTGCTTGGTATAAGCTTATCTTCAGTGAAAGATTTTTGGGTTCTTTGGTTGTTTTTTGCTATATCGGGGTCGGGGAGTTTCTATGGGAATCATCTTTGGATTATGGTAATACCACTAAATGGGAAATAGATGGGGAAACCATGGAAACAGTGGCTGACTTTATTTTTTGGTCTCCAAAATCACTGCAGATGGTGATTACAGCCATGAAATTAAAAGACACTTACTCCTTGGAAGGAAAGTTATGACCAACGTAGATAGCATATTCAAAAGCAGAGACATTACTTTGCCAATAAAGGTCCATCTAGTCAAGGCTATGGTTTTTCCAGTGGTCATGTATGGATGTGAGAGTTGGACTGTGAAGAAAGCTAAGCACCAAAGAATTGATGTTTTTGAACAACTGTGGTGTTGGAGAAGACTCTTGAGAGTCCCTTGGACTGCAAGGAGGTCCAACCAGTCCATCCTAAAGGAGATCATTCCTGGGTTTTCATTGGAAGGACTGATGCTAAAGCTGAAACTCCAATACTTTGGCTACCTCATGCGAAGAGTTGACTCATTGCAAAAGACCCTGATGCTGGGAAGGATTGGGGGCAGGAGAAGAAGGGGATGACAGAGGATGAGATGGCTGGATGGCATCACCGACTCGATAGACATGAGTTTGAGTGAACTCTGGGAGTTGGTGATGGACAGGGAGGCATGGTGTGCTGCAATTCATGAAGTTGCAAAGAGTCAGACACGACTGAGCAACTGAACTGAACTAAAGAATGATTTCAAGTTTGCTTAGCCAGAATTTCTAATGAGTTTAGTTTGACAGCTCTAGGATTTATTTATTTTGCTAACCCCTTAGCTTGGGCTATAACAGGATGAAAGTGTTAATCTCTCGGTCTTGTCTGACTCTTTGCAACCCCATGGACTGTAGCCCGCCAGGCTCCTCTGTCCATGGAATTATCCAGGCAAGAATACTGGAGTGGGTTGCCATTCCCCTCTCCAGGGGAATCTTCCCAACCCAGGGATCGAACCCATGTTGCCTGCATTGGAGGAGGATTCTTTACATCTGTGTTACCAGGGAAGCCCATAATAAATCTAACCTAAAACTATACACAGTATAGCTTCACTTCAGTGTTTTTGCAGGGGTTTACTTTCTCACTCACAGAACTCAGGTGAAGTTTTTCCATCTCCCATACATGGAACAGCCTTGAGAGACCCAGTGGTTTATGATCTTGGCTCAATTAGCTCCCTTTCCTCAGATGCCATTTGGTTTAGGCTTCCTGAGTGGCTCAGATGGTAAAGAATCTTCCTGTAATGCAGGAAATCAAGTGCAGGTTTGATCCCTGGATCAGGAAGATCCCCTGGAGAAGAGAATGGCAACCTACTCCAGTACTCTTGCCTGGAGAATTTCACGGACAGAGGAGCCTGGTGAGCTACAGTCCATGGGGTCACAAAGAGTCGTACACGACTGAGTGACTAACACTTTCACTTTCTCAAGTGATTAAAACCCTAGCCTCTGGCTAAAAGGGCCTGTGTCCTCTTGTGAACCTCTTGGCAATATTAAGTTCCTGGATATGTCCTTGATATCATTGTTGAGAGGAGGGAGAGGCATATCTCACTTCAGTTTAGTCCTGCATATTTATCAGAATTCTAACTTGAAATATTTCTATGATTAGTGTTTGCACATAATTTTCAATACATTCTGGAATTCCTTTACTCTTCAGGAAAGTAAAGATAGGAATCAAGAGATGCTGAACTGAAAGAGCTTATCTCAGAGCCTGAGCATCTTACAATACAGTTCTGACACCTTGACGAATTCACAAGAGAGAAAACTAAACCACTGCTACATTCTCCCGTCTTTTCCCTATCTCTTCTCTACATAAAGTGATAACAGTGAATTACAGAGTTGTGCATTGCTTATCTATATCCTAAGAAAAGGCTTTTAAAAACAGTGGCAAGTCCTTGGGAGAGAAAGGTCCAGTTAGAATGGGCTATTGTGTGAGTCTCTTTGGTACCAAAGACAGCTATTTAAAGGTCTCTAAGAGAACAGGATACATAAAATTAAAATCAAATTTGTAGTAACAATAGATGCAAATCGGCATGTAGCCAAGGTACCTACCAGGCGGGGATCAAAGACACATATGGAGAGTTTCAAGCAATGATGCCATGGAACTTTGGCAAGCATCTTGAGAGTAATATGCTCCAGCCTCAAACAATAAAAAGGAAAGAATGAAAACATCTTGGTTACCGATATTGGATGATACCTAAGGGGAAGCAAAGCTTTCATCATCTCAGTTTTAATGCGAAAAATTTAAATAACTTCTCACATATGTTATGTCTGGCTGATCTAAATTGATGGGAAGGATAACAGAGTGTTTAAAAACATTCTTGGTCACTAAAATCAAAGTTCCATTAACAATAGCATTGTTCTGAAATAGTGCATTCTTTTGAGAATATGTAATGTGATCTATTTTACCAAAATAGCACCCCACCCCAGGTGATGGATACCTAGCATTAGATACAGAAATCAGAACAAAGCTGCAAACCACATTTCTCCTGATGTAGAAGTCTATTTATTCTTTCACTGATTCAAAAGGATCCCAAAGCTTTTAGCTTTGCCAACTGTATTGGAAAATAAAAGATACAGACATCGACAGCTCATTAACAACTCATAATATGAGTTGGTTAGATGGCCGAAGTGCACACAATTTTTGCCAAAAGATATAAAGTGTCTTCTTATTACACCACCTACAAACTCAGACTCTATTTGAAAAATGTTTATATCAAATCAGTTGATATATTCTGATGGTTATAGTAGATGTGACCTTAATGGGTAGCTTATATTAATTCTTCTCCATGGACAGTATCATCATTGGAATCTGTATCAAGTACTACTGAATTAAAAGCATCATTACCAGTACAAAACAATGGATTAAGGTACAAAGCACTTGGCATTTTGCTTTGCACATAGTATGTGCTCAGTGAATCTTAGCTTTCTTTTCTCTCTTCACAAATCAAATCATTCCACTGTTAAGAATGGATATATGATGAGGAAATCTGTTAAACTCAAATTTAATGACTTCTATAGAGTATTAGTTCAATTCACTAAAGAGGTTTTATTTTTGATATTCAATAACTAATGGGAAAATAAACATGAACAGATATATACCATATGCCTTCTTGACTTTAAAGATCTTGTGTTCTAGTGGCAATGTCTGGGGAAAACTAATTATAAACATTATTAGGTGTAGCAGATGTATCTTCATCAGTGGAATGCAAGAAATTAAATTCCAAAGTTGAAAAATCTGAATAAGAAAACATCATTTATGGCAGAATTTGCATATTTATCAAATGTTTATTGAGTAATTAATTGCATAATAAACATAGGGCATTAAATACTGTGTGGAAAGTAATAATGAACCAGGAAGTTTGCAACACAGAAAATTTCTAATTTAACAGTGAAATGTGATGCCACTCAAATATCTACAATGAGCAATATGTTAGTAAGTGCCCAGTGATAATACTTGGTTTTTCCATAAGATGGTACAGAAACCCGAACAATCTTTTTGGCCAACCCAATATAAGCTGAGAACCATCGAAGCAAAGGGAATCAACTCCAAGTTCGGTTAGGAAAATAAGCAAAGACATTAGGAAGGAGGCACCTGTGAAGGGGTTGGGCAAGGAGAGCCTATTATGCAGGAAGGAAGCGAGGGAAGGAAGAGATACATTCACATCGGCTGATAATGGGCTAACAGGCTGCCTTACCACCAAGACCTGCTTTACCATCAAAACGTGCAAATAACTTTCAAATGAAAATCTTCATTAAAGTACCTGATTTAATAATCTTCTATATATCTGTGATTATTTCACTGGGCTATTGTAAATAAAAGCATCATTTCTAATTTTGTCACAGATGAGCATAAGCACCTAAATCCATCAGAAGTGCTAAAGGGATTAACAAAGTATTCATCTTGCAAGTCAGACTTTTATATACAGCTGTAGATTTTTTACGTGTGTCATCTCTGTTCTCCATGGGCAGGAGAGCAGAGATCATAACTGCAAAATGACTGGAACTTTGAAGCACTTTGCTGGGTATTTTAACTCAGTGCATGAATTATTCCCATTTAACAGGTGAAGAAACTGAGGCTCAGAGACCTTGAACAACTAAGCCAAAGTAGAAGAGTAAGTCTCAGAAATGGACTCAAATTTGTGTCTGTCAAAGCCATTCACACACAATTGTGTGTTCCTCAGAACATCTTTTAGACACCAAAACCCACGCTCCAAGAGGATAAATTGTTTCCAAGGGAGGTTCTTTAGAGCCAAAACTTGAACTCAGCCTTCTATCTCTGCATTCCAGAAGAATTCTACAACATAAGGAAGACCCAATCTCTTCTTTGAAACCCACAGACCTTTGCAGGTTTGACATTAAAAATACTGTCCATGGGATTGATACAGGAATAAAGAACTCTCTTAATTTTAGCAGCCATACATGCTCTACCATATTGGAGAGGGTAAGACTCAACTCCAGGTCTTCTAAGAAAATTTGCAGATGGGTAGTTCATCTTCACCCCACTCCAGTACTCTTGCCTGGAAAATCCCATAGACGGGGGAGCTGGCAGGCTGCAGTCCATGGGGTCTCTAAGAGTCGGACATGACTGAGCGACTTCATTTTCACTTTTCACTTTCATGCATTGGAGAAGGAAATGGCAACCCACTCCAGTGTTCTTGCCTGGAGAATCCCAGGGACGGGGGAGCCTGGCAGGCTGCCGTCTATGGGGTCGCACAGAGTCAGACACAACTGAAGCGACTTAGCAGCAGCAGCAGCAGTTCAACTTCCTAATCATGCATGGTGGTGGGATTCCTCTTTTTATAGGCCAGTCAAGTTTATCAAAACATATGTGTATATGATGGGAATTTTGATTTTCAAGTTTCTGGTCATGTGTTTATTCTTTTCAATTTTTTTCCTCTGTAACCTAGCATACTTATTAGTATATATCCCACATATCATATGCTGCTTGTTTTTTCCCTGAACTAATTTTTATTCTACCACTTAGAGAAGTTTTTCCATCAAGGAAAAAGTAGTTGCTTTGCCAACAGTTTCCCAGAGTTCTCTTGAAAGTCCAAATCTCTGTAGAATTCGAAACTGATTGGATAATGGAGGCCCTTTCTTACTAAAATGCCATCATTCCAGCTACATTTTCATTGAAAATGATAAGGGCAGAACATCGTAAGAATGCTTTAATAACTGACATTATTCAATACCTTAAATTTTTCGAGCCTTAAATCTCCACTAAATTCACAAATGCAAATGCATCAATATGAATCATATGAGTTTTCAAGGCAATAATCTATAGTTATTTTGTAATCCAATATTAATTTTACAACATTCAAAAACTCATATGTGGTATTTGTATAACTTTTCACTTGTTCATTTAAAGTTCAAAGTTAACTAAAATGTTATAAACCCGCTCCAGAAACCTTGATGGGTAACAATACAAGAACCCTAAAATCATGTTCCTGGGATTTTCCTCTTCCCAACCAATTTTCTTCCAATGCCTCTCTTTTACCTTCTTACTCTGTGTTGTGGGAACTCATTTCCTACCTTATTTACCCTATTATTTTCTCTCTACCCTATGATTATATATTCATGGAGATTTCTGATTCTTGGTAATCTGTAGTTTGCATACAGGTGCTTAGAAGATACAGAGTTAACGTTATGATTAATCGGCATTATTTACAACATTTTGAAAGGTTTGTTGATCTTTAAACTTCACTTTCAGCAATAGAATAACTTAAACTGGTGTTTCTCAACCTCAGCCCTTCTGATATTTGGAGCCTAGAGTCTTGATCGTGGGGGGCTATCCTAGGTCTTGTAGGAATTTTAGAAGAATCCCTGGCTTCTACCGACCAGATGCCAGTAGTCTCCACTAACTCATGACAACCAAAATTACCTCCAGAGACTGCCGTGTGTTCCCTAGGAAGCAAGTCAATACTTGTCGAGAACCACCGGTTGAAATAATGAGAATGATGATAACAAGACCTTATCACATGCCGGGAACTATTTTAAATCCTTTAAGTGCACATTATCTAATTCTCAGAAAGTTTCTGTGGTTCCCAGGTTCAGATGAGGCAGCTTGAGCACAGAGAAGTTACTAAGTCACTTAGCATCACGTGGCTGGTGAGTCAGACAGCTGGGATTCAAGCCATGGTACTTGGCGTCTGTATTTTTAATTGTCAGCCCTACAGCTGTTTTGCTGAAATCACACAAGCAAGAATGAACTCCATCAAAGACATAGATCATTTTGAGTTTAAATTCTTCTCCATGATGGCCAACATTTAAACGCTGGAAAATAGACTTCCTGCAAATTCAAAATCTTTCCAGATAGATAGGTTCCCTTATTCTCTTATTTCACAGAGCTTGTGAAATTCTATCAAAGATAAGATTTTCCAGGCAGAGATTTTCCAGCTCAGGGAAAGCAATGAGATTCCTGGGCTCAAATCCTGACGAAACCATGGTTATGACTATCATAAGGCTGCTTACATGTTTTATTATTTTATAGCATCATTTGCAGAGAAGGCAATGGCACCCCACTCCAGTACTCTTGCCTGGAAAATCCCATGGACGGAGGAGCCTGGAAGGCTGCAGTCCATGGGGTCGCTGAGGGTCAGACACGACTGAGCGACTTCACTTTCACTTTTCACTTCATGCATCGGAGAAGGAAATGGCAAACCACTCCAGTGTTCTTGCCTGGAGAATCCCAGGGACGGCAGAGTCTGGTGGGCTGCCGTCTATGGGGTCGCACAGAGTCGGACACGACTGAAGTGACTTAGCAGCAGCATCATTTGAGTAGTGAGGGTCCTTTTATGTTTAATTAGTTTAGAAGAAAATTAAATTACCTTATAGCATTTATCCTATGTCCCTTAACATTCAAATATCATTTTTATCTTACATATAGTATTTGTACTGTGAATAACAGCCAGCAAAAATTAAATTTCTTTGTCCACCTCTGCATCTGTGTGTGGCAGACATGCTATTTTCTCGCAAAATAAAAACTATCATACAACATAATTCACAAAGATTTTGCCTTTGTAAATATCTTCATAAAATGTACTTTCTCTCTTGCTCTAAAAGCTTCTTTTAATTTGTTCCAGGCTGGCTATAAATTGTCTAAAAGAATGTAGTGTGATAAGCAAAGTTTTACATCTAATTAAGCACAATTAATTCATGTAATATTAAATACATGGAGGGCTTCACTGGTGGTTGAGTGGTAAAGAATCTGCCTGCCAGTGCAGGTGACATGGGTTCTGTCTCTGGGTTGGGAAGATCTCCTGGAGAAGGAAATGGCAACTCACTCCAGTATTCTTACCTGGGAAATTGCATGGACAGAAGAGCCTGGCAGACTACTGCCCAAGGAGCTGCAAAAGAGTAGAACATGACTTAGCGACTAAATAACAAAAACAACAAATACACGCTGTGTATTATGGCCTTTCAAGCTTCTAGAAAAGTTGATTGAAGTAATAATAATGGCCTATACTTATATTTATTGATTATCTGTGTCATGCACTATCTTAGCAGTTCTTCAAAGGCTCATTTCATCCTTATAATAATTCCTTTTAGGGAGGTACATTTAATGTCCCTATTTTGGAATAAAAAATTGAAACCACAAAGAGATTACAGAACGTGGTCAAAATCAAATAGGTAGGAACCATTCAGCTGGTTTATAAACCCAAGTAATTTGGCACCAAAACTGTGCTGGTATCATTTATGTATACTAATCTTCTAAAGAGGGGGAATTATCACCACATATAATATTATTCATCACTGTAGTAGGTAGATAAATGAATTGAATTAGAAAATCTATCTTCCACTGACACACGAGGAAAATATACTTGGTGCCTTAAAACCTGTATCATTTGTGCAATTCTTGGCAGTCTTATGAAGAAATGAATGAATAATTACAAAAATGGCTTTAAATCTGACGATTCTAAGCTCTTCCGTAGGCAGTTCACCTATTTTCCTTTTTCCTTCCTATTAGCTCAAATATCTGAGTCCTCTGTACCTCTAACACCCCATGTGTCAGTGAGACCAACTTTCCCAGTTTGCTTCATTCAGTCCTGGGTTATCTTTGTCCCGGTGTCTTTTACTATTTTGAATTCCTTGAATTTCTCACATTTAACAAAAACCTTTATTTAATAATTGTATTAAAATAAGTCCGTTTGAGTTAAGTCAATCTCCTCCATGTCCTTCCAGCTTCTGCCACAATCTTGTCTTGCTGTGCCGGAGACATTTGTTCTGAGAATGAAGTTCTCACTGTAACGCGTGGTTAAATCTGTAAAATGACTGGCCACAAACCTCTTTATTTGATCTTTTCCAAATGCAACAGATAACGACTATCTCCCTTTCGAAGGAGCATGTGGAATGCCAGCTGATAAAATAAAATGTGCTTTTTGTGAGAAGCAGCTATGGACAGCTGATCCCCTCTGGTCCCGTGTGATGGTGAAAGAAGAAATCTACCATTCTCCCAAATCATCCCACCCTCTCCCTCTCCCACAGAGTCCACAAGACTGTTCTATACATCAGTGTCTCTTGTGCTGTCTCATATACAGGGTTATTGTTACCATCTTTCTAAATTCCATATATATGTGTTAGTATACTGTATTGGTGTTTTTCTTTCTGGCTTACTTCACTCGGTATAATAGGCTCCAGTTTCATCCACCTCATTAGAACCGATTCAAATGTATAGGGATGGTATGGGGAGGGAGGAGGGAGAAGGGTTCAGGATGGGGAACACGTGTATATCTGTGGCAGATTCATGTTGATATATGGCAAAACCAATACAATATTGTAAAGTTAAAAAATAAAATAAAATAAAAGAAGATATCTACCCATCTGCGCTTTTTGGTCCCTTGATCTTGGCAGTCAGTTAGTTGTCCCGTGAACCCTTCCTACTTCTGTGAGATGCTTGAAGCTGTCAGGATATCAGTTATATGGGTCAGAGGGAAATCCTGAAAAGTATAGGTTATCCAGGGAATGGAGGCTGGGCAGCCCTCCTTTGGGGTATAAAAAGTAGTGAACAATAGATGCTGTGGGAGTTTTAAAAATGTATTGTACAATGTAAATCTATAGCTGCTTATATGTATAGTTGTTTTATCTAGACTAAGACTTTTCGTCCTGAAATAAAATCTTTAGATAGCAATTGCATAAGAAAATAGAAGCATGCATTTAAAGTAGTGTGCTGAATTTCCATTTCTCACGCAAGTAGTGATGCGCTTGTAATGTGAACACAGTGTGTTTCAGTATTTACCATTTCATGATGAAGACTGTACTGGTCACATGAAAATCAGCAGATATAAATCAACAATCCAAGCACCAACATTTTAAGAAGACAATACCCAAAGACAACATTTAAACACACCTAAGTGTAGAAGTGGAATATGTATCAATCTCTAAAGCATGCTTTTTTTTCATTCAGGTAAATTCCTATTTAAGATTAGTCTTGCCTATTTACATTCTGAGACTTTTTTTTGTATTTGTGTGTGTGTGTGTATTCGCACACGTGGATACTAAAGAGAGGGCTGTTAATATGTTCACCCCGTGGAGAAGAGAACTTGTAAGAGATGCCTTACATTATGACATTGTCTTCAGAGATTTTCAAACAGAAAAACAACTCAGCTATTACAGAAAAAAGTCTGATTTTGATTTTCATCTGATAAAGCTATATTCTACCAAGACAAAAGATCTGACTTTACTGTGAATGCTATTGGAATCAAAAGTTCAACGTTGAAGACACAATTTTTTTCTTGCTATGATAATAAAAATAAAAATTTTGGCAGAGCACAACAGTACAGTAAAAGCTAGGTTCTTTCTAAAGAACACATGGAGAAAAAATGTGCTTGGGATTAGCTGTGAAGCACAAACAGTTCATGAATGGTCAAACTGGGGAGCTATTCTACTAACCGTAACTGAAAATATAGAAGTCAAAGTTTACACATAGGAGAAAATATACCAATGGACCATAATTTTCTCAATGAAGTGATTTAAAACCAAAAAGATACTACAGCTTAATGATATAACAATTCTTCATTGATTATCTTTGATCTGATTTTAAAAAATTAGAACCTTTGTGAACAACTCTGTAAATCAACGTCAATCTCTAGTATATATAGAATGTTTTTGTAAAACATTTCTCTAAATTGTGATAGCATTTTGTTCAAAAAAAAGTTGGAAATCTTTAACACATATGTTCAATTAAAAGACTGCCCAAGACTTCAACTTTTGAAAATTTTAGAAAATTGCAATTATAGAAAAGAAAGCTCACAAAGATAATTCTTTAATATTTATCTTTAAGCTAAATGTGAAAGTTAAATGATATATAAGATTTAAGTCCAAAATTGAGTTTTGTGATAACTTGAATTTGGGGAAGAATCTTGTGATAAAATTCTTATGCTTTCCTGGATAAATTCATATTTTATGTGGGTATTAAATGAAAAGGTTTATACTTTCCCAAAAATTATTCAACAAAATAAATACTGAATATCATGCAGATATTGGTATTGAAAAATAGATAATGAACTTGAACAGAATAACATTCATAAAGAAAACTTGCTTGATGAGTTTTATCTTGCAAATTTTTGTCAGAATAAAAGTATTCTGAATGCAGTTTAAAAGGCATGACTTTAGTAGGTTAAAATATTTTAACATTTGAGTAAGACAAAGGAATTAGGAATACCTTCTATTTGAAAGATCTTTTTCAGTGCTTAACAGGCCAAAACTGTATTAAAAAATATGTTCTCAATTTAAAATATATAATTACTCATTGAGAAGATTCCAGTAAATAGGTAAACTATCTAGTTTATTAAATAAAATATATAACTTTGGAAATAAATGTAGAAATATTTTGGAAGATTTTTGCTATTAAATCCAAATTTTAAACATATGAAATATATACATTTTGGAAAATATCAGTGATGTGCTATTAAAGAAAGATGTGATTAACAAATTGATTAAGTTCATGATTAAATGTAGTGCTTAGATTTTTTCTCTAAATGGTCAGGAAATTACTACAACAAAATCTGTTTAATACATATGGGTGTATATTTTTATTTTTTAAGAAAATAGAAAATAATTTAAAAGAAGCTATTTTATAGGTGACCAATATGTTGGTCAGACTCCCCAGGTAACACAATGGTAAAGAGTTCATTTGCCAGTGCAGGAGACATAGGAGACTCAAGTTTGATCCCTGGGTTGGGGAGATCCCCTGGGGAAGGAAATGGCAACCCCCTCTAGTATTCTTGCCTGGAGAATCCCATGGATAGAGGAGACTGGCAGCCTACAGTCCATAAGGTCACAAGAGTCAGACACAACTTAGTGACCAACTGCCACCAGTACATTGAGCAATGATACGTTAGTCACTCAGTTGTGTCTGACTGTGACCCCATGGACTGTAGCCCACCTGGCTCTTCTGTTCATGGGATTCTCCAGGCAAGAATACTGGAGTGGGTAGCCATTTCCTTCTCTGGGGGATCTTCCTGACCCAGGAATCGAACCTAGGTCTCCTGCATTACAGGCAGATTTTTACCAGCTGAGCCAACAGGGAAGCCTATATTGATCAATAAATAAATATAATTTTAATTACTTTTAGTACACATTTCAAAGTCAAGAGGGTCTCAATTTGAACAATAAAATCATATGGTCACTCTAGGGGATTAAAACCACAACACAGGTAGGAACTTGCAATACAATTTTATCAGATTTCTGTCACTGTAACAAATGATCAGAAGCTAAGCATTTATCACTTCACAGCTCTGTATGTCAGGAGTCTGGACACAGATTGACAAGTTCCTTTTCTTAGGTTCTTACAAGAATGTGATCACAGTAAATGGGCTGTATCCTCAACTGAGGGCTCACCAGGGAAGAACCCACTTTCAAGTTTGAGTTGCTGGTAGAACCCATTTCTCTGTGGCCATATGATTACAAATCCCAACACTTGCTGGCTTGAGGTTGGAGGCTCCTCGTAGGGCCCAGAGACCATCTGCAGTTCCTTGTCCAGTGGGCTTCTTCAACAGGGCCATCGGCTTCACTGAACTCACAGGGGCATCTGCTCCAGGCTGCTGAAAGAGCCCCTCAGACAGTGCAACAGGACTGCAGCAATGCATCACCTTGCTCCATCAGTTAGGAGCCAGACACAGATCCTGCCCACACTTACAGAGAGGGGATTACACAGAGGTGTGACCCCAGGAGATGGGAATCACTGGGTATCATCTTAGGGCTTGTCCGTAACAAAGATGACATCAGATATTTCAAAATTAAAAAATGAATGTGCTGGTATATAATTGCATATTACACATAACATTGCAGTGGTTTTAAAATATATCCAGAAGTTCTTTGATACCCCAATCCTGAGAGCTGGTGTCTCTGAACCCCTCCTGACTCAGGGCCAACCTGTGTTGACTTTTTCTAATTAGAATCCAGTGGAAGTTATGTGCTGTGACTTCTGAGACTAAGTCAGGAAAGGCTACCCAGTTTTTGCCTGATTTGCTCCAATCATGCTCTCTTTGGAGGTTACTCCCTTTCAGAATCCAGCCCCCATGCTCTCTGGGGAGTCCCCATCACATGGAGAGGCCATAGGGAGATGTGCCAGTCAACAGATCCAGCCCAGATGCCAGAATATGAGGGAAGAAGCCTTTTGGAAGACTATCTCCCTGCCACAGCTGTTCAAGGCCGCAGTCACCCCTAAGTGTTCCCAGCTGAGGCTTGTGGTGTAAAGAACAATTTGTCCTCACTGTGCCCTTTACTAATCCCTCATTCACAGAATCCAAGAGTGCAATAAAGTGGCCGTTGCTTATAGCTTTGGGTTCGAGGTAGTCTGTTGCACAGAAATAGCAACTAGAATATATATTGAGGACTGATATGCAATGTTTGCTTAAACCATGAGATCAGGAAATTCTGATTGAACTCAAAATGTCCAGCAAAGCTATTAATGAAAACATGAAAGTTCTGGAATTTCACAGATGTACATTTTAAAATCCTTTCATTTCCCCATATCTTTAAATGACCTACTTACTTTTTATTTAATTATATTATTTTCATTGTTAATGACATTTATTGTTTTCTTTCTAATTTTGCAAGCAATACATGTTCATTGCAGACAAGTAGAAATACATCAAAGCATAAAGTAAAAAGTCACAATCACCCTAATCCCCAACCCCTAGGGATAATCATGATCAGCATTTTGATGCCTTTCCTCCCAGTGTCTACATATTGTTTCGGAATCGAGGTAAAACTGACCTCCATCACTTTTAGTTCCAGGTATACAACATAGTGATTCAATATTTCTATGCATTACAGAGTGATCACCATGATATGTCTATTATCTTCTGTCACCATACAAAGATATTGCCATATAATTGAGTATATTCCCCATGCGGTACATTTTATCTCAGTGATTCATTTTCTTTTTTCTTTTGTAACTGAAAATTTGTACCTCTTTATCTCCCTCACATTATTTCACTTATCCTCAAACCCACCTCTGGTAACCACCTGTTTGTTCTCTGTATCTACTTATGTACATACTTAATGCATTACATATATATCTAAAATTTTTTTCTTTCAAATCTGTTATCAACAATTAGTTTATGAATCTTACATCACTAGAAGTTCAATGTTGCATTAAACTACTTTCTGCCAAGTTAATCATCTTACATTTAAAACAGCTGTGATAATTCCATTTAGTACGTAGATATTGAAAATCAATGACAAATGCTAAAATACACATAGCCCATAAAGAAAGCCAGTTGTTAACTTATCAACATGGAAAGATCTTTAAATTAAACATTACCAACAAAATGAAAAATATATTAAAATAACATGTTATGTATAAAAAGTACAATGTTATGTGTGAAATGCAATGATTCTGGATCATCAACACAATGTGGGTATTATTTGCTTTTCTGCCTTTCACTTGGATTTTATTTCACGGTCAAGTTGCAATATTTAGATGTTGTGAATTATGTAAGCTATTCCTTGGAACCAAACATAAGGAAGTAAAAATATTGTAATTTGGGGGTTTTATTACAAACACCCTGTCAATAAATTTAATAATAATTTAATTTTAAAATTATGAAAAAAACTTGGAATCAAATGCACTTTTATAAAGCTCAAAATATGATGCCTCTATGAGATGTCCCTTTTCATCACAAGAGTAATAAAGGCATATTAAATACAAAGTTAAATATGATTTATGGCAGCCTTCTATCTGTAAAGACAAAGCTTCTTCCATAACAAAACAGTTCTTTTGTAAGAATTAATCCCAGATTTTCAAAGCTGTATTTGAAAAGGATACAGAAGTTGTTAAGAGGGAATTGAAATACAAGATATATTAAAAAATCATAAAAGGAAGAGGTTGTAAGAGCTCAGGGCTCATAGCCCAGAAAATTACAAGTCTGGATTCTATGGAAATTCAAAAAAACAAATCCCTCCACTTATTCCATTATCTTTGAGGAATGGTGGAAAAGAAGACCAATGACAATGGTAAATGAAGCAATTATCTTCAAAACCAAGAGCTTAAAATATTAATTATAGGTAAGATGCTAACTTAAATTACAAATGGGACAATTTGTAAGTACAGAAAATGGAAATGGGAATCATGCCAGCACAATTGCACAGAAATAAGGCATAAACACATTCTTTCTTTCTTTCTTTTTTCAGATTTACTAGCCCAGTAAGACAAAGAAATGGTGTTGAATATCTGGATATTTCAGCTTAATAAGACAAAGCTCAGGGTGGAAAATGATAACTAAAAGCATATGTTTGGGGAAAATCTATCATAGGAGGATGAGACAGGTTGTGGGTTACTACAAAGATTAGAATTTGGCTCAGTGGGTGAAAATTCAGGTTCAGTGTAATGAAGAGTAGGTTTCCACAAGAGCGTGGTCTGCTAACCTGCATGTGCTGAGGACACATAAGACATATAAGCTCTCCTCTCTGGATGTGGTCAAATACAGGTGGGGAAAGTGAAAAATTAAAAACAAAACTAACCTTTTGCTGTAGAAGGGCCTATCAGTTATTCATATCATTATGGTTGTCATGTGTCCTGTATTTACAGAACATGTCTTGTACTTAATTACTCTGTTCCGTATCCTGTACTAAATTTGACTGGACACATTACATGTCCTTTATTCAGGTTTCGTCCAAAAATTACAAAAAAAAAAAAAGAGAGAGAGAGAGATAGTTTTCTGTCACAGTAATTGGCACTTAAATCACTTAAATTGAGAACGTTAGCTGAAAGCCATACATCAAAAATAAAAATCCGGACAATCTCTTTCAGTTTTTTCAGAGTTCTAGGTCATGACAAGTAACCATCACTAAATAAAGGTAACTTGGAATCTGTACACAATCTCAGAAACCACCCCTAATCAACCACAGCTTTACTTCTGAAGGGTAGAAAATGAATAAGTGTCCACAACTTTTGAAAGTCGGCCAATCAATGCTGAGTGTAGACAACAACCAATCAGCAAGTGCCTCTCTTCAGTGACTTTAAAAGTCAACCAATCAACAGCAGCCTTACTCCCATGAAAGTTGTTTGAAACCACGCCCACCTCTGAAATCCCACCAATCCCTGAAGACCAGGCTTTCCAAACTTTAGAGTTCGACTCTGGCTTTGCACCTTATCTTAAATGACAGTTCTCTCTTGCAGATGAACCAAAAGTTAACCATTGCTTGCACTGGATTTCAAAGTCACCTACTGTTAATTGGCAATTCTTTCAATGACTCAACCCCTGATTATGGTTATTGCTATTTGCCAACGTGAAATAATCTGGACACTGTTGTGTCTGTGAGATAATTAAATGGAATCATCAATTCTTGTGGTGATTGCTATTACCTATTTTTATATATGTATACTGTACACTGAAATGCAAAGTTTAAGCTGTTTAAATGCAATGCTTTCTGAACAGCAGACTTTTATTAAGCAAGGAAAAGAAATTCTTGAAACTCCTTGAACAGAATGCATCTGTTAATTCAGTAATGAAAATAATGGAAAATATGATTTTAAAATAAATCAACATAGTCCAGCTAGGATCTTTGACAAGCACCAATGAAAGTGATAAATAACCAACAACTCTATGGATAGAAATTCAGATAGTGTAAACAAATTGTAATGGTCTTCCACACTGAATATTTAGCCAGTCTTTCTGTTCAAATTATGAAACACCATTCAGTGTACTTCTACCAGAAATATGTTCTTATTGCCAAATTGTAGGCAAATTTTCAAGGGTCTGGACAACAATTAGCAGTAATTAAAAATAAAAGTGTACTGACTCCATTTACTATTACAAGGATTATCAAAGATATACATGTCTTACTTTATTACTGCATAGATCATGGATGCAAGTAATCACAACACACACAAAAAAGTGTCCTTTTGCACATCAAATATTTCTCTTATAATAGAGAAGGAAGAAAAAGTCTTACTTCTAAGGTTTGGGAATCAATAGAAAAATTTACAGAGATGCTCTTACTAAGTTTGCAGTTAATGAGAAAAAGATCGACTCTTTTGGGAGGAAGGGAAAGAAATGTAAATTTGTGAATGTTTGCTTGATGGTATAGACAGTGTTTGTTTGAAGCTGAAGCAAAGCATGACTGATTTTATGGAAAGAGTTGACTGTCTTGTCCCTTCTCTGGTACTGCTCCCCAAGCAGCACTGGATGTCCTTTTTATTGACATTGAAGTAATTATCAAATTATAAAAGTCATAAAATTATTTGTTCTGTTCAAGCTAAAGGATTAAAGAATTTTTGTGATTATGTTTGCATTCAGCATTTTTTTCTCATAATCAAAACTCTACATGGCTGGTCTCTTTATCACATGCAGTTGAAAGAATCCTCAATTTACACGAAACTCTGCAATATGCTTTAATTTAATTCTGAAGAAAAGGGCCCCCAAATCCTAAATGACATTTTACATAATCCATTAAATGAAGCCTAGAATATCTCTTTAACAGCAGGATTTTGCAAATGGAAAGAAGAACAAACCATGTTATTGGAGTTCTTTTTCACTTCCAGGAATTTGTTGAATATGTTAAAGAAAGAATTAATGGAAAATATATCCTGGTAAGTGTCAAGGCTATTCTCAAGAAAAGCAGTATCACTTAACAGGAAAATGAAATCTGAGTTGAAGGGTATAATTGTCAACATAACTGTCATGATTATTTTTTGAAATGGATTTCATCCTTTAAGGAATTCAATTTTTGTGCAGGATGTTAGTAAATACTCTTTCAGCATAAGAACATGAAATAATCATTATAGTGTTGAAGAAAAATGGAATAAAAATTGATAACAATACTCTTTTGAGTTAATGGGCACATTTTAAAAAGTTGTTGATCAACATATTCAATGTCGTCCTGAAGAATGGAAATACAAATTACGTCATTAAAAATAGATTAAGTGCTTCAGGGACTCCAGTTTGAAAATCAAGTACCAGGGTGTTAAATTTATACAGCAAGTATTCAGTATATTAACCCATGATGCTAATGTTGATTGTGTCTTCTCATTAATGAATGCTCAATGGCCCAAAGAACAAAATTTAGGTATGACAGTTATAGAAGCTGTGCGTCAATGGAAATCAAACACAGACTGGAACTACAAGGCATTTGATAAACCAGTTACACAAACAAGGAACTGTTCCAGAGAGCCAAACCATCAGGGAAACATAATTAAAGAAAGAAGCATAGGACTCCCCTGGTGGTCCAATGGTTAAGACCCCACACTTCCAATGCAGGGAACACGGGTTTGATCCCTAGTCAGGGAACTAACATTCCATGTGGTACCGCCAAAAAAGAAAAGAAAGGAGTGTATAATTTAGATACTCCCAATTTTTGAAGGTAAATCAATATAGATTTGTCTATTAGTATAGATATGTCCATGTGAATTTTATCTCAATGTAATACACAGAGCAAGTAACAAATAATTAACTGGACGTCTAGCATCTTTACTAGCTGAATCTGGCAACCCGAATGGACACAAATATCCCAAACCTCAACCCCATACACTTGAGAGTGTGAATTATGCTGTGAATTGCGTGTCTGCAGGTCAGCTGGATGACTCTGCTGAGCTGGACCAAGCTTGGCTAATTCTAGGTGGGCTTTCTCCAGCATCTCAATGCACTTAATGGGAAGGTTAAGAGCTGGCTGTTTGGGGATGGTTTCACTGTTTGTCTGACTGTTGGCTGACTGTTGACTGGGCTGTTGGGGCGGCTAGGGCACAAGAGTCTTGTCATTCTGTAGGATAGCCTTAGCTTGTTCTCATAGCAGTTGGGAAAATTTCAAAGAGAAACAATGGATACATACAAAGTCTCTTAACTGGTACACTATGAATCCCACTCCATTCTATTGGCCAAAATAAGTCCCAAGTTTAATCCAAACTCAGAAGGCAAGAATATGGACATTACCAGTTGAAGCTATTGATTCACACTGAGAAGCCATGAATATAGGAATTAATGGAGAATTGTGACAATTTTTGCAATATTTACCATTCAGTGATTCAAGTAGTTTGGTTCTAAAAACTATTTTTTTCTCTTGGTAGGTCAGCACACTTTCTAATTATAAAATGTTCTTGATTGAAAGGTGAATTGGATGTAAATTAATGCTTAAGAAGACTAACTTGGCTATTAATCACTGACTTTGACCAAATTTCATGAGTATGTTTTATAATGTTAATTTATCACATTAAATAAAGGCTATGCAATATAAATACTTAAACCATGAGTAATATCATTTGGGGGCTTCCCTGGTAGTTCGGTGGTAAAGAATCCTCCTGCCAATGCAAGATTAGGTTCAATCCCTTGGTTGGGAAGGTCCCCTGGCAAGGAAATGGCAACTCATTCCATATTCTTGCCTCGGAAATCCCATGGAGAGAAGGAGCCTGGCGGGCTATAGTCCATGCGGTGATAAAGGGGTGAGACACAACTTCTCAACTAAACAGTAACAGTAATATTATTTGAGTTTTACAATATAAATATTTATGCCATAAGTAATATGATTTAAGCTTAGTATGTTTTCCTATTAGCAATTATCTTCTTTTTGTTGTTGTTCATTTGATAATTCATGTCTGACTCTGTGCAACCCCATGGACTGTAGCACACCAGGTTCCTCCATCCTTTACTATCTCAAGGTGAAATTCATGTCCACTGAGTCAGTACTAACACCTAACCTCTGCTGCCCGATTCTCCTTTTTGCCTTTAATCTTTTCCAATTAGTCAGTTCTTCACATCAGGTGGCCAGGGTATTGGAGCTTGAGCTTTAGCATCAGTCCTTCCAATGAAATTCAGGGTTGATTTCCTTTAGGATGGATAGGTTTGATCTATTTGCTGTCCAAGGGACTCTCAAGAGTCTTCTCCAGCAACACATCAAAAGCATCAATTCTTCAGTGCTCAGCCTTCTTTATGGACTAACTCTCACAGCCAAACATGACTACTGGAAAAACCATAGCTTTGACTATACAGCTTTTTGTTGGCAAAGTGCTGTCTTTGCTTTTTAATGTGCTGCCTAGGTTTGTCATACCTTTCCTTCTAAGGAGCAAGTGTCTTTTAATTTCATGACTGCAGTCACCATCCACAGTGATTTTGTAGCCCATGAAAATAAAATCTGCCACTGTTTCCACTTTTTCCTCTTCTGTTTGCCATGAAATGATGGGACCAGATGCCACAATCTTATTTTTTTTGACTGCTGAGTTTCAAGCCAGCTTTTTCACTCTTTTCTTTCACCCTCATTATGAGGCTCTTTAGTTCCTCTTCATTTTCTGTCATTAGAATGGTATCATTGCATATCTGAGGTTGTTGATATTTCTCCTGGCAATCTTGATTCCAACTTTTGATATACAGTCTTTTTCAGTGTAGTCAAATGAAATCTATTCATTCCTACTGTTTTCCCCTTATAGGCCTTTCTTTGAAACTTCTACAAAACCTTATCCATTTTTAAAATAGGATCAATATCTGAAATAATATATCATTAATAAAATAGTCATTTCTTTAATTTTTCATTTGGTTCTAGATCTCTTAGCTTGCTAAATAAATTATATGATGATTACAATTTTAAAAATCCCTAATCAAATAAAGTCAGCAAAAAATAAGCATGTAAAGCTTGTCGTAGTGTAGAACTGCATTTTGTACTTGATTCTTTGGAATGAGAGAATTAATTCTTAGGTAAGTTGATAAGGAGACTGGGGCCCTAAAGGAGGAGAAAGGGACACATGATTTTCTTCTGCATTGCTTTGTCTTAGTCACAGAAGACTTCTTTTTTTCCCTAAACTCTGAGTTGTTATGACAACAATCTTTAAGGCTAACTTTCTTTAAGTCCAGAGCTGATGATTGTGCAACAAAACAACTCATCTTGCTCAAGGGTATGTTTTTCCTTAAGCTCTGTACTAACGATTATATAACAACAATGTATCTTGCTTGAGGACCTGTTTCTCACTTTCTGACTAATCCTGTTATCTTAGAGGTCTGCTGTGGGAGTGAGTCTGGAAAGGCCTTTATGTTGTTAGTAACCACTTGAAACATACATCAGGCCTTGGTAAGACCAGCCAGTGGGGCACTCTCTGCCCCCTTTTAATGTGTATGTCAGAAGCGTTCTCTGTCCCTTTTTCATAGAAAACTTTTGCAACACAAAGCTGAGTGACTGAATCCAAGTCTCTGGTCCCAAAGCAAAATTCTCTCCTTTAGAGATCACGAATTTGACACCGTTCTCTATAAGCTAACAGGTACCAAAAGGAATTTATGATCTTTTCGTTTGAGAACAATTGACTGAATATTGTTTACATGCACACACAAAAATTAGTAACTAAAGCTGCAAGAGAGAATATTCTTTTTCTACATTTGTTTTAGGAATGCTTCCATTCTCAGCCAACAAATGTTATGTAATTACATTTTCTATTAAATCACAATCTTTGATGATACATTTCCAACAATTCATGCATTTCCTCGTCGTTTTGTATTTCCTTCCACAATTAAACAGAATCAATAAGATTAAGTCCATAATCATCCAAGTGGAACTAAAAATCCATAATTTCTTATGCACCAAATAATTTCAGGTGAATGTTTCATTCAAATAAAATTTATAAGGTTTCTGTTTCAATCATCAGTCTAAATAACATTAGTCCTTTGGTATTTTTTCATTCATTCCAAAAGAAAAAAAGTAATAAAATAATCATATTCAACAATTGAACAAGCAAATATTTACATATAGTTTAACAAAAGACCTTAAGGATGAATGAACTGTTGGTATCACCATACAGGGAAATCAATTGGTAATGAGTCTGCTAATGTCTATAGTACATTTTATGTAAAGTTCAAGCATATGAAAAGTGAGATACCTATTTAATTTAATATAATGATATGACTTTTATAAAGAAATTTTTCCCTAAAAAAAAAAATGGTTTTCAATCTTTAGCTTGCATCAGAATCACGTGAAGGGCATGATTTCAGAGGGACTTGAAGTAACAGAATAAAAATTTTATCACTCATCATTCTTGAGTCTCCAGTCTACCACTTCTTTTGATAAATTGCTCTATTTTCAAGGCACCTTAACAGGTTATCTCTCTGTGCTAACCTGAAAGCAGATGCTACAATCAAGGATGATATAACCAAGAAAAGTTTAAAAATTTTCCCATCTAGAACATTGGTAGCATGTCCCTAACTCATTCCTAGTTGATAATTTCAAGTATTTTGTGCTGTGCCTTTATTTCAAATTTATCTATGTTATCATTTTTATGTTATAACTTATTTTAGGTATAATTCTCTCATTAAACTCCATCTTAAAGTATAAGATAGAGCTAGATTCCTAAGTGAGCAATCCTGCTACCTGAGCTCATCTATTCAGATCTGGGGTTCTCACTGCTCAACATGGAAGAAGTTACAGTTGTCACTTTAGTTAATAAGACCTCCTGGATTCATTCAACATAAGAACGTAGAGCCTGGCCTTAGTATTTGCTTCATTCACTTCATGATCTGGGGGCAGAAATGTCCATGCCACCAGCTTACTCAATTTTGTGTCTTCTTTCATAAAAATTGGTGATTTCTTTTCTGTTGCTCATCTTTAACTTTAGTGTTTTATTACATCTCAGCAGTCTGAATGTTATTATGTTGTCTGTTTAACTTGAAAACCCCAAAGTTATATAGCATGTTTATGTTTCTCTTAGTCTTAAAAATCAGTCATTTCTCTTGTATTTTATCATTTCTTCAACAAGAGTGTTCTATTTTTTCTTGGTAGGGGCAAACAAAAGAGTAGTAGCATAAGAAGCATTCAATAAAAAAAAGAATTTTAAACTTGACTTTATTCCATAACTACACACAAAAGGTATATTTATTCAATATCTATTTCCATAGAAAAGTCATTTGTAGGGTTGACTAGAGTGGTGGGGAGAATGGTCATTCATAAAATTTTCACCTCCAAAATTTTTCTGCACCTTTTTCCTTTTAAAACAGAATAAAAGTCGGAGAAGGAAATGGCAGCCCACTCCAATATTCTTGCCTGGAAAAGTCCATGGGCAGAGGAGCCAGGCAGGCTGTAGTCCGTGGGGTTACCTGACTGAGCATGCGTTCATGAGGGTGGAGGGAGATGGGTTGGTAGCAATAAACTGGTAGAACTAAAATAAAGTAAAATAGGAAAAAAAGTCATGTGCGGCAGAGAGCTGGCCCTGTGGCTGCTGGCTCCACCACCAGAGAATGTTTTATCTGCAGAGGTCTTTGCCAAGTTTCCTACTGAAATATGAACCTTCAAGTCAATTCCTCAGAAAACAAATATTACATACAAATTAGTTGAGGAAAAGAAAATCACACACATTCTTTAACTTCCATAGTTATTTTGAAACAAAACAAACTCCTTCTACCTCTGCCAAACTAGGTAGCAAACACATAATGAACTACATTTAAAGCCTTAAGACTGAATTTGTATTTCTAGATTAGTTTCAGTTAACTTTTGTGTTGTTCAAGTTATCTACGTGTATATGTTATAACTTTTAAATTACATTCTCAAAGATTATACATTTAGTAAGCTTTTGATTAAGACAAAAGACATTTTTAAATATTAATATAGTGATACTTATACGAGGGGGACATCTTATAAACATAGTGGAAAATCAATGGGAATTTCAAGGGCTACTGGCTTATATAGCTTGCAGTTTTAAGGGGTTTTTTTTTCTGGTTTTTAAGTTAATAATAAATGAAATGCTGCTTTCCTTGAAAACATTCTAATTGGCAGATAACCTAAATGTACAGAACAATTATTAGGATGATACAAGCTATAAAGATTTCACCCTCTCTGGATACAAGGACTTATATTACTGTTTTTAAATCACCATTTTCATACAGTGGACATGACGTTACAGGGAGTAGTCAAAGTATACTTACATGTATTAATTTTCAATAATCCTGGGTAGAAGTAAGCATTAAAAAAATGAGGAAAGTAAAGCCCATGGTCAATTAGTCATAGATCATATACTGTTGTTTACAATATTTAATTTGTTGGTATTTAAAACCACCATGTGCTGTGTATGTGATGCACAAAGCGATCTACTATCCAGATTTTTTCCAATGGAGAGTTTGTAGCCCCAGCTGCTGGAAATGCTGTTGGCAGAAAGACTTCAGTTGGCAGAGCTTGCAAAGATTATCTCAGCCGGAGGGATCTGCACGCTCCCCAGGGGCAGCCTCTGTCCAGTGATTGATGGAGCGAAGGCAAAAGACTTGGCCCCTTTGTCAAAGATGGGCCAACTCTGACTAGTCCTATTAGCTCCGGAGGCTACAGTCAGCCATGCGTTTCAGCCTGACTCTTCACTCAGGGCTGCTCCTCTTCCTCTCTTCCGCAGACATTGACTCCAAGAACACTCCTGATAAATATCTCAGTGCTATACTCCATCTCCCAATCTGCTTCTCAAGAACCTAACCTGGAGAATTACATCTGAGTGATAATGAAACAGATTTGTCTATGACGCACATTTCCAGTTACTCTTTGTAGTTTTCAGTAAACCTTCTTATAGATATATGTGTAGGTATTGGTCGAACTTCATACTGAACTGGATATGATTTTTTTTATTTGATGCCTAATTTTGCTTCAGTTTGGTATTCCATTGTTATTGTTTAGTTGCAAAGTCGTCCCTGACTCTTGCGACCTCATGGACTGTAGCCCTCTGTCCATGGGAACTCCCAGGCAAGAATACTGGAGTGGGTTGTCATTTCCTTCTCTAAGGGATCTTCTTGCCCCAGAGACTGAACCTGAGTCTCCTGCACTGCAGGTATGTTCTTCACCACTGAGCCACAGGGCCCACACTTAGTATTCCATAGTCTATCCTAAAGACTTATTATCATATTCTTATTTGCAAGTCACATAATTTCTTTTTTTTAATATAAACTTATTTATTTTAATTGGAGGCTAATTACTTTACAATATTGTATTGGTTTTGCCATACATCAACATGAATGCACCACGGGTATACACGTGTTCCCCATCCTGAACCCCCCTCCCACCTTCCTCCCCATCCCATCCCTCTGGGTCATCCCAGTGCACTGGCCCCAAGCACCCTGTATCGTGCATCAAACCTGGACTGGCGATTCATTTCAAGTATGATATTATACATGGTTCAATGCCATTCTCCCAAATCATCCCACTCTCACCCTCTCCCACAGAGTCCAAAAGACTGTTCTGTACATCTGTATCTCTTTTGCTGCCTTGCATACAGGGTTATCATTACCATCTTTCTAAATTCCACATATATGCATTAGTATACTGTATTGGTGTTTTTCTTTCTGGCTTACTTCACTCTGTATAACAGGCTCCAGTTTCATCCACCTCATTAGAACTGATTCAAATGTATTCTTTTTAATGACTGAGTAATACTCCATTGTGTATATGTACCACAGCTTTCTTATCCATTCATCTGCTGATGGACATCTAGGTTGCTTCCACGTCCTGGCTATTATAACAGTGCTGCAATGAACACTGGGGTACATGTGTCTCTTTCAATTCTGGTTTCCTTGGTGTTTATGCCCAGCAGTGGGATTGCTGAGCCTTATGGCAGTTCTATTTCCAGTTTTTTAAGGAATCTCCACACTGTTTTCCATAGTGGCTGAAAAAATTTAAATTGAAGTATGGTAATTTACAATATCATGTTATTTTCAGGTGCACAGTTCAGCAATTCAGATAGAGAACATATAATGTATTATATATATATATATATAAATAATATATAAGGGAAAAGAATCTGAAAATAATTTGCACAATGGTATCCCACTCCAGTACTTTTGCCTGGAAAATCCCATGGACGGAGGAGCCTGGTGGGCTGCAGTTTATGGGGTCGCTAGAGTCGGACACGACTGAGCGACTACACTTACACTTTTCACTTTCATGCATTGGAAGGAAATGGCAACCCACTCCAGTGTTCTTGCCCGGAGAATCCCAGGGACGGGGAAGCCTGGTGGACTGCCATCTCTGGGGTCGCACAGAGTCGGACATGACTGAAGCAACTTAGCAGCAGCAGCAGCAGCAGCATAACATTTTCAGAGTCTTTTCCTTTATAGATTATTGTTATAAAATATTAAGTATGACTTAATTATTAAGTATGGCTCACTGTGCTATACATTAAGTCTTTGTTGATTATCTGTTTTATATACAGTGATGTGTATCTGTTAATCCCAACTTAACTCAATAGTTTTCTAATTGTAAATCTCCCCACAAGCCCAAACAGTAAGTCTTTTAAAACTATTGATCTCCTTATCTATTCTCTAGGTGCCATTTTCTACAGTAATGAGTAATCCACATCCCCACGGCAGCAATTCTCACAATCCCCTCTCCAAGCACCTGCCTCAGAAATCCATTTCAAACGTTGTACTACTATTTTTTTCATAAATCATTCCTAAATATTATATAAATAGGTTTTCATTTAGGATTAGGTTTTCATCAATATTGTAGGTGCTTTGCAATTTTACTCAAGCAAAATAACATGGCAGTACAACTTATAATTACTTTCTTGAAATAGACCAACTAGTAGCAGCTCATTATAATTTTCCTATTGCACATGTGTGACGTAGCTTCAGTGTCCAACTCTTTGCAACCCCATGGACTGTAGCCCGCCAGTCTTCTCTGTCCATGGGATTCTCCAGGCAAGAACACTGGAGTGGGTTGCCATTTCCTTCTTCAGGGGATCTTCCCAGCCCAGGGAAAGAACCCATGTTTCTTATGTCTCCTGCACTGCTGGGTGTGTTCTTTACCACTAGCGCCACCAGGGAAGCCCAATGGTCTTATTAGATGGATTGAAAGCACACAGGTTATTGGAAGGCTAGTCATCCAATATGAAGAGAATCCTTCTCCATACTTCTGTTGCTGTCTTTTGAGTACTTCATTGCTCTGTAAGGCCTCTACTTCCTGGTAAGCCAAGAGTCTTAAGGGAAACAGGAAGGGAGAATTTAAGCTGCTGAGCGAAGTTCATTCCTCTAATCAAAGCTTTGGTTGAAGGATATTACAATTTGAAAAAACATGAAATTTGAGACATCCAGTGATTTTTAAATGCACATATGTCCATAATTAGGAAAAATAACCCATTACAATTTTGTAGGAAAAGATCTTGTTATACTTTATGCCTCTAATGAACCACCTTACATTTAGAAAGAGAAACGAAGAACTGTGTGTTTTCACAATCAGTTCGTGGCAGAGGCAAGATTCAAACGCAAATATCTCAATTCCTAGTCCAAAGTTCTTTCATTAGTCAATCAGCATTTCATGGACTACCTAATCACAGTTCCTCATTTAATCTTTGGCACAGTATAAACTAAGAATTAAGCAAGTTTTTCTAAGGAATTTTTGGCAGGTATCCTCCAAAAAGGCTGATCTATATTTCTACATCAAAGGATGAGTATAATAACCTGGCACCTTGCCAACTGGAGACAAAGCCAAGACCACCAGCACCAGAGCTCCTTGGGGTCAGCTGTAATTGTCACGAGACCTGGTTTTCCTCTCTACTTAGTCTTGTTTTTATCGCCTTCCTTTTCCACGTGTTAATCCCAAGAGCACTCTTAAGAAATATCTTTCAGCTAAACTACATCTCTAAACTCTGCTCCTGGAACTTTCCTGGTGTTCCAGTGGTTAAGAAACCACCTTCCAGTGTAGGAGCTGCTGGTTCAGTTTTTGGTCAGGGCAATAAGATCCCATCTGTGTGCATGCTCAGTCATGCCCAGCTCTTTGCCACCCCTTGGACTATAGCCCACCAGGATCCTCTGTCCATGGAATTCTCCAAGCCAAAATAGTGCTGTGGGTCACCATATCCTACTCCAGGGAATCTTCCTGACCCAGGGATTGAACCCATGTCTCCTGCATCCCCTGCATTGGCAGGCGGACTCTTTACCACTTTGCCAGCTGAGTAGCCCCCAAGATCCCATATGCTACGGGGCAGCTAAGCTATAACTACTGAGGGGTTCCTGTAACTACTTAGTAGGCAGCTCTAACTACTAAGCCATAACTACTGAGACCCAGGTTCTGGAGCCCATGCTGCACAAAAAGAGATGCCTGCTTGGTGAACTAGAGAAAGCCCAGGAAACCCTCGCGCTGCAGCTAAGGGCCTGCGCAGCTAAACTAAAACAAGACAAACAAAACAAAAAACAAAGAAAATCCCCAAACAAAAAACAAAGCAGAAAGCAAGCAACTCCCCCCCAAAACACACAATAAAACAAACCAAAAAAATCTGCTTCTTTCATTATCCAACCTGCAAGACAGAAGTATCTTTGAAATTCTCTATCAAAAATGTTTGTGAGTTGAAGGAAAGTAAGCCTTCCTGCTCCCCAATTTTGATTTCTGCCTTCATAAGAAAAATAATATTTTTAAATGTTTTTTTTTTTTTTCAAGGAAGCTAACTTTAATCTTTCTTCCTCCTGGGCCATCATCGTTTCCTATCTTCTTGTACACATTAATTTACTTCTTACTTTAGTAAACATTGAGGATATAAATCTCGGCAGCCTCCTCAGTTTCGCCAATTATTATAAAGAGTCGGTCCTATTCTAAACCATTTCCTTGGTCAACTAGAATCTATTGCCAGCACTTAACTTCTGACCTTCCTTCAAAAGTCTTAGAGTGTTTTTTAATATCTCCTTCATGGATCCCATTAATACAGAGTTACATATATTATCATTATCAACAGTCAGCACCCTGCACTTGTCTCTGTCAGAGATAAATTCTAAGTTTACTGGTGACTAAGTCCGTGAGTTTGGAAAGTTTGCAGATGTTTAGGTTCCCCCTTGCTCACCTCCAAACTGAAAGGAAATCCGGCTCTGTATTTCTGCTAGAGAATCAGATCATTTAGTCAAAGGTGTTGAGAATGAAAAAGAAGTTAGAAGAACACCAAGTTAACTCTGATCCAAAGTTGAGCTTAGGGCAGCCAAGACCATTCAGAAAAAGTGCATCAAAAGAAAGAGGAGGGGAAAAAAGTTAACTCATTCTGGTGAGATACTGTCTCTTTCCCTATTTTTTTTTTTAATCCAATGAATGTCTGAAAATTAAAGAAAAATAATTGTCTTCTTTCCAGTCTCACCTAAAATGATTTCTAAAACTCACACTGTGGAAATACTAGAGTATTGTAAGTTTGCTTGAACAATGTTGCATATAGGTATATTGAAAGCACTAATATTTCTGTTTTACTGTACAAATGATGTTATTTATGTTCTGAAAAATAATCAGGATGATTAAATACTAACATGACATGCTTATCTATTTTATATATAGTAGTGTATATGTTTTAATTTCAAAATTTGAATTTGTCCCTCCTCTCCTTTGGTAACTGTAAGTTTATTTTCTATGTCATTTTTGAACGTGGAACTTCCTACTAGCCATATAGGAGCTAATTTCTAATTAGGAATAAAAGTCAAGGATAGTCTTAACTCACAAATGAAAGAAGCACTTAATAAGAAAACTGAGACTAAAACATTTTAAAATTTTTTCAGGAGGAAAACACAAAACCAATAAAGAAAACATAAAAAAATACCATGAAAATTTATTTAATATCCTTGGAGAGATAAGAAACAATATTTCACTATGTAACAAGAAGATATAGTTATAGAAACAAAGTCTTTAACAACAAAAATGTGCTACTGCAAATTTAAAATAACAGACATGAAATCTTGAATTAGAAACATTGGAAGATACAACTGAGAAAATCCTCCAGAATACAAAACGACAAGACAGACAGAAAAACAACAGAAAAGGATAACAAAATTTGAGGATCAGTTTAAGAATCTGATTATAAGTAATAAACATATAAGAAAGAGAGGCAGGAAAACATAGAGATGGAATTTTCAAATTGTTCAAGAATTATTTTAGAAGTTAAGAACATCAATATTTCAGGTTACTGAAATATTGGATTAAAATATTGGCTTAAAATATTACTTAAAATATTGGCTTAAAATATACACAATGGCTTAAAAAAGACTGACATAAATTATATGATTTTGAAACCTTAAAACTCTAGCAACAAAGATCCTACAAATTTACAGAGAAGGGAGCAAAGGGGGAGAAATTCATAAGCAAAGTATTTGGAGTGAGAATGTTACAGGATTTTTAAGCAAATAACTTTTTTTTTAAGCAACAAAAGTAACTTTTTAGTTACCTTTTTAGTAACAAAGGTAACTTTTTAGTGTACTGGAGATTAAAAAGCCTAAAACCATTGAAAGTTTAAAAGAACTGAAAACTAACCAGACTGAAAAATGCCAAGGAGAAATATTCAATCAGAATCATTCAACCAGAATGATACAGCCAGTGAACCTGTATCCAATATGAGGAGATAATGACATTCTCAGGTGTACATGGTTTTGAAGTTCTGACTTCTCACTCAACTTTTCTCAGGAAGTTACTGGAAGAGGTGCTTCCTCCAAAAAGAAGATAAAACCAGAAAAAGGAAAAACATGGATTTCAGAAACGATGACTTGACTACGGGATGGGCAGGCCTCCAGAGCAGGCTAGCAGCGCTGAGATGGGAGGTGAAAGGACTCTAAGACAGAAGGCACAGAGAAGATGAAATGGATAGGATGCTAGATGCATTTGGAAACATGGATGGGGAGGAGGGGGCTTTCATGCCTGGTTCTGTGCATGCATGGGTTTTAGACTGAGTATGTGTAGTACTCGTAATGAAAACTGCTTCGATCTAAAAGAATTGTGCATAAATGCATCAATGCATACTTCCTATAAAATAGCATTTCTAAGAAATGTAATTTTGCTTGTAATATAAACTGAAATTTATATTTTTGCCTAGTTAATGAGGCAACTGATTCTAATGCCTTTTCACAGATTTTAGATTCAAACCAAAAGAGTGGAAATTTTGGTAGACCACCTAGATTTAAATTTGATCAATGACGTGCACTTGATTCCTCCACAATTAAACCATGGAATTAATGAGTACTTTGCAATGAACTGTTCACACCACTATAACTAACAACAATTTCCCCAGGAAGGAAATAATACTGTAAAGACAATAAGATCACGATTGTCTGTCCAAAGCCAAGAGGCCAGGCAGAATCTAAGCGGTGCTGTCCCATGGGGAGCTCACACCTGGTCTTTGCACCCGGGGTCCCTGCCACACAGGGCACCTGCCATGAAGTCCCCTGATTCTAAATGAAAACTAATGGTGATTTGGTTACAGCAATCATCTTTTCCATTTAAAAATGTAAACTGAAAATAAAATAATTCATATGAAAACTAGTAACGATTTATTTCCTTTGTAGTATTACTGGGAATCACCTCCATGATTCACTCTGGCATTCATTTATGTGTTTTGAGTCCAAGGTGATAAGTAAAATAACGTATTTTAAATACGCACATTGTTTGGTATAATTGCGTTTCTATGCCCTGTCCTCGTGTGAGGTCCGATGCTGACAGGGTAGATTAGAAATCCCAAAGAATAGCAAAGCAGAGGGCAGAACAGTTCTCGGATGTGGATTCTATTTGTCTTGTTTGCATTCTCACACTTCTGCATTGAGAATACTCTCTATGAATACCTGTGTTTCCCAAGCACTGAAGTTTTTGTTTATTTTTAAAAATTTTAACTGATGTTACGACTGAAACAAATCAATACCTCAAGGAGACCCCCATATACAGAAGCAGTGAATATGTAACAACACTTGAGCCAAGAGGAAGGTTAGTGCATGATGCACTTAAACAAACAAAAAGGCATGAGGGCCATTTTACTTTCCTCACATTTCACCTTAGTAAAGATATACCATATGGTAGCAATCTAGAGAAGAGTAATAAAGTCCTAATCCATCATATCTAAGAAATTTGATACTGAGAGATAGTGGAGAGTAAGGTAGCAAGTCATAATAAGCTAAAGAATCAGGTTGTGACCACTGTATCTTTATTAATTGAGTGAACATATTTTACTATGTCTATACTATATATGTAGTTTTACTAATTAATAAGCATTATCAGTATTTAATTTTAAATAAAGCTCTCTATAATATATATGGGCTTCCCTGGTAGCTCAGTGGTAAAGAATCTACTCTAACAAGTGGTAAGAATCTGCTAATGCAGGAGACATAGGTTCGATTCCTGGTTTGGGAAGTTCCTCTGGAGAAGGAAATGGCAACCTACTCCCATATTCTTGCCTGGGAAACTCCATGGACAGAAGAAGTTTAGCGGGCTACAGTCCATGGGGTCATGAAAGAGTCAGACACAACTTAGCAGCTAAAAAAAACAATATTTACATATGTATATGCATATATATAAATTGTATATAGTTTATTAATTGAAAATTTATTTTTGTGTAAAAGATCAAAAAAGAAACACCGACACTTTGAATAAAACTAGCAGAATAGATTTCTTGCTCTATTTTAGTTTTTTATAGTAAAATTTATGTCAATTGACATTTTCTGGAAGTACTAACCTTTCTTGTGAAGGGATGTAGTCATCACACCAGTTGAGAGACGTGAATTTTGCGCATCTTTATATTATACCATGTATCATATCAAAGTGGGAGCTGCGGTCCTGAGGATGAATAGAGTACAGTAACAGGTACCATGCCAGGTAGATAATCAATACATTTTGCTTCTGTAAAGGTATTATGGTATTCTTCCTTGGACTCTTCTAGAGATTTCTGGAGTAGAGAATTTCGGTGCAGAGTTCATTTCCCCAGGAATTCTATTGACTGGCTAGGAGACCACATACTCTACTTGAAGGAACAAAGAAGCCACATAAAGCACATGGGCTCTTAACATCTCTGGGAGAATCATCTAGAGTCCTAGCTGAATCTCCATATTTGCAAACATTTTCATTTGGGAGAGTATTGCATTTTATTATTTTACAAAGGACTGTAGTGTAAATATAAAGCAAAGGATGAAGGTATCAGCCAATTTGCTGACTAGTGAGTGACTCATTAGCCCACACCAGCCTCCAGCCTGGGTGATTCAGAGGTCTGCCCCACCAAATTGCATGGACTTGTGTGATCTCACAGATGTCAAAATCACCAATGTAAATATGAGAATGTCTACGGTCTAATATATGGTCAAGTGTGCCCTTGAGTTACAGGAATCAAAACAATGGTTAGGCCAAAATGAGCTTGCCTAGTCATTAATTGTTCATGGAGGACATATATGTAGTCTCAGAAGAAGGGCGTGTTTGAATTAGCAAAGAGAGAATTCCAAGTTCATAAATCAGCACGATTTAGGAATAAAGATCAAAATGAGAATGATGACCATGAAACAATGAAGAACTAAATTTAATGCAAGTAGGATGCAGTGATGGAAAGTAGGGTCGGAAAGCTCTCAAGGAGTGATATTATGCAAAAAGAAGTCATTAAAGTTAGTCTAAGAAGTTCATCCTTGATACACCAGGCATTAAGCAACAATTTGGTTTTTTTGGCAAGATACAACGATGTGAAAAATAAACATAAAAAAATAAAATGATCCAAGAACATGTTTTAGAAAAAGTAAGTCAATGTAGGTGAACAGAACAGACCCAAGAGATTACAACTTTATGGCAAGAATAACCACTTGAAAAGCTCTGAAATGACTCATTAAATTACGGGCAATGAGAAGTGAGGAGAAATATGCAAATTTAAAAGACATTAAAATTATATTATGGTCAAATCATGCTGACTGGATTTGGGGAAGGGGAGACAAAAGTGCCAAAAATCTCATTTTACTTTTAAGTCAGTTTCCTTGGGTGCTGGGAATATTTTCTGACTAAATTTACAATTAACAGTACATCTAATTTGGACAATTGCTTCAGCCAGCCTTCTGGCAAATATTCCACTCAAATCAATGATGTATTCTCATATATTAATTACTGTCAACTCTTTCACACCCAGAAAAGGATTATATTTTTAATTTTTTCTATAGTGTTGCTATCGCTTCATTTTAGCTGGAAGAAGGTGAGGGTTTTGCTGAGCACAGCGTTGAAGCCCCTTTGTCAAAGGCAGAAAGCAATGCTGATGTGTGATGAGTGGGTCTCAGAGCAGGGCCTCCTAGATTCAGTGCCAATCTGTGTTTTAAAAGAGAGAATATAGAAAGATGGTACAGACAAACTTATTTGCCAAGGAATCTCCAGTCCAGGTTTGATGCAGGATACAGGATGCTTGTGGCTGGTGCACTGGGATGACCCAGAGGGATGGTATGGGGAGGGAGGTGGGAGTGGGGTTCAGGATTGGGAACATGTGTACACCTGTGGAGGATTCATGTTGATGTATGGCAAAACCAGTACAATTTTGTAAAGTAATTAGCCTCCAATTAAAATAAATAAGTTATAAAAAAAATAGATACAGAGACATAGAGAACACATGTATGAATACAAAGAGAAGAAGAGGGAGTGGAATGGATTGGGAGATTAGGATTGGCATATACACACTGTTGCTACGATGTGTAGAACAGATGACCAATAAGAACCTCCTGTACAGCACAGGGAGCTCTACTCCGTGCTCTGTGGGGACTTAGGGAGGAAATCCAAGGGATAGGGGATAGAAGGGTATATTTGGTTGATTAGCTTTGCTGTGCAGCAGAAACTAATACAACGTTATAAAGCAACTATATGCCACTAAATAAAGGAAAAACAAAAGAGGGAGGCCATTAGCCAGATGCCGGATGTTAATGACATGAATGAAAGGGCTCAGTCGTGTCCTACTCTTTGTGACGCTATGGAATTCTTCAGGCCAGAACACTGGAGTAGGTAGCCTTTTCCTTCTCTAGGGAGCTTCCTAACCCAGGATAGAACCAGGTCTCCTACATTGCAGGCTGATTCTTCATCAGCTGAGCCACCAGGGAGGCCCAATTAATGACAGGGATAGATCTAAATTTTACTGCAACGTGTGTGTGCGAGCATGCAATGTTTGCTGAAATGTCTGTTCGGCTACAACATCCAGCAAGAGTAAAAGAAAGGGGAAGGAAGGGGAGATAAAACAGAAACTTCATGTCTGAAACTTCAGAATTCCTGTGCATGCTTTTGCTTGACTTTAGTACTCTTTCTTTAAGATTACTATTGTGAACTCAGCAGGAATTTAAGACAAAAAGAGGAACTGGAGAAATGACTTGGAACATCTTAATCCATGTAACTGGAAGTGATCAATGACATTTCTCAAATGACTAAAATGCTTCTCCCCAACGTTTTTGCAGCCGAATGTCTGTGGTAATGAAGGGAAACACATCATACCTCCTTCCCAGTTAGATCACTGTGTTGAGGTCTCTCCCAAATTCCAAAATCTCACTTGGTTAAAGCGGTAGTAACCCCTGAGGCACTCTGGATAAAACACACATCCATTTGTGGCTCATGGTTTCTGTCTCAGAAAAGGAAGATTCCTTGGGAGATCATTTTAATCCCTAGAATATGTTTTAATTTCCTTGCTCACCACCTAAGGGGGCTTTTGGTGAATATAATCAAACACTACTTAATGAGAGGGTGGAAAACTGCATCCTATGAAGGTAAATTGGAGATGAGAATTTTTACACATTCTAAAAATAACTGAGTTTATTATCTGTAAAGGAACACATATCCTGAGTTTCCAAGTAAACAGACCTCTGCATAAAATAACTTAATTTTCCCTAAGGGATGTCGGATGTTCCTATAAACTGGAATTAAACTGACCTAGACATAACATTTAAACTGTATCATCTGGATAGACAAAGTGATCTGATTCTAATACATGTGTTTTCACATCATTCTGGAGGATCTGTAATTTACAGGCGGGGAAAAAATGTATGCCCTGAGAACAAAAATAGAAAAATTGAAGAATATATGGAACTTTTTTTCCATGTAAATTTTATCTCTCCATTCATGTGCAATAGAAAGCTAAACAGACAACTGAGACCTAGCTGTGAATTTATGTAACTATAGAGTAAAGGGAAACACTGACTAGGTGAAGGAAACCTGAAACAGTCCAAAACATCAGATACAGGAAAACGAGAGGAGTTCTCGGAAGTTATATATGATGAAGAGCGGGTGTTACAAGCCCAGCCAAAGGTCCTCTGTGAGAAACACTCCTCTCATTTTAGTGGAATATACCAGCTGAAAACAAGACACTGAAGTGCATATATTTTAAAATTATTTTTCTGTAGTTGATTTGATGATGATATCAAGTTACTAAGACTATGTACCTTCTTCTTCAAAAATCCATGGTGGTGGTTGTTTAGTCTCCGAGTCATGTCCGACTCTTGCAACCCTGTGGACTGTAGCCCGCCAGGCTCCTCTGTCCATGGGATTCTCCAGGCAAGAATACTGGAGTGGGTATTAGTTGTCAATTACCTGCCATTTTTTCAGAGGGTCAATTTTCACTTTTGCTTACATTTTTGGAAAAGGGCCATCATTTTGCATTCTCTGCAAGACATTTCTGGCAAGATTTCTTTTTTATTCCATCCCTGGGGAAGGTGGCAGGAGCAGAATAAAGGGGCGCAAGTGCTAGGGTGAAAACTCTGAATGAAGGATTCTTTGTCCTAGGCTTTTTGACCCTGAATACAGAGAGATGGTGATGTGTCATAAGCAGTGAGACCACAGTAGCAGGGTTAAACTTTTGGGGAAATGTTGTGACCAAGAGAACAGAGCACAGAAGCTACTCTGAGAATGTAGCTTGTCTGCTTGCACCTCCTGCCCTCGGACCCAGACGGTTGTCTACTGGAGGCACCCAGAAGTCCCATCACAGGACACAGACTCCTGGATAGGGCCAGATCCCACTCTGAAACCCTGAAACTGTGAGTCTCATCATCACTGGTACCCTTGACTTTGGAGATGTGTGTTTCATCCTCATAACCCATCAGTAGTATGACTCAGGATATATCACAGAAACTACAATAAAACTGAGACCGTCTTCAAGAGGAAGGTCAAAAACATTGGGAATTAGAAACAGACATTTTGAGCATTTTAAAAAGTTTGATGTGTCAGTGTGAATGGATGTGAGAGTTGGACTATAAAGAAAGCTGAGCGCAGAAGAATTGATGCTTTTGAACTGTGGTGTTGGAGAAGCCTCTTGAGAGTCCCTTGGACTGCAAGGAAATCCAATCAGTCCATCCTAAAGGAAATCAGTCCTGGGTGTTCATTGGAAGGACTGATGTTGAAGCTGAAACTCCAATACTTTGGCCATCTGATGCGAAGAGCTGATTCATTGGAAAAGACCCTGATGTTGGGAAAGATTGAAGGCGGGAGAAGGCGATGACAGAGGGTGAGATGGCTGGATGGCATCACCGACTCGATGGACATGAGTTTGGGTAAATTCCAGGAGTTGGTGATCAACAGGGAGGCCTGGCGTGCTGCGGTTCATGGGGTTGCAAAGAGTTGGACACGACTGAGCGACTGAACTGAACTCTACTGGAAAGTTTGATGTGTCAGAGTGAAAGTGAAAGTGTTGTCACTCAGCCGTGTCCAGTTCTTTGCAACCCCATGGACTCTAGCCAACCAGGCTCCTCTGTCAATGGAATTCTCCAGGCAAGAATACTAGAGTAGGTAGCCATGCCCTTCTCCAGGGGATCTTCTAGACCAGATTTCAAACCCAGTCTCCTGCATCTCCTGCATTGCAGGCAGATTCTTTCCTGTCTGAGTCAGTCAGCAATATTATATAAATATCAGGCTCAGTGGACACATCAATCTTCAGATATAGATCTTGATAGAATTCAGTAGAGACAGCAACAGGGCTTTGAAGGCTGACGTGAAGAATGAGTTCAGTGCACAGCAACACGTTCTCACTGACCACGGGCAGTCGATATTTTCTGGCCTTGCCTTTACTAGCTCCCTCGAATGTCCTTACTATACATGGTTTGTTTCCAGTGTTACAGCTGGACTCACAACCTAAATCTTTTCAATTCAATGGCTGGTAAGCTAAATAGATTATGGTTTAGTGTATGGGATTCATATTTCTTAAGTTCAAGCAATGAGTTGTTGCCTATGGGGATGTGTTAAACTAACATGTGAATAATACGCCTCTGGGGACTTCAAACCAAGAGGTGCCTTGTACTCACACCAGGTTTCCCAGGTATTTTTCTCATAATAATTACAGACCAAATAGTATTACTTCAAAATCTAAGCAACAGTAAAGAAAGAAAGTTGAGCAACCAGGGTGATGAACTGTTTAACAAATGTATTAAAAGGAAACAAGTGCTGTAAAAGAAAGTGACTGGAAGAGGGTTCCTGGCATCATTACTCACGTCTGACAGATTCCCTGGGGTGAGGGATGCTGTGAGCAGTTTCCTGCAGCAATATAAGCTTTTAAGACCCTGACTCAGTTGTCTGGAAAAGTTGAAAGAAGTGTGATAATAAAATTACTTCTTCCACAAAAGCACATTTGAAAAGTGACTTTAAAAAGTCAGTTGAAAAACAAAAACAAAGAGATCATTCTGCTTGAAATATGTATGTTAAACATATCTCTTCTCAGAACATCCCTGTTGTTCATTGTTCAGTTGCTAAGATGTATCCCACTCTTTGTAATACCAGGGACCCCCTGCAGCATGCCAGGTTCCCTGTCCTTTACTATCACATGGAGTTTGCTCAAATTCATGTCCTTTGAGTCTGTGATTCCATCCAATCATCCCATCCTCTGTCACCCCCATCTCCTCCTCCCTTCAATCTTTCCCAGCATCAGGGTCTTTTCCACTGAGTCAGCTCTTCGAATCAGGTGGCCAAAGTATTGGAGCTTCAGCTTCAGCATTAGTCCTTCCATTTAAATGTTTCAGTCAGAAAACTAGCTAACCATTCTCTGAGTTGAGACCATATTTGATCATCAACTCTCCTGTATTTCTCCCGGAATAAAGAAGCAAAGGATAAATATTAAAATGACACGTATGTTCCTGTGGGGAAATAGCAAATTAGCCAAGATGGCCTGTTCAGGCTCTCTTGCCCCAAATTTGTAAATAATGACTGTGCAACAGCTGAGATGTATAGATAGCGCTGCACATGCACACCACCAGGCACTTGCTTAATCCTGGGTTGCTCTGTGCAGTAGGGATCCATGCTGCTGCGCTGCTGCTGCTAAGTCGCTTCAGTCGTGTCCGACTCTGTGCAACCCCATAGACGGCAGCCCACCAGGCTCCCCCGTCCCTGGGATTCTCCAGGCAAGAACACTGGAGTGGGTTGCCATTTCCTTCTCCAATGCAGGAAAGTGAAAAGTGAAAGTGAAGTTGCTCAGTCCTGACCCCATGGACTGCTGCCTACCAGGCTCCTCCATCCATGGGATTTTCCAGGCAGGAGTACTGGAGTGGGGTGCCATTGCCTTTTCCAAGGGATCCATGAGCTCCACCTAAAGAAGTGGCGGCATTTACTGCTGTATCACTGGTATGTCCATTGGGTCAGCCACAAGAGGAGAGGATATAGCCTGCCTGCTGCTTCTCCAGCTGCTGCTTCAGCCAGGAGAGAACACGGTTATGGCTGCTGCACCAGCCAAAAGAGAGGTTGTGTTGTGTTAGGTTATGCTAAGGCTGTTGCTACGGCTGCTGTGCCATTCAGGAGAGATGAAGATGCCTGCAGTTCCTACAGCCCCTTGCCTACCCGGCTTCAGCGAACAGCGAGATACAGCAAGACAATTGGTGTCACGAACAGGACGATCAGCAATACAATTGGCGTAGTCGGCAGGATACCCAGCAAGTAGAGAAGCCTGAGGCTCCCTGGATGGAGGAAGCCAGTGGCCACCATGTGGTTCCATGTGGCTGTGATCATCTGGGCCTGGGCTGTGGCGGATGGTTCACTGGACAGCACTGAAAAGGTGTTGCAGGTGGTGAGTTCCCGTTTGCTGAACAAGGTGGCAGGGGACTGTCGCTGGCACCGTGGGTAGATTTTCCTGACCGCCCTAAGGGCAAATATGGATTGTACTCTCCGTGGTGCTGTGCCCGTGTGCAACGTGCAGAGATGCTTGAAAGAACTAGAACAACGCATATTGGCATTAGAGCAAGAACCCCATGGCCCTGAAGAACCCAGCATCTCTGACAGCAAAGCGGTTAAGTGACTGATGATGAACATTAGGAGACTGTGGGTCCCCACTCAACAGTGAGGCCCGTTGTGCAGCAGAAAGTGAAGCGTGAGCAGCCTAAGGCCAAGGGGGGTCATCCTCAAGGGGTCCCCAGTATGACAGATTCACAACGTATGGGCCACATACTCAGGCGGAGTTGTTGACTGGGTAAGCAGTTTCAGCAAAAAAAAAAGCAAGAGGAACCCTTGGCAGCATGACTTTTGTGACTCTGGGACACAGGGGTGGGTCCGGCGCCAGTGAAGTTTTTCTTAAACATTATTCTTGGGCTTCCCTGGTGGCTCAGCTGATAAAGAGTCCGCCTGCAACACGAGAGACCTGGGTTTGATCCCTGGGTCAGGAAGATTCCCTGGAAAAGGGAACAGCTACCCACTCCAGTATTCTGGCCTGGAGAATTCCATGGACTGTATAGTCCATGGGGTCACAGAATCGGACACAATGGAGTGACTTTCACTTCACTTCACTGAGAGAAGTAGAGGGCTGGCACATGAGACCCCACTTTGAAAGTGTGAAGACCCAAAAGCAGGCCGTACAGGTTATGTGGAGGCAGCTGTGGGTGGATTTGTGTGAAGGTACACTGTAAAGAACTGGAAAAGGTCAGTTTTCATTCCAATCCCAAAGAAAGGCAATGCCAAAGAAGGCTCAAACTACCGCACAATTGCACTCATCTCACACGCTAGTAAGGTAATGCTCAAAATTCTCCAAGCCAGGCTTCAGCAATACATGAACCGTGAACTTCCAGATGTTCAAGCTGGTAGTAGAAAAGGCAGAGGAACCAGAGATCAAATTGCCAACATCCACTGGATCATCGAAAAAGCAAGAGAGTTCCAGAAAAACATCTATTTCTGCTTTATTGACTGTGCCAAAGCCTTTAACTGTGTAGATCACAATAAACTGTGGAAAATTCTGAAAGAGATAGGAATATCAGACCACCTGACCTGCCTCTTGAGAAACCTATATGCAGGTCAGGAAGCAACAGTTAGAACTGGACACGGAACAACAGACTAGTTCCAAATAGGAAAAGGAGTACGTCAAGGCTGTATATTGTCACCCTGCTTATTTAACTTATGTGCAGAGTACATCATGAGAAACACTGGGCTGAATGAAGCACAAGCTGGAATCAAGATTGCGGGGAGAAATATCAATAACCTCAGATATGCAGATGACACCACCCTTATGGCAGAAAGTGAGGAGGAACTCAAAAGCCTCTTGATGAAAGTGAAAGTGGAGAGTGAAAAAGTTGGCTTAAAGCTCAACATTCAGAAAACAAAGATCATGGCACCTGGTCCCATCACTTCATGGCAAATAGATGGGGAAACAGTGGAAACAGTGTCAGACTTTATTTTTTGGGGCTCCAAAATCAGTGCAGATGGTGACTGGAGCCATGAAGTTAAAAGACGCTTACTCCTTGGAAGAAAAGTTATGACCAACCTAGATAGTGTATTGAAAAGCAGAGACATTACTTTGCCAACAAAGGTCCGTCTAGTCAAGGCTATGGTTTTTCCAGTGGTCATGTATGGATGTGAGAGTTGGACTGTGAAGAAAGCTGAGCACCAAAGAATTGATGCTTTTGAACTGTGGTGTTGGGGAAGACTCTTGAGAGTCCCTTGGACTGCAAGGAGATCCAACCAGTCCATTCTAAAGGAGATCAGCCCTAGGTGTTCTTTGAAAGGAATGATGCTAAAGCAGAAACTCCAGTCTTTGGCCACCTCATGCAAAGAGTTGACTCATTGGAAAAGACTCTGATGCTGGGAGGGATTGGAGGCAGGAGGAGAAGAGGACGACAGAGGATGAGATGGCTGGATGGCATCACTGACTCTATGGACATGAGTTTGAGTGAACTCCGGGAGTTGGTGATGGACAGGGAGGCCTGGTGTGCTGCAATTCATGGGGTCACAAAGAGTCGGACACGACTGAGCGACTGAACTGAAATGAACACTGTAAAGGCTGTATCCTATGATGAGTGGTGTAGATTTAGGCTGTATCCTATCATGTATAAAGACTATGTCCTTGAACACTAACCTCTGATTCTCTAGTCGATTTAGAAAAGTGTAATCAGTGGGTGGTTTGTGAAGGCTGTACAGATCCCTTCCTTGAAGGAGTGAGCCCAGCGCCTGTGGGAGGTTTTGTGGGTCCTTAATAAAATTCCACAGGAGTGGAATTGCCCCTATGGAGGCTTTCCTACAATCTCACAAGGACAGATAGTGGACTGGGCTTGGCCATGAAAGATAAAGGCACTCCAAATATGGTGGGTGTTTCTTCTAGCACCATGAGGGCAAGGACTGCAACAGGAGTCCCAAGTGATACCTGGCGTTGGGTTTTGCTATGTGTTGGGATTGTAACTGTCTGTTGTTGTGGCTACCACTGTGGCAAGATGCAAATCCAAGGGTCAGCGATACTCGCCAAGGGAATATCGCAGACGGACAGTGCATAGAATGTGAGCAAGTGACCCTAAAGGGATGGAGTGCGGGGAGAGAACAAATTACCTAAAATGGCGTGTGCAGGCTCTCTCCTCCCATGTTCTGTAAATAATGACTACTTAACAGCTGAGATCAAATATAGCACTGCCCCTGTGCCTCCCGAGGAGCTGGCTTCATCTCAGGTTACCATACGTGTATGGTGCATAGGTGAGCTTCACCTAAATAATCGGCATTGTTATTGCTGCATCACAGCTGTGTCAGTTGGGTCAGCCACTAGAGGACAGCCTATAGCGTGTCTTCTGCCACGGCTGCTGCGTCAGGCAGGAGAGGGAATAAATGTGTCTGCAGTTCCTACGGCTCATCAAGTCTTCTAGCCTCTCAGCTCGCATCTTGCCTTCCCTGGGTTCATGGAACAGTGTGCACAGTGAGAGAGAGCAAGACCATTGGTGTCATGAGCAGGATGAAGCGCGATGCAGTTCCCCTGGTCTCTTTCTTACAATTTGATATGCACACATAATACGTGTACAGTGTAGTTGACAGAATTGCCCAGGAGGGAATTGGGAGTAAATCATTTGTCATGACAGTGAGTTTTGAGTTCAAGGCAAAGAGCAGCGTGGAGGCCTTAAGGGAAGAGTGTCCCGTGGCCACCCAAACCATGACTTATTTTACCCCTACCACTGCCAAACGGTGGAGCTACAAAGCTCATCTTCCCATGTTGCACATAACTCTGCCCTTGGAATTCAGTGTCTAAAACTGATTCCAGAGGAGGCAATGGCACCCCACTCCAGTACTCTTGCTTGGAAAATCCCATGGATGGAGGAGCCTGGAAGGCTGCAGTCCATGGGGTCGCTGAGGGTCGGACACAACTGAGCGACTTCACTTTCATGCATTGGAGAAGGAAATGGCAACCCACTCCAGTGTTCTTGCCTGGAGAATCCCAGGGACGGGGGAGCCTGGTGGGCTGCCGTCTATGGGGTCGCACAGAGTCGGACACGACTGAAGTGACTTAGCATAGCATAGCAAAACTGATTCAGTTATGTCAGTGTTGCAGTCTGGATCATGGTACCACATTTTTGGTTGCAGTACAGAGGAGGACAAGGTGATACTAGACTTTGGAAATAAAAAGTCTTTTTCAGCTGTTACTATCATACAAAAGTCACATGAACTTCTTGAAAACTAAATTTCTTCATTTGTAAAATGTAGTTAGTAAGCCTACCTAATCCATGGGTATTTGCACAAATGACAAGAAATAGGACAAGGGGAAATTTTATTTTGATCTATTCCTGACTTTTTTTTTTTTTTTTGAAGGTAACTTGGTAACTTTCAAAAGTATATACAGTAAGACAGACTAATTAAAGTTTTTAGAAAATTAACACAAGCAAAAAATAGAAACAGGGAAATAAAGCCAGGTGTATGATAAGCACTGAATTTATACCATACAGTCTGAAATTTTGTTAAAGATGAGCTGTATTTCTCAATCTGTGTTTCCTAGCAGCCCAAGCAAACTCTGAAATGATGTTTACCAGTATCTGAAGGATTAAGACTATTTTTTTTTTAGTTCATGTGTAATTACTCTGTAAATTCTAAGTGTAATTAGTGATAATTATTTATGCTTTCTTTACTCAGTTTTCTTATTCATGAAATGATAATTATACCTACTGAATGAGATAAGTATACTTTTTGAAATTAAATAATTGGATTAAATAATTCATACTCCTGACATGTAGTGCAATTTCACTAAATACTAGGCATTATTAGTACAAAGAAAAACATTGCAATCAGTGACACCAGCATGTCTGTCCCTACTTTCACTGATAACATTTTACTACCACTAATGCTTCGATTACTAGCAGGACAATATTTAGCAGCAAACAATTTATCTACTAATTTATCTATTAGAAATTTCTGAGCAGAGAAATGGAAATAAAAACAAAAATAAACAAATGGGACCTAGTTACAATTAAAAGCTTCTGTACAACAAAGGAAACTATAAGCAAGGTGAAAAGACAGCCTTCAGAATGGGAGAAAATAATGGCAAGTGAAGCAACTGACAAAGAATTAATCTCAAAAATATACAAGCAACTCCTGCAGCTCAATTCCAGAAAAATAAACGACCCAATCAAGAAGTGGGCCAAAGACCTAAACAGACAGTTCTCCAAAGAAGGCATACAGATGGCTAACAAACACATGAAAAGATGCTCAACATCACTCATTATCAGAGAAATGCAAATCAAAACCACAATGATGTACCATTTCACTCCAGTCAGAATGGCTGCTATCCAAAAGTCTACAAGCAATAAATGCTGAAGAGGGTATGGAGAAAAGGGAACGCTCTTACGCTGTTGATGGGAATGCAAACTAGTACAGCCACTATGGAGAACAGTGTGGAGACTCCTTAAAAAACTGGAAATAGAACTGCCTTATGACCCAGCAATCCCACTGCTGGGCATACACACCAAGGACACCAGAATTGAAAGAGACACGTGTACCCCAATGTTCATTGCAGCACTGTTTATAATAGCCAGGACATGGAAGCAACCTAGATGTCCATCAGCAGACGAATGGATAAGAAAGCTGTGGTACATATACACAATGGAGTATTACTCAGCCATTAAAAAGAATACATTTGAATCAGTTCTAATGAGGTGGATGAAACTGGAGCCTATTATACAGAGTGAAGTAAGCCAGAAAGAAAACCACAAATACAGTATACTAATGCATATATATGGAATTTAGAAAGATAGTAACGATAACCCTGTATGCGAGGCAGCAAAAGAGACACAGATGTATAGAATAGACTTTTGGACTCTGTGGGAGAGGGCGAGGGCAGGATGATATGGGAGAATGGCATTGAAACCCATAAATTATCATATGTGAAACGAATCGCCAGTCCAGGTTCAATGCATGAGACAGGGTGCTCGGGGCTGGTGCACTGGGATGACCCAGAGGGATGGTATGGGGAGGGAGGTGGGAGGGGGGTTCAGGATGGGGAACACATGTACACCCATGGTGGATTCATGTCAATGTATGGCAAAAACCACTACAATATTGTAAGGTAAAATAAATAAATAAAACTGAAAAAAAAAAAAAAAACTTTACCAAATTTGCTTCTTAGTTTTAACAGTTGTGTGTGTGTGTCTGGAGTCTTCAAGATTTTCTGTATATAATATCATGCATCTGCAAGCAGAGACAATTTTATCTCTTCTTTTCTAATTTGAATGCTTTCTTTATTCCTTGTCTAATTGCTCTGGCTAGGACTTTCACTACTATTTTGAATAGAAGTGGTGAGGGTGGGCATCCCTGACTTGTTCCTGACTTTAAAGGAAAAGCTTTTAGAATTTTCCTGTTGAGTGACTTAGGAATAAGTTTAACCAAGGAGGTGAAAGATCCATACACTGAAAACTGTAAGACACTGATGAAAAAATTTTAAGAAAATACGAATACGTGGAAAATACCCCATGTGTATGGACTGGAATAATCTAAATATGTTCATGATATCTCTAAGTCATCTACAGATTCAATAAAATTCCTATCAAAATTCCATTGCCATTTTGAACAGAAAAAGAAAAAAAAAATCCTAAAATTCATATGGAACCACAAAAGACCCCAAATAGCAAAAATTACTTTGAGCAAGAAGAACAAAGCTGGAGGCACCACACTTTCTGATTTTAAAAGAAATCTGTAACAAGAATGTCAAGAAGATGCAACAGAAAAATGACTATTTAAAAAATAGTGTTGGGAAAAGTGAATATCCATATGCAGAACAATGAAATGAGGTCCTTATCTCGCACCATTTATAAAAATCAAAACAAAATAGATTAAAGACATAAGTGTAAGACCTGAAACCATGAAACTATTTTTACCTATGAATCTTGACACTGGTCTGAGCAATGTTTTTTGACTATAACCCCCAAAGCACAGGCAACAAAAAAAAAAGTAGACA
>NW_011494842.1:2840942-2842275 GCF_000754665.1 Bison bison bison | reverse complement strand
AAGTGGGATTGCATCAAACTAAAAGCTTTCTGAAGAGCTAAGGAAATAATCAAGTTAGGAGCCAACCATGGAATGAAAGAAATTTTTGTAAACCTTACATCTGACAGGAAGTCAATATCCAAATAAACAAGGAAGTTAACTCAATAGCCTATATGTGTGTGTGTGTGTGTGTGTGTGTGTGTGTGTATATAACTCAATTAAAAAGTGGGAAAATAACTTGTTTGGATGTTTTTCAAAAAACACATACAAATGGTGAATAGGCATTTTTAAAAAATGTTTCATATCACTAATGATCACAGAAATGCAAATCAAAACTATGGTAAGATATCACCTCATGCCTGTTAGAAGGACTATTCCCTGGTGGCTCAGATGATAAAGAATCTAAGAACAACACAGCACACACATGTATAGTATATGTGTGTGCATATACACACACATACATTTTCTTTATCTCAGTTCAGTTCATTTACTCAGTCGTGTCCGATTCTTTGTGACCCCATGGACCGCAGCAAGCCAGGCCTCCCTGTCCGTCACCAACTCCCGGAGTTTACTCAAACTCACATCCATTGAGTTGGTGATGCCATCCAAACATCTCGTCCTCTGTCGTCCCCTTCTCCTCCTGCCCTCAATCATCCCCAGCACCAGAGTCTTTTCCAATGAGTCAGCTCTTCGCATGAGGTGGCCAAAGTATTGGAGTTTCAGCTTCAACATCAATCCCTCCAATGAACACCCAGGACTGATCTCCTTTCGGATGGACTGGTTGGATCTCCTTGCAGTCCAAGGGACTCTCAAGAGGCTTCTCTAATACCACAGTTCAAAAGCATCAATTCTTCTGGGCTCAGCTTTCTTTGTAGTCCAGCTCTCACATCCATACATGACTACTGGAAAAAACCATAGCTGAGACCAGAAGGACTTTTGTTGGTAAGGTAATGTCTCTGTTTGTTAATATGCTGTCTAGGTGCATCATAGCTTTTCTCCCCATGGCTGCAGTCACCATCTGCAGTGATTTTGGAGCCCCCAAAAATAAAGTCTGTCACTGTTTCTATTGTTTCCCATCAGTTTGCCATGAAGTGATGGGACTGGATGCCATGATCTTTGTTTTCTGAATGTTGAGCCTTAAGCCAACTTTTTCACTCTCCTCTCTCACTTTCATCAAGAAGCTCTTTAGTTCTTCTTTGCTTTCTGCCATAAGGGTGGTGTCATCTGCATATCTGAGGTCATTGACATTTATCCCAGAAATTTTGATTCCAGTTTGTGCTTCATTCAGCCCAGTGTTTCTCATGATGTACTCTGCATATAAGTTGAATAAGCAAGGTGACAATATACAGCCTTG
>NW_011494842.1:2836755-2840842 GCF_000754665.1 Bison bison bison | reverse complement strand
GTCTGTTGTTCCATGTCCAGTTCTAACTGTTGCTTCCTGACCTGCACACAGATTTCTCAAGAGGCAGGTCAGGTGGTCTGGTATTCCTATCTCTTTCAGAATTTTCCACAGTTTGCTGTGATCCACACAGAAAGGCTTTTGGTATAGTCAATAAAGCAGAAATAGATGTTTTTCTGGAACTCTTTTGCTTTTTCAATGATCCAGTGGATGTTTTCAATTTGATCTCTGGTTCCTCTGCCTTTTCTTAATCCAGCTTGAACATCTGGAAGTTCATGTTTCACATACTGTTGAAAAATTGGCTTGAAAACTTGGAGCCTGGCTTGGAGAATTTTGAGCATTACTTTCTAGTGTGTGAGATAAGTGCAGTTGTGCAGTAGTTTGAGCATTCGTTGGCATTGTTTCTTTGGGATTGGAATGAAAACTGAACTTTTCCAGTCCTGTGGCCACTGCTGAGTTTTCCAAATTTGCTGGCATATTAAGTACAGCACTTTCACAGCATCATCTTTCAGGATTTGAAATAGCTCAACTGAAAGTCCATCACCTCCACTAGCTTTGTTTGTAGTGATGCTTCCTAAGGCCCACTTGACTTCACATTCCAGGATGTCTGGCTCTAGGTGAGTGATCACACCATCTTGGTCATCTGGGTCATGATCTTTTTTGTACAGTTCTGTGTATTCCTGCCACCTCTTCTTAATATCTTTTGCTTCTGTTAGGTCCATACCATTTCTGTCCTTTAGTGTACCCATCTTTGCATGAAATGTTCCCTTGTTATCTCTAATTTTCTCAAAGATATCTCTAGTCTTTCCCATTGTTTTCTTCTGATCATTTCTTTGCACTGATCACTGAGGAAGGCTTTTTTATCTCTCCTTGCTATTCTTTGGAACTCTACATTCAAATGGGTATGTCTTTCCTTTTCTCCTTTTCCTTTCACTTCTCCTTAGCCTCTGCTGTTTGTAAGGCCTCCTCAGACAACCATTTTGCCTTTTTGCATTTCTTTTTCTTGAGGATGGTCTTGATCCCTGCCTCCTGTACAATGTTCTTTATCTATTCATCCATTAATGGACACTGAGTCTGTTTCCATATCTTGGCTCTTGTGAATAATTCAGCAATGAATATCTCTTCAAAGTTTTCATTTCCTTTGTGTATATACCAAGAAGTAGGATTGCTTGATTATATGGTGGTTCTATTTTTAATATTTTGAGGAAAACCTATACATATTTTGATAATGTCTGCACCAATTTACATTCCCCTCAATAGTGCACAAGGATACGCTTTACTCCACATCTTTCTCAGCATTGTTGTCTTCTGTCTTTGAGTTTATGCTATGCTTAGTAGCTCAGTCGTGTCCAACTCTTTGCGACCTTATGGACTGTAGCCGGCAAGGCTCCTGTTTTCATGGGGATTCTCCAGGCAAGAATACTGGAGTGGACTGCCATGCCTTTCTTCAGGGGATCTTGCCAACCCAGAGATTGAACCTAGGTCTCCCACATTGCAGGTGGAGTCTTTACTGACTGAGTTACCACACACACACACACACACACACACATACTATTAATGTGTGTGTGCAAAAAGTGAAAGTGTTAATTGCTCAGTCGTGCCCAACTCTTTGAGATCTCAAGGACTGTAGCCCATCAGGCTCCTCTCTCCATGGAATTCTCCAGAAATTAAATGTATATGAGCTTCCCTTGTGGCTCAAATGGTAAAGAGTCTGCCTGTCATGCAGGAGAGCCAGGTGGGATTTCCTGGGTAGGGAAGATCCCCTGGAGAAGGGAATGGCAACCCACTCCAGTATTCTTGCCTAGAGAGTTCCACAGGCAGAGGAGTCTGATGGGCTAGAGTCCATGGTGTCTCAAAGAATTGGACACGAATGAGCAACTTTCACTCACTAGCTCATAATGTAAATACAACTATATATATATACATATACATATAGTCATTGATTCTGATTGATCTTGGGAAGCAAAATGAAGTGGAGAGATCAAAGGACATTTGGGAGAAGCAATTTGTCACACATTGATGGATGTACGTGCTTAGAGTGTGTCATGTTAAGGTCATGCCAATGTTTCTGGCATATAGTGTATGAAGATATCATTCCTTGAAAAAGAGGATACAGAAAAAAATAGCAAGTGGGAGCAGGGAGGGGCAAATGGTTATTTATTAAATGAATAATGAATTAGAAGTATATGATACACCTAACTGAAATAGTTTATGACTTCATTAGATATTATCTAAAAGACTCTCAGGAATGAAAACCTGATGGTCTATTTCCTCTCTGTATCTGTCTCTCTGTCTGTCTGTCTCTCTTTCTTTCTCTCTGAGGGGGCAATCCAGTCTATAGAGATAGAATCAGAAACATATGTCTTAGACGTCAAAGTGAAAGCTAAAGAAAATAACTGGTGTAATTGCTTAATTGGTGGTTGTCAAGTAAGTGAGGAGGGAAGGAAATGTAATTAGAGTTTGGTAATTTTCCATACTTTCAGATATCTATCATATTCTTTCTTCCTCTGTCCAAGAGGTGTACAAGAAGTATAATTTTCATTGACTGATGTACTGATATATTTATATGTATTTCATTTTTCTGACATGTTGATTTTCTTGTATACTAGTGACTTATCCTGAAGTTCCACAGACATGCATCTTCAGTTTATGCTGTGTAGGTACCAGATAATTCCTTTCTGAGAGAGTAAATGACCCCACAATAACCTCCAAGCATTAAGTTACCAAAGCATTTCTCAGAGATATGGCAATTTATAATGTAGCTCTAAGATCAAATAGCTACTAAACTCTCTTTACATTTTGGAAATATCATTCTCTGACCACATAACAGAGAGATACAGAATTCACAATTTGTTTAATTCACTACATTCACAGGGTATTATGGTACCAGTATCATGGGAGCACAACGTTACTTCAAAAGTAAATTCAAAGCCCTGATCCTTTAATAAATTAAACTTAGCATTTTCATACTATTCCTTACACCACTTCAGTTCAGTTCAGTCAGTCAGTTCTGTCCAAATCTTTGTGACCCTATGGACTGCAGCACACCAGGCTCCTGGAGTTTACTCAAACTCATATCCAGCGTGTTGGTGATGCCATCCAACCATCTCATTCTCTCTCATCCCCTTCTTCTCCCCTCATCAATCTTTCCCAGAAACAGGGTCTTTTCTAATGAGTTGGTTCCTCGCATAAGGTAGCCAAATATTGGAGTTTCAGTTTCAGCTTCCAATGAAGCAACTGACAAACAACTAATCTCAAAAATATACAAGCAACTCCTACAGCTCAACTCCAGAAAAATAAATGACCCAATCAAAAAATGGGCCAAAGAACTAAATAGACATTTCTCCAAAGAAGACATACAGATGGCTAACAAACACATGAAAAGATGCTCAACATCACTCATTATCAGAGAAATGCAAATCAAAACCACTATGAGGTACCATTTCACACCAGTCAGAACGGCTTCGATCCAAAAGACTACAAATAATAAATGCTGGAGAGGGTGTGGAGAAAAGGGAACCCTCTTACACTGTTGGTGGGAATGCAAACTAGTATAGCCACTATGGAGAACAGTGTGGAGATTCCTTAAAAAACTGGAAATAGAACTGCCTTATGATCCAGCAATCCCACTGCTGGGCATATACACTGAGGAAACCGGAAGGGAAAGAGACACGTGTAACCCAATGTTCATCGCAGCACTGTTTATAATAGCCAGGACATGGAAGCAACCTAGATGTCCATCAGCAGACAAATGGATAAGAAAGCTGTGGTACATATACACAATGGAGTATTACTCAGCCATTAAAAAGAATACTTTTGAATCAGTTCTAATGAGGTGGATGAAACTGGAGCCTATTATACAGAGTGAAGTAAGCCAGAAGGAAAAACATAAATACAGTGTACTAACGCATATATATGGAATTTAGAAAGATGGTAACAATAACCCAGTGTACGAGACAGCAAAAGAGACACTGATGTATAGAACAGTCTTATGGACTCAGTGGGAGAGGGAGAGGGTGGGAAGATTTGGGAGAATGACATTGAAACATGTAAAATATCATGTAAGAAACGAGTTGCCAGTCCAGGTTCG
>NW_011494842.1:2805297-2836655 GCF_000754665.1 Bison bison bison | reverse complement strand
ACACCACAGTTCAAAAGCATCAATTCTTCGATGCTCAGCTTTCTTTATAGTCCAACTCTCACATCCATACATGACCACTGGAAAAACCATAGCTTTGACTAGTCGGACCTTTGTTGGTAAAGTAATGTCTCTGCTTTTTAATATACTGCCTAGGTTTGACACAGCTTTTCTTCCAAGGAGCAAGCGTCTTTTAATTTCATGGCTGTAGTCACCATCTGCCAGAGAAGGCAATGGCACCCCACTCCAGTACTCTTGCCTGGAAAATCCCATGGATGGAGGAGCCTGGCAGGCTGCAGTCCATGGGGTCGCTAAGAGTCGGGCATGACTGAGCCACTTCACTTTCACTTTTCACTTTCATGCATTGGAGAAGGAAATGGCAACCCAGTCCAGTATTCTTGCCTGGAGAATCACAGGGACAGGGGAGCCTGGTGGGCTGCTGTCTATGGGGGTTGCACAGAGTCAGACACAACTGAAGCGACTTAGCAGCAGCAGCAGTCACCATCTGCAGTGATTTTGGAGCCCAAGAAAATAAAGTCAGCTACTGTTTCCACTGTTTCTCCATCTATTTGCCATGAAGTGATGGGTCCAGACGCCATGATCTTAATTTTCTGAATGTTGAGTTTTAAGCCAACTTTTTCACTCCCCTCTCTCACTTTCATCAAGAGGCTCTTCAGTTCTTCGCTTTCTGCCATAAGGGTGGTGTCATCTGTGTATCTGAGTTTATTGAAATTTCTCCTTGCAATCTTGATTCCAGCTTGTGCTTCATCTAGCCCAGCATTTTTCATGATGTACTCTGCATATAAATTAAATAAGCAGGGTGACAATATACAGCCTTGATGTACTCCTTTTCCTATTTGGAACCAGTCTGTTGTTCCATGTCCAGTTCTCACTGCTGCTTCTTGACCTGCATACAGATTTCTCAGGAGGCCAGTCAGTTGGTCTGGTATTCCCATCTCTTTCAGAATTTTCCATAGTTTGTTGTGATCCACAGAGTGAAATCCTTTAAAATTTTCATTCGGCCTAGATTTTCCCTATTTCAGAAAGGAGACAATTGAATGAACAACTGGTTAGCGAACTGAATTCTCAGTAATGCCCCTGACATATGTGAATGACTAACAAATATTTAGTAAGTATTTAGTTAGTAGTTATATAAGTTTAGTTATGTAATTAATGTGTAGTTCGGAATTTTTTCTACACTTTCCTGTGACAAAACCAGTGTACTTAATGCCTCTCAGTTTGCTTTTTCTTTTTAATTTTTTTTTTTTAATGTTTGCCCAGGTCTCTTCAGATATCTTCTTTTTTCCTTTTGCTGAACAGTTTTGTCTTCCTTTTATTGTGGCTTCTTCAAAATGAAGTGCTAACTACAGCACTTTCCTAAAATCTTCACTATCCCCCCGCACATTGATATGGTCAAAGGAAAGCAGCCAGGCCTGGATCATATGTAGATCCCTGCAAATGAGACTTTGTAGGTAGCCTTCAAAACACACAAAGTGATCTAAGCACAGATGAACTCCCATTAACCATGTTTTCATGCCTGATTCAGTTATCTCAATATTCCATGTCCTTATGCCCACAATAGTAAAACAGATGAAAAATGAGGGCAAATGTTTTGAACATAAAAGACTGATGTTCTTATATATAAAATGCTTCTATAAACCACAAAGAAATGTAAGTTAGTGATCAGATTTTTAAAAAGGGGCAAAGAATATGAATATGCAGTCCATAGGAAAGGAAATGAAGGGTTTTTAAATATCTTAGGAAATGTCCAGCCACACTTTCAATTAAGATTAGATCATAAGAACTTATTTATCTAGACTTTGAGACTGGCAAAGATAAAAATTGGAGAACCATGTTAATACAATTGTGGGGAATTGTCTTACATTGTCAGTGGGGGTGTAAATTGGAACAAAGTTTACATAGAAAACTGGGCAACATCTATCTAAACTAAATTTTTTAAAAAAAATTTGGACAAAGCAGTTTTATTTCTAAAAAGTTTTCCTATAGGAATAAATACAAGATGTTCATTTTGGTATTTTTGTGACAGCAAAATACTATAAATCAAAATGTTCATTGGTTTAGAATTTGATGGATAAATTATGGCATGTGGACATTAAAAAAATAAGGCAATTTATAACTGGATTCAAAAATATGTCAGTAAGCTAGAAAGCAACATGTATAATCATTATGTGGATGGCTCTTGTATATCTTTAAAAGATGTATAATCATAACTACTTGTATGTATGGAGGATATTCAGATGGATACATGAAATAGTAACAGTGGTTACATCTTGGAAAGAGCACTGGAGAATGAAGAGCACAGAATGAGAGAGAAACTTACATTCCAGATATCTACAGAGATGAATTACATATGTACAGATATGCATTAGTGAATATACTATTAAAACTATGTCTATAAGGAATGATGCTGAAGCTGAAAGTCCAGTACTTTGGCCACTTCATGCGAAGAGTTGACTCATTGGAAAAGACTGATGCTGGGAGGGATTGGGGGCAGGAGGAGAAGGGGACGACAGAGGATGAGATGGCTGGATGGCATCACTGACTCGATGGACGTGAGTCTGAGTGAACTCCGGGAGTTGGTGATGGACAGGGAGGCCTGGCGTGCTGCAATTCATGGGGTCACAAAGAATCAGACACGACTGAGCGACTGAACTGAACTGAACTGATGAAGTAAAACATTACATTTTTAAACAATCAACTTAAGTGTTTTGATTTTTTAGCTATCTATCTGCTGAAGCTGAAGCTCCAACACTTTGGCCATCTGATGTGAAGAACTGGCTCACTGGAAAAGACCCTGATGCTGGGGAAGATTGAAGGCAGGAGAAGGGGACGACAGAGGATGAAGTGGTTGGACGGCATCACCGACTCTATGGACATGAGTTTGAGCAAACTCTGGGAGTTGGTGATGGACAAGGAGGCCTGGCATGCTGCTGTCCATGGGGTCACAAAGAGTCGGACACAACTGAGCAACTGAACTAAACTGAACTGAACTGAACTATCTATTATGGTCTGTAACAAATATCCCCAATTATTGTTCTTGGAGCCTTAGAACAATAAACATGTACGTACCAATTTCTCCGGATTTAGTACCTGGGATGAGGCTTAGCCGGAACGTATCTCAGTTAAGGTCTCTCAAGATATTGTATAGATTAATAGCCAGGCTGCAGTCATCTCAAAACTTCATTAGCTTAAGGATCCACTTTCAAGCTCACTTACATAGTCGCTGGCAGCCCTTAGTCCTTTCCTACATTGGTCTGTCCACACTCATAGCAACCCCTCAGCCACATGGCCGTTGGCTTCTGCCAGAGGGAGAATAAGAATGAGTGAGCAAGACAAAGCCCTGATGCTTTAATAAGCAAAGCTTATAAGTGTCATCCTATTCCTTCCACCACATACAGTCATTTAGAAGTGAATGAATAGGTTTAGCCCATACTCAAGCAGAAGGGGTTACACAAGGGCATGAATACAAAGGGCCATTTAGAAGCTGCCTAATGCATGGTTTTACGTCTGTATGTTAAGGGAATCGATGTTTATCAAAATCACACAAGAGAATTTTAGTTTTGGCTTCATGGGCTATCTTTTTGATGATTTTGGTTTGATTTTTGGAGGCAAACAGTTATTTCCTTAAATTGAAACTGAAAAATTTGGTGAATAGTGTTAGGTGATGGAGAAGGCAATGGCAACCCACTCCAGTGTTCTTGCCTGGAGGGTCCCATGGATGGAGGAGCCTGGTGGGCTGCAGTCCATGGGGTCGAGAAGAGTTGGACACGACTGAGCAACTTCACTTTCACTTTTCACTTTCATGCATTGGAGAAGGAAATGGCAACCCACTCTAGTGTTCTTGCCTGGAGAATCCCAGGGACGGGGGAGCCTGGGGGGCTTCCGTCTATGGGGTCGCACAGAGTCGGACACGACTGAAGCGACTTAGCCGCAGCAGCAGCAGTGTTAGGTGATGTGATTTACTCCAAATAGGGTTTTGACTGTAAAGTAAGAATATACTCCGTGGCTGAGTCATTGTTGTTTTCATTCATCACAGCAGCTACAAGGTGATTTTCAAGTGCACACATTTCCTTTATGTTGTAGACAGGGAAAATGGCAGTCAGATTATGGTTGACTGGGGAATATAAGATTTAGGGGGAGACTCAAGGCAGAAACAAGGGGTGCCCTTCTCTTACTAATGTCCCTGGCACGTGATCTGTCTGCTTCCCCCTCTGTGACAGTTTTGCAGCTGGGGAAGTTGCTTCCTCATCCAAGGCCAGCTCCAAACCCTGCCTTTTGTTCTTGCTGGGAAATCCTCTTGAGCTTTTAACTGGAATTAAAACATTACTGAAAAGTCATCTGTCTCAAATCTCAGCCATGGTGCAAAAGATTGTCCTGTGAACTGATCTAGTTACAGAAGGAAGTTTTTAAAATTATTGTTAAAAATAATTCTTTAAGATGTAGTTTATTCTAAAATTTCTCAAAGTAAATTGGTGGAAAGTATCATTTCGATGTTTATCTTTGGCGTGCTGCAATACATGGGGTTGCAAAGAATCAACCACCACTTAGTGACTGAACAACAAGTATATATTTCATAGCACAGGGAACTATAACTATAGTCAACATTTTGTAATAATCTATAAAGGAAAATAATCTGAAAAATAGACATGTATGTATAGTTGAATCACAGTACTACAAACCTGAAACTACCACATTATAACTGAATTATTTTTCAACAAAATGTATATGTATTTAATTCTAAAGACAAAACAATGCAATATAGCCACTATGAAGTTGGAAAAGTTGGTAAACTATTAAATAACTGAAACCTACAGGAAGGGCCGCATGGCCCCATAATATCCACAGAAGGAACTACTGCTCCCTCGACAAGAATATAAGCTTCTGAGAATGACGGGACATAGAGAAGCAGAGGAAAGGAAGCCCTGCGCTCATAAATTCTCAGCTCCCAAGCTTTCCCTCCACAGGAACGCATTTTTATAAACCCTATTCTTTGGTTCTGAATCGTGTAGAGACTCTGCAGGCCCAGCTGTATGCTAAAATGTAATGGGGCCAACCTGACCCAGCCATGCAAATAATTTTTACAAAGAGGGCCTAAAACCAGCATTAACTAAACTGTGCAATATGCCAGAAATAGGCTCCCATTTCAAGAATTAACCCACAGGGTCCTCAGTAATAAGTTAACCCTCTTCATGGAAAACCACATTTTTATCCACTCAAAGTATCAAAAGTCAGTGATCTTTGTGAAGTGCCTGAGTTAGTCAGGGGAGGTATTTTCTAAGACCTTAAGCAAAAGCGGTTACATTCTCTTTTTTTCACTTGTTCCCATGTGAAAGGGGGGGAAAAAAAAACTTACATGTTATTACATCTAATGTTACATGTTAAAGTCTTGTAAAGATTAGAGTTTTTATTTTTTATTTTTTTTATTATGGGAGATCGGTCCACATGTTATCCCAGATTCATAGCAGGACTCATACACTTTGTTAATATTTTCTGACTAACAGAGCATGAAGGACTCACACAGATACTTTCCAAAGCAATAAAACTCCAATTATTTTCTCTGAGCTATCATCTTAAACGTTTGATTTATACCAAAAGGAAACAAATCCTACTGCATGGGTAGCAGCCAGTTCAGAAAGCTGCACCAGTTAAACATTTCATAATTTTGGAAGCATCATCTGCCAAAGCAGCATGAAACACCCTTAAACAGACAGAGGGGAAGGACTGAAAGACATTGCAGTTGAATCTCTCTTATCATAACATGAGACACAGAAGCCAAGAAACATTCACAATTTTTTTTTTCAAAAGTTTGGACTTCAGTGTTGAGGCAGTCCAAGCACGGGTTGGAAAAGAATTTCCAGACATAGAGCATTTCAGAAAGTAATGAGTTTATTCAGAACAAAGGACAGAGATAGTGTGGACACTGAGAGTACAGCAGGCCAAGCTCCTGACAGGCCAGGGAGAGTCGACGTGTTTCACGGGTTAGGAGCCGGTGACCTCAGGAAGATTCCTGCTGGAAGGCTGGCATTAGGCGATTGATTAGGTTGCTATACGGTGACTACCAGGGTGGGCATTTTTGCCTAATTTGGGGTTGGGAAGCCTTCTGGTGATGATCGGGGGGCTTTTGGCAACAGTTGCAAAGGGGCTCGGTCAGCTTTGGAGCTGACTTTGATTCTGGGCTCCACTTCTGTGGCTTTGGTACAAAGTCTTGCACCTGTGACCTTGGGGCAAGACTCAACATTCTGCACATCATGGGCTTATACAGCCTAGGTTATCCATTGATCGTTGCCCTGGCTCCTTAACTTTGAACAGTCCTGTGGCGTGTGTTTGAAGATAAACATAAGCAGGTTTCCAGGAGAGAGAATCCATATTTTAGCTACTTGCTAAGACCACCACATACAAGAAGGTGAACCTGTTGAACATTTAGAATGCTTTCAATTTATTTCTAATCATTTTTCAAGAGTGCACAGTGAATCAGGATATATCCACTGGTTGCAGCAGATGGTTTCATTTTACTCAACATGAAAGATATTTTTCAGTATCTTAGAAGGTAAAATGAATACATTTTATTATCATATAAAAGAAAAAAGGCACCCAAAACATTAAGCATACCTAACATTTGGAGAAGACAATGGCAACCCACTCCAGTACTCTTGCCTAGAAAATCCCATGGATAGAGGAGCCTGGTAGGCTGCAGTCCATGGGGTCGCTAGGAGTCAAACACAACTGAGCGATTTCACTTTCACTTTTCCCTTTCATGCCTTGGAGAAGGAAATGGCAACCCACTCCAGTGTTCTTGCCTGGAGAATCCCAGGGACGGGGCAGCCTGGTGGGCTGCTATCTATGGGGTTGCACAGAGTTGGACACGACTGAAGCGATTTAGCAGCAGCAGCAGCAGCAGCAACATTTACTGAACATTTTCTATGTAGCGGCTTTACCTTTATCTCCATTCATCCCCTCAGTAATTCTACAAGCTTGAAACTGGTATTATCAGCCTCATTTTATAGAAGCTAAGCATGTATGTCAAGATGTTGACTAACTTGCTCAAGATTATTCAGCTATCAAGTAGCAGGTAAGGATACAAGGCCTGAGAAGGCAATGGCACCCCACTCCAGTACTCTTGCTTGGAAAATCCCATGGATGGAGGAGCCTGGTAGCTTCAGTCCATGGGGTCGCTAAGAGTCGGGCATGACTGAGCCACTTCACTTTCACTTTTCACTTTCATGCATTGGAGAAGGAAATGGCAACCCACTCCAGTGTTCTTGCCTGGAGAATCCCAGGGACTGGGGAGCCTGGTGGGCTTCCGTCTATGGGGCCGCACAGAGTCGGACATGACTGAAGTGACTTAGCAGGTAGCAAGGATACAAGGCGGCCTTTTTTTTTTTTTTTTTTTTTTAACTTCAGAATCTGATGTGAAAATTCTTAAAGAGACGGGAATACCAGACCACCTAACCTGCCTCCTGAAAAATCTATATGCAGGTCAGGAAGCAATAGTTAGAACTGGACATGGAACAGACTAGTTCCAAATAGGGAAAGGAGTATGTCAAGGCTATATATTTTCACCCTGCTTATTTAACTTATATGCAGAGTACATCATGAGAAATGCTGGGCTGGATGAAGCACAAGCTGGAATCAAGATTTCCGGGAGAAATTTCAATAACCTCAGATACACAGAGGACACCACTATTATGGCAGAAAGCGAAGAAGAACTGAAAATTGAAAGATGCTTGCTCCTTGGAAGGAAAGTTATGACCAACATAAACAGCATATTAAAAAGCAGAGACATTACTTTACCAACAAAGGTCCATCTAACCAAAGCTATGGTTTTTCCAGTAGTCTTGTATGCATGTGAGAGTTGGACTATAAGGAAAGCTGAGCACTGAAGAATTGATGCTTTTGAACTGTGATGTTGGAGAAGACTCTTGAGTCCCTTGGACTACAAGGAGATCAAACCAGTCCATCCTAAAGGAAATCAGTCCTGGATATTCATTGGAAGGACAGATGCTGAAGCGGAAACTCCAATACTTTGGCCACCTGATGCGAAGAACTAAATCATTTGAAAAGACCCTGATGCTGGGAAAGAGTGAAGGTGGCAGGAGAAGGGGATGACCAAGGACAAGATGGTTGGATGCCATCACTGACACAGTGGACATGGATTTGAGTAAACTCCAGGAGCTGGCAATGGACAGGGAGGCCTGGAGTGCCGCCATCCATGGGATCACCAAGAGATGGCCATGACTGAGCGACTGAACTGAACTGAACTGACCTGATGTGAAGAGCTGACTCATTGGAAAAGACCTTGATGCTGGGGAAGATTGAAGGCGGAAGGAGAAGTGGACACAGAGGATGAGATGGTTGGATGGCATCAATGACTCAACGGACATGAGTTTGAGCAAGCTCTGGGAGGTGGTGAAGGATACGGAAGCCTGGCGTGCCCCAGTCCACAGGGTCGCAAAGAGTTGGGTATGACTGAGTGACTGAACAATAACAAATATGTGAAGACATAAACACTTCAGAAGGCAAGAATCCAGTGTGTGTTTGTTGTTTGTTTCTAGCACAGCCCTATAATAAAAACTTGGCATAATGAATTCTTAAGCAAAATAATACAAAAATCTATTATATTTTTCTCGTCTACCTATGTTCAATGTCGCAAGAAAAGCATTTAAAAATATCAGGTGATTTCATTAAACATTCTAGGTATATAAAGCACTTTAGCATCGATAGTTTTAACTACAAAATTGATCACACATTGTTATTAAATAGGCAGGATCAAAGTTTCTTTTGTTTTATACAATATACTCAAAGTGCAGTAGATACTTGTCACATATCCTGGTTGCCCAGCATATTTTGAACACCCTGGGTGGGCTAAGGGAATTTCCTTTCATAGGGCAGGACCCTAGAACTCACTTCCACATCCTGGGATTTCAATGTTAGAAATAACAAGTATGTGACTTGATTTGCACATAGAGGCATGTGTTATAATTCTCACAGATTAGATTCATCTATGAGAGCATGGATTTAGAAGTGAGTGGCTTGAGCAAGAACGCATTGCAGACAAAGATGAACATTGGTTTGGGTTCTGGATTTGGAGACTGACTTCCTATGGACAGCAGCAGCCACTGTGGAATATGAGTTTCTGTTCCCTGAGCAGGAGGATTCCATCATGGGATTAAGAGCTTCATCCCTGGAGCATGGCATCTAGCCTGATGCTTCTAAGAACCCTGAGTTGGGGTTCAAGTTCTGGATACCAGGGGAGTGAAAATATGGCACCCTACCTTCCTCCATGAGAACAACTACAAAGAATGCACAGGTTTAATGTGTCACCCTTAGAGGACTCTGAAAAGTGCATATACCAGGTGGGGAGAAGAAATAACACAAAATTCAAAGTATCGCCAAATGTATGATGACTGGAGCATTTCTTCCCTTCTCTTTGGAACTGAAATGAGCCCTCCTGGACTTGTTGCTTCCTAGATGAGCCCTCCTAGGACTCCAGGTCATAAATGGAAGTGGATTGCAGCCACTAAGTTTGTGTAAGTTGTTATGAGCAATAGAAAAGTAATGCAAACACATAAGGAAAGAACTTTGACATAAAGCGAAAACTGATGGAACTGGAATTATAGATGCTAGTCTCTAGTTGAAGACTTCAACACTCCTTTCTCAGTAATAGATAGAACTAGTATATACAAAACAAGTAAAAATATGTAAGAACTTAATCTTGAGATTTGTCATTTATTTACATTTAAATGATGAAGGCTTTCAACTCTCCTTGGAAGAAGGAATAGATGGAGCTTGATACCCAGATGAAACTTCTGTTATATAAGCAACTAAGACTTGGGGATGTTTGTTGTTCTCAATACAATAATATCTAGCATTTCTTGGTCAATGCAGTCCATCAAAGGGGTACTATTTAAATAAGGACAAAGCATTCACATAATAACATTCCATATGAACATGAGATAATGAGACAGGTCTCATACTGATGTGGACTGATCTTGAAGATACATTGCTAGTTGAAAATGATATGGTGCAAAAGAAAGTAAACATCAGCTAGCAGGATGCATGTCTGTGCTGTGAGGACAGATGCTCATGATTAGCCTGGGAAGCAAGTGAATCAACACTTTGGGGGACATACCAGGGAATGAAGTTAAGAGGGAGATTTTCAGTGCACACCCTGTCTGTGCTTTCTGAATTTTAAACCTTGAGAGATTATTACCTTTTCAAATATCAATACCTAATTTTATTTTTTAAAAAATCAGTGTTATCCTGACCATGTTTAAAATTACATTTATAGAAAAGAGAGGAAAGAGAAATAAACTACTGTGCTACTTTTAACATTTTCTGACTCCTTAATATTTAGTCCACATACTTTTCCATGTCTTCCATGTAGTCTAGAATAAACTTTAAAAATAAATTTATGAATTTAAGTTTTATAAAATAAAGTATATTTATTATACTCAAATTCTTTGCTTAAAGAGTACACTTTAATTCCATCTTTAGCAGTCCAGATTTTGGATCATTTATACCTAATCTATCTTCCTAACTGACCTAATAAGCCTCCTATTATAATCAAATGGAAAAACTTCCTCTTTCCTGGAATACATCTTGTATATTCTTGCCAAAGAGCTCAGGCATACTAATTCTCAAAAAAAAAAAAAAAATCACACGCACACACACAAAAACTTGTTTCTTTCAGAGATTAAGGCATATAATAATGAAAAAGAAAAGAACAGACCAAGTTGGGATGTAGACACTTTGCAACTGACACTCACCAATGTGTCTTGCTATCAAACATCATGTTTAAACATAAGGAGACTTCAAGCATGCATATACCTCACTGAAATTATTATTATGTAGTTATATACTATTTCATAATTATATAAAATCTTTACAGATTTTACTGTTTATAGGAACCTATATCTCATTTGAATTTTCCAATTTGTATTATTAATAATTAGTACTCATGCAGGCTAAATGTAAAAGGATTGATTTTTCCATAGAAACTATTTGATTATAAGTGCGTATTGGTCATTAGCAAGGAAACTTTTAGGAACACAGATGTTGAAATTATTTTCCAAGTTTTGCCAGACTAAAATTTCAATTTTCTCAACCAATAGTCATCATTGATAACTCAGTTTAGCCCCTGGATGACCCTAACTCTTCCTATGCTATGCTAAGTCACTTCAGTCATGTCCGACTCTGTGTGACCCCACCAGGCTCCACCGTCCCTGGGATTCTCCAGGCAAGAACACTGGAGTGGGTTGCCATTTCCTTCTCCAATGCATGAAAGTGAAAAGTGAAAGTGAAGTCGCTCAGTCGTGTCCAACTCTTAGCGACCCCATGGACTGCAGCCTACCAGGCTCCTCCGTCCATGGGATTTTCCAGGCAAGAGTAAAAAAGGCTGCTTAGCAGAAAAAGGGAATTATTTTTACACTGTTGGTGGAAATGTAAATTGATAAAACCACTGCAGAGAATGGTATGGAAATTCCTTAAAAAACTAGGAATAAAATGGCCATATGACCCATATGCCCATTAGTGGGCATATACCCTGAAAAAACTGTAATTCAAAAATACACATGTACCACTGTGTTCATTGCAGCATTATTTACAATAGCCAGGACCTGGGAGAAACCTAGATGGTCATTGACAGATGAATGGATAAAGAAGTTGTGGTACATATATACAATGGAATATTACTCAGCCATAAGAAGGAACAGATTTGAATTAGTTGAAATGAGATAGATTAACCTAGAACCTGTTAAACAGAGCGAAGTAAGTCAGAAAGAGAGAAACAAATATCATATATTAATGCATACATGTGGAATCTAGAAGAATGTTACTGATGAACTGCTTTACAGGGCAGGAATAGAGATGCAGATGTAGACAATGGTCTTGTGGGGACACAGTGTGGGAAGGAGAGGGTGGCAGGAATCGAAAGAGAAGCACTGACATGTATACACCATCATGTGTAAAACAGAAAGCTGGTAGGGAGCTACTATATAAAACAGGAAGCCCAGCCCAGCAGTCTATGGTGATGTAAAAGCGTGGGATGGAGTAGGGGATGGGAGGGAAGACCAAGAGGGAGGAGATATATGTATACTTATGACTGATTCACACTGTTGTATGGGAGAAACCAACACAACATTCTAAAGCAATTATCCTCCAATTCAAAAAAAAAAAAGTAGTTTAGCAAAGTGGACTCCAAGGCCACATTGATATAAATACTAATATACAAATTTCCCAGGAAGTCATTGTCCAAATAGAAATAGAAAATGTTTCTCATGCTAACAGGATTTTAGAGTCAATTTGAAAGTCCAGAGTTTTCCAACTCTGTTAAAGGAGGCTCTGCCTCCTCGTAGGTCCTGTGTAAATGTCAGAGAGAGGAAATTGGGTCTCCTTGTTTGTGGGAAATCAGCTGTTCTCAGTGTTTTTTACACGGTGATTGTCCTCTTCCTGTGTTATACAATTATCAAACTTAAAGAAAAAAACATTACCCACATAAAGATAAATGATGCAGTGCAAAAAAAAAAAAAGAAAAGAAAAAATATATATATAACCAAGTTAGGAATAACAGTTTAAACTGTACTAGGGCAAATAGCTTGTGAGAAGATAGTAAAGAACCTTCAACAGAATGAAACAAGCAAATAAACAAAACAACAAATAAAATAGCAATGGAAATGTAGGATTAGAAAGCAACCACATTAAAATATTTGTAAAGTCACTAATACACAACAGCTTTGGCTTGAGTAATGTGTAACAGAGAACTCTATGTTAATGATGATGTCACTTGGGGGATAATGATACTAATAAAAATAATAGAATTGCAGGGCTTGTGATAATATGTATTGCATGCTCATTGTGTCAGGTATCTTCCAAGTTTTTCAAATTTAACTTAATTCTAGCAGCCACGCTGTGATATTGTGGTCAGCTTTGGTTTTGCCATTTTACAGGTGAAGTGCATGCTTAGTTGTTCAGTCCTGTCTAACCCTTTTCTACCCTTTGAACTATAGCCCACCAAGCTCCTCTGTCCATGGGATTTTTCAGGCAAGAATACTGGACTAGGTTGTCATTTTCTTCCTCCAGGGGATCTTTCTGATCCAGGGATCAAACCTGTGTTTCTTGCACTGCACACAATTCTTTATCCAAAGTTTAAAAATACTCAGAACATCCATGTGTATAAGAGAGACAGTAAACGTCAAAGGTAAAACTCAAAACCCACATTATTAACTACTATACATGTACATATGTATAGTATACATACTGCTAGCATCTATGAATACAAATAGAATAAAAATAGATTCATACGTTTGAGAGTGATGAGGGAAGAAAGCGATTACTTCAAAAGTTACTAGTATTTCACGTTTGTATATGAAAATGATGTAGCTATATTATCACCATTTTCAAATTATTCTCACAATGTCATCATTTTTATAGATCCTAACTCCAGCAAGGACTTTAGTAAGTCAATCAGATACCTTTTCGGGAAAAGTGAGGTGCCCTATGACTCATTCTGGCTTCTGTTTATAAATTAAATACCTAACCTAAAATGGACGGAGAAGGCAATGGCACCCCACTCCAGTACTATTGCCTGGAAAATCCCATGGACGGAGGAATCTGGAAGGCTGCAGTCCATGGGGTCCCTGAGGGTCAGACACGACTGAGCGACTTCACTTTCACTTTTCACTTTCATGCATTGGAGAAGGAAATGGCAACCCACTCCAGTGTTCTTGCCTGGAGAATCCCAGGGACAGGGGAGCCTGGTGGGCTGCCGTCTATGTGGTCGCACAGAGTCGGACACAACTGAAGTAACTTAGCAGTAGCAGCAACCTAAAATGGAATGGATAATTTGAAAAAAAAAAAAATTGATCTAAGTCACAAGAATACCTCACTGAAATGAAATGAAATACAAAATCATGAAAAGCAATGAAAGGATAACATGGAATCTAAATGTACAATTCATATATATTTATGTATATAGATACATTTCTATTTATTTCTACTTGGCTGTGCTGGGCCTTCACTGCTGCATGGGCCTGTTCTCCAGTTGCAGCAAGCAAGGGCTATTCTCTAGTTGCAGAGCATGAGCTTCTCATTGCAGTGGTTTTTCTTGTTACGGAGCACTGGCTCCAAGCTGTGGGCTTCCGTAGTTGAAGCACGTGGCCTTTAACTTCAGCAGTTGTGGCTTCCAAGATCTAGAGCACAGGCTTAACAGTTGTGGCACATGGACTTGGTTCTTCTGCTGCATGTGAGATCTTCCCGGGTCAGGGATTGAACCCTTGTCTCCTGCATTGGCAGGCATATGCTTTAGCACTGAGCCACCAGGGAAGCCCTCTCTATAGTCTTATCAAACTTGAAGTATTATGCAAATGAGCTAGGCAACCATTCAGTTCAGTTCAGCCGTTCAGTTGTGTCCAACTCTTTGCGACCCCATAAACCGCAGCACGCCAGGCCTCCCTGTCCATCATCAACTCCCAGAGTTTACCCAAACCCATGTCCATCAAGTCAGTGATGCCATCCAACCATCTCATCCATCCTCTGTCGTCCCCTTCTCCTCCTTCCCTCAATCTTTCACAGCATCACGGTCTTTTCAAATGAGTCAGCTCTTTGCATCAGGTGGCCAAAGTATTGGAGTTTCAGCTTCAACATCAGTCCTTCCAATGAACACCCAAGACTGATCTCCTTTAGGATGGACTGGTTGGGTCTCCTTGCAGTCTCAAGAGTCTCCTCCAACACCACAGTTCAAAAGCATCAATTCTTTGGTGCTCAGCTTTCTTTATAGTCCAACTCTCACATCCATACATGACCACTGGAAAAACCATAACCTTGACTAGATGGACCTTTGTTGGTAAAGTAATGTCTCTGCTTTTTAATATGCTGTCTGAAAGTGAAAGTGAAGTCGCTCAGTGGTGTCTGACTCTTTGCGGCCCCATGGACTGTAACCTACCAGGTTCCACCATCCATGGGATTTTCCAGGCAATAATACTGTGGGTTGCCATTTCCTTCTCTAGGAGATCTTCCTGATCCAGGGATTGAACCCGGGTCTCCCACATGGTAGGGATTGTAGGCAGATGCTTTACTGTCTGAGCCACCAGGGAAGATCCTAGATATGCTGTCTAGGCTGGTCATAACTTTCCTTCCAAGGAATAAGCGTCTTTTAATTTCATGGCTGCAATCACCATCTGCAGCAATCTTAGAGCCCAGAAAAATAAAGTCAGCCACTGTTTCCACTGTTTCCCATCTATTTGCCATGAAGTGATGGGACCGGAAGCCATGATCTTAGTACCTTTGTGATAAACATGGTCTCTGTGAGGCAACTTTTCCCAATTTTGGGCTCTGCACGTATTAGACCGTGGCAGTGTGACTCTAAGATTGCATCCAACAGTTTTAGCAAGAATAATATGACCTATGAGAAAAATTAGGGCTTGGAGTTCTCAAATGAGCTGAAAAAGAGAAAGTTAAGAGGGGAATTATTATTATTAGACGGTAATATCCAACAGCTGTTCTCTTTTTCCAGTGAACCAAGAGGAAGAGGAGACAGGCTTCAATTGTGGCAAGAGAAATTTAGATTTGACATCTGCTGAGTTGACATAAAGACTCCATATTTTTGGAAGTAAAAAGAAAAAAATCTATGAGTTAATGTTTTAAAATATTTGTAAAGAATTTCATAAAAAACAAAACCCCACTCTCTCCAATGCATTTTCCAGGAAGGAAACAAAAACATTTACTTGTGCCTAAGTAGTATTTTTTGTTACATCATCTGATAATATGCTAAAGGAATACTTTGATTAAAGTACTTAAATGAAAAGTTCCATGTAAATATAGCCATAAAGTAGAACATAGAATTAATAGAGACTTAGCATAGAATGTACTAAAAACTATTTACAGGGAGTTTCAAGAATAAATTTTTTATTTTCACAAAAGTGAAAGAAAAAATGGAAACATTTTTCTCTGGTCTATTCTTATTCTTTCAGATTACACTGATATTAACACTGCTTGTAACAATAAAAAGTTTTTCATTCTTGGAATAAATTATGAACCTTCTCAGGTGTCAGTGGCTATGTTCTAGCTGACTAATGTATGCTGGATTTTTTTTTAATGCTGTGGTGACTGGCTATCTTATTGTGATTCTTCAAAACCTAAATTCCTAAGCTATTTGAAAGATCAACAATATGAAATAATAAGTAGCAAATGAATTTAGGCGAGAGATATACATACCGAGGGTCACTGGCTTTGTTTCCATCTTGCATCAACCTTTCTGAAATCAAGACTCCTTTAATAGATCTGACCTAGTTATGGCATTCTTTGGGTGTGTGCATGTGCTCGTTTTTATTATATCTACATATAAAATAAAATAGGAATGTTTTTATTTATTGCTCATTTGAGAATTGTTAGTTATGCAATTATTCCCATTTACATATCAAAGTCTCCAGCTCCTGAACCATAGTCCCTGGAGTTGAGAACCGAACGCTTATACCACCTCCAGCTAACTTTGCCTGAAGGTTGCTCTTATGTGTTTAATTACTTCTACATATTTAAGGCATATGCTTTCTGAGAAGGCACACTACATATTTTCAGAATTTCATCACTCAAGGCCACAGCTGGTTAATACCAAACACCACTCATTTCCCAAGTTTTAATGACTATCAACGTGCAATTCTGCATGTCAGAGAAACAATATTCTTAGGCTCATTTAGGGTCCAACATAAAAACAGGCAAAAATAAACAAAAAACAAGGTGCTACCTTGCAACTACTGTAAAGTACTGACAATCCAGAGATGTAGCAAATGTTCCTTCAATTCTTTTTTTTTATGAGAAAAGCAAAATAGCGTTAATATTCAAACAGATGCCTTCCAAAATTTTGACACTTATTAAAAATCTGTGAAGGCTAAGTTCATTAAATAACCTTGCACTGAGGAATTGCTGATGGCAGCAGCCTCCATGTCTGGCTTTTCCTCACCCCTTCTGCATGGCCCATGTCCAAACATTCCCCTCACTCACTGCACACATTTGCCTAAACTTAATAACGTCAGCGCAGGGACAGCCTGGGTCTGACTGTGGAGCCTAATCTTTACAGCACCTGAAATATTCAAAGTCATAATAATCCTCATACACTTTCAAAAAGTGCCTGAGACAAACACCACGGACCAAAACTCTCCAGTTTGCAAAATATTTAAGTTGTCCACTGTGTTTATACAAGGGCCAAAAGGGAAAGCTTGTTTTCAAGAATATAAAGAGTTTCTTAACAAAGGAAATAGAGAAACAATTCAAACTGCCTATCTTGATTGAAATTAAATTCATAAGAGATGGTTCCCATATGCAAGGAAAAGTGCTTTGTCTACTTTTGTATCCGCGTGGCACTTGGGGCCTATTTATGACTTCATATACTTGAACACAATGGCAGTTAGCACCTAGTTACAATGGTAGGGAGGGGTAGTATTGTAGTAGGTATAATCTGAGTGTTAGCAAATGTCATCTAATTGCTATTTCCTAGGCTTCATCAAACCCAGAGAATAGAAAAATTAAATGATATGACTTTACAAAATATGTTCCACATAATTCTTTTACAGCCTGAGATATACTATGAGGAGAAACTTACCACATCCAAACCCACACATCTAAATCCAAGACTGTTTTTCTTATAATACTAAAAACTACTGATACCTAAGGGCTGCTATTTTATTTTTAATATTTATTTTACTTTATTTATTATCATTTTCTAATTTATTTGGCTGCTCCATATCTTACTTGTGACTTGCCGGATCTTCAGTCTTTGTTGCAGCACGTAGAATATTTATTTGCAGGGTGCAGACTCTTAGTTGTGGCCTGTGGGATCTAGTTCCATGACCACGGATTGAACCTGGATCCTCTGCATTGACAGCATAGAATCTTAGCCACTGGACCACCAGGGAAGTCCCTGGGCTGCTATTTCAGAGTCAAAAGAATCTTTGAGGTGTCTCTGATTGGGAATTCTGTTACAGTCATTCTTCAATTAAAATATGACATGCTTTAATGTGCCACAAAATGCTCTCATCCTACTTTAGACTATCCCTGCTCTCAAATGATTGCATAGAGAGGAATTTATTTTGCCAAAGAACCTAATCACATCTATTTACAGCCCGATCTTTAGTAACAGAGTAAGTGGGGAGACTTGACAAGAGCAGAGGTGTGGGTGGGCATGGAGTACGTCTCTCTCCTCAGATGCATCAGGAAAACACCTTCAGACACAGAAGATCTTGAAGAATAAAAGCTGAGCGCATGTAGGAGTACCTGACCACTGGAGAAGAACACAGACCTACACAAAACTCAGGAGGATGAAGGAAGAAGGGAGAAAAAGAAGAGAGCGAGCAGGCCTGGACTTGTTCCTAGAGGGTGGGGGACCTGAAGCAGGGGTCAGATCCCTACATCGGGGCAACTGTTTGGGGCAGAGGGGAAGCATTTGAGGCTTTTTGAGAGTGTAGGAGATGATTTGTGACAGTCTGAATGGAATGAGAATCACACGGACAATCCTTTCCCCAGCCCTATATACCCCAGACAGGGACACAAGTCCCCTAGAAAGCACAGCGGCTGGGAGCTGGAGTGTAGGGATTGGAGGGCAATCGCAGGGTGAGGGCTGCTGCTAACTGTGGGGGGCCGGCCCGCGGGGACCTGAGGGAGGGGATCGTGGTGGGAAATCCCTGTGGAGGAGAACCAGGCAGCTGTGGAGGCAAGGGGATCCTGCTGAGTCACGTGCAGGGGGTGGAGCCATCACTGTAGACCCCAAAGAATGTGGCTCTTTGAGTGCCTAATGTGTTGAGCAACAGAGAAGGACCCCAGCCAGTGGGGGCCCTTTAAGTACCTGAATGGGCCAAGCAACAGAGAAGGGCCAGTCAAATAGGTCCTCTGACCACCAGCTGCCAGAGGCTAGAAAAAGACTCTACTAGGGCCATAGCTCCTGTGGCTGAGGCAGTCGGTGTCCCTGAACACTTGATGCAATGAGGGTACCCTCAGTCCAAGCAGAGCCATGCCACCTCCACGCTTGATCCTCACTGGGGCAGAAATGTTAGAGGCTAGGAAAAGCCATAATAGCACCACATCTCCTGGGACAATAGCCACCGGTACTCCTGCGTATTCCCCAGGATCCAAGCAACCGTGCCACCTCCACACTTGATCCCCACTGAGGCAGAGCCCACAGAGCCTAGAAAAAACCCTAAGAGCACCTTATTTCCTGCTGCCCTAGCCACTGGCTCCCCTGCACACCTGGTGCTGCCAGAACTCCTGTGGTCCAGGCAGCTGCGCCCCCTCCACACCCAGTTCTCACTGGGGCAGACCCAAGTCCTTCAGGTCAACTTCAGGAGCAAACCTCTGTGGACCACTCACTTGCAGAGGTGGAGAAAAAACCAGAATTGAAACCCAGTGGCAGTATGGCTGAGGACGAGGACCCAAAGTTTCCCCACCAGCTGAAAAGCTGCAGAGTAAACCCACACAATCAACTAGGCAGACTCTATGCCTATGGAACATATAAAAAGACAGTAAGAGCTCACACAAAAGAAAACGCACTTGATCTGGCAGCTGTGGACCTTGGAGGCAGGAACACGCAGGAGGAGGACCAGATTCGAGTCTGAGCTGCCCACACAGCAGGTCCAGAGACAAGCCCAGTCCTGGAGGGCATCTGAGGGAGGCAAGGTGGAAGGACATTGACGGTTGAGAATCAAGAAAAATATTTTGCATTATTCTTATATTTTGACTTGTTCTATAGTTGCATCTGGGTTTTTTTTTTCTTCTTTTTTCCTCTGTTGCCCATAGTTGTTGTTTTTATTAGTACTAATAAATCTATTTTAAGCTTTTGAGAATTTTTTTCGATAATCACACTTTGTATTTCCTTGATATACTTCTGCCTCTACATTGGCCTTTTGCAGTTCTGTGGGTTTGTTTCTTTTCTCTTTATTTTTAATTTAATTTTTAAAATTTGGCACCCCACTCTAGTACACTTGCCTGGAAAATCCCATGGATGGAGGAGCCTGGTGGGCTGCAGTCCATGGGGTCGCTAGGAGTCAGACACGACTGAGCAACTTCACTGTCTCTTTTCACTTTCATGCATTGGAGAAGTAAATGGCAACCCACTCCAGTGTTCTTGCCTGGAGAATCCCAGGGGCGGGGGAGCCTGGTGTGCTGCCGTCTATGGGGTCGCACAGGGTCGGACACGAATGAAGCGACTTAGCATAGCATCTTTATATTTATTCTTTTGTTTGCCTTTCTTACTCTTTTCCTGTCATAGTTATTCTTTAATATATATAAATCATTTTTATCTACCTCTGTTTGACTTGCTTTTCTAGTCTTTCTTTTCTTTCTTTTTCTCACCATGTTAGGTTGTTTTTTTGTTTTTTTTTTCTTGCTTTATTTCCCAGTTAGCATCTTGCTTGGTTTTGTTTTCCAATTTGTTCTTTAGTCAGTTTTGTTTTTAACTGGTTGATATCATTTTTGGTTTCCTTTTCTCACTGGGTCAGTCTGCTTTCTTTTTTTGGACTGTTTTGATTTTGTGTATTTGTGTGTGTGTGTGTGTGTGTGTGTATTCCATTGTTTTTGTTAACATTTGCCTGATTTTGTATTTACCATTTGTCTGGGGCTCTTGTTTCTTGCTTTTGTGTGTTTGTTTTAATCCCCTTTGATGCCATAACGAACCACTTGTGGAAACTCAGTTCCTCAGCCAGAGATTGATCCTTGAGCCTTTGGAATGGAAGCACAAGACCCTAGACTGTCAGAGAACTCCTAGCCCCAGGGGTTATTAATTAGAACTCCCACAAAGGCCTCCACCTGCATACAAGACCTGGCATTACCCACGGGCCAGCAGCACCCAGTGCAGGATGCCTCACACAAACAGCAAATGAGACAAACACAGAATCCAATCATCAGTAACAGGATTACCACTTCACATGGCCCTGCCCATCACTGAGGGCAGAAACCAAAAGGAAGGAGGAATTTGACACTGAAGTTTAGGAAAAGAAGACCTCAAACACATTAAGTTAGGAAAAAAAGAAAAGAAAAGGCAGCAAAACATTGCCCAAATGAGGGAACAAGTTAGAAACTCACTTAAAACTCACATAAAGATAAACAAACTACCTGAAAAAGAATTCAGAGTGAAGATAGTAAAAACGATCCAAAACTTCAAAAATGGAATGGAGAAAATGCAAAAATGAATTAACACATTTAACAAGGACCTAGAAGAAACTAAGAATAAGCAAACAGAGATAAACAACACAAGTACTGAAATTAAAAATACTCTAGAAGGAATCAATAGCAGAATAACTGAGGCAAAAGATTGGATAAGTGAGCTGGGAGATAGAATGTTGGAAATATTGGCTGAATAAAGGAAAAAGAATGAAAAGAACTGAGGATCGTCTCAGAGACCCCTGGGGTATATTAAACACACCAAAATTCGATTATGTAGATCCTAGAAGAAGAGAAAAAGAAAGTATCTGAGAAAATTTTTAAAGAGATTATAGTCAAAAATTTCCCCAACATGGAAAAGGAAATAGGCAAATCCAAGAGGCGAAGAGTGTAAGCATGAAGCAACCTTCAAACGATCATATCACAGGGGTGATGCTCTCTTTCTGAAGGCCATCGATATGAATCTTGTCTCATCTTCACACTTATCCCATAAGGTAATGATAGAAGGCATATGTTTTAGGCATCTTGGCTAACTCACTGCTTCCACCTGTCATGTGTAAGGACTTAATAATATTACAACTTAATATTAGGACTTAATAATAATAATGACAATCCTTATTAAAATTGTAAGGATCAATATCTGATCATGATGGCATTATTGATGACAATGATGACTTATCTGCAGGCATTCAGTGAGACTGTGTTTTTATACCACAGATACAGAGGCACAACCCAGCCTCCAGACACTTCCCACAGTGTCAAGCTGAAAATACCTACATGGTATGTTATCAGCCAGAAAGCTACTGTATATGAAGAATTATTAATGGCTCCAGATCAGGACATCACCACATGCATGACTGGTATTTTGAGAGTCAAGAGCTATCAGTGAGATAATGTTTCTGAACACAAGTTCATGTGCCTGATGCATAGTCAGGCCAAACAAACTAAAACACTGGAGTTTGGAATAGAGCAAGTTTTATTACAGGGCTATGCAAGTAGACAGGTGACTCATTCTCAAAAAACCCAAACTCCCTGAAGGGTTTTAGCAAAGCCTTTTTAAAGGCAAAGTGAGGGAGGGGTGTGATTAGTTGTTGCAAAATTCTTGGTGTCAAAATCCTTTGTTCTTGCAGCTGTCCATTTAGGTCAGGTCATGATGTTCAGGTGAACCGCCAACAAAACAAAGGTTATTCTCAGCTCTACAGCTTTTTATCTCAATATGAATGGAATCTTAAAGGTCAGAGCCCTGAGAATGGGCTATCCTGTATATTTCAGGCTATAGGCAGCATTCCTTTACAAAAGATGCAAAGCTAGCATACCCAAGCACAGGCAGCAAAGCACAAGTGTTAAAATAAAAGGAACAGACCTGATACGGAGCCAGATTTGTTCTTCCCTGTTACAATAATACTAATAAGTAGGGATTTAAATATTTGGCATGATCCGATAAATTTGCTCTGGAAAGGTCATTCCTAATTTATCCTTGCTTTTCTTTTCTAAATCCTTTATCATTATTCCTCACCTAGATTAAAAATGGAGATACACCTGTGAAGACTGTCAAATTTACCAGGAACGGGAAAAGACCAATGGCACAAACTTTGGAGCCTCGAGGCAGTTTATTAGATGCATGAGAAAAAACAGCATGTGGACTAAAAGGAAACACAGGGGATAAATAAAAAATAAAGAAGAATTCCTAACAAATAAAATAAAAAGTAAATTCCTAGAAAGCTGACTTATGGTCCTGAGGGCACCAACCTATGCACAAGGCCTGGAAGTAAGGTGATAGTGAAACGAACTTGTGTTGTCAGGATTAGAGCCTGTCACAGCCGACCTGCCTAGTGATACTGGCAAAAAGGAAAGGGAGCCACAAACAGAAGGTAGCTGTTCTGACAGAATGCAATCTCATTCCCTGTCATTTCGCTTCAAAACAGTTTTCTATCACTTAGAAAAACAACCATCTCATTGGCTTTTCAGTTTTTCCCTGTCCATGGAAGGTACAAGTTTGAAAAAAGACACAAACCTTCCCCAGAATTCTCTGTATTAACTAGTTAGAAACCAGATGAGCGGGCTAGGGGAAAGGAGAAAGGACATGAATGGACAATCCCCAGCACATAAGTATTATTAAACGTTTCTTAGTGTTTTCCATGAAAAGTCGAGTGTAGTTTCTCCTATGAATAGCTACTGCCAGGGCACACCGTGCCTCTCACTTCCTGGACTCAGGTGCCCGCATGTTCTGTACGACACTGCTTTGAGGCTAATGGGCACAGGATCATGTGAGCTTTCTGGGTAAGGTTCAGGCTCTGATTTAGGAGGCCTGGGTTGCCAGGAGATGCCAGGGTTACTGGTCCAGAGATGACATTGTGGGTAGTGCTACTTCACAATTCACATTAGCTTAAAACTGAAGGTTTTAATAGCACCTGCCTACAAGCGACACAACAGATTGCAAGAAAGGGGTTGAGTATTTTCCCTAAACTTCAAATGAGGACTTTCAGCCTCAAAGACTAAGATCACACTCTACGTAGATAATAGTATCAAAGTGACTCATTCCAGATGCACTGTAATAAGCAGCAACCCTGCAATATCTTCAAGACAGATAGTAAGCAGGTAGTTTCACAATGGAATCTTTCAATAAAAGTGATGAAGTTATGAAACTGAAGGCTGTCTGCTTACACACTAGAGGGCTACAGAATTATGAATTTTTTTCAAATGAGTTTTAGCAGTGGTTGTCTTGATTTTCAGGTGAAACCCCTCATCCCTATCTGTAGTTAACATCCAAATGTATGAAACAGATCCATAGGAGAGAAAGTAACTTTTTTTCAGACAGTGTCCTTGTGCAATGATGCTAGGAGGATTATAAAGACCTCTGGGAAAGCCCTCTGGTGTGAAAACAACTTTTCCAGGAAAAATGCCCTGTTACATTAGACCAAGCCTGAAACTAGAGTTTCACACATAAAACAAACCACAAATGAGTCTTTGCTCCTCAATATTGGTTTTCAACTCAATTAACTCTGCCCTTCCAATCCATTGACCACACTGCCAACAGTAATTTTGCTTAAAGATCACATCTCTGACATTGCTGTCCTGCCCAATAAAGCCTTCAGTGCTTTCCACTGTTTTAGAAAAATAGAACATTTTTATTAATACAGTATTTAAGATTTGGAATTAAGCATTTCCTGGAATTCTAGCATATCCTGTGACAGAAATCTCTTGACTACTCTGTTTTAGGTTCTTGAACTCCAAAATAAAGACATGCAATTCAGTTGAAAATAATGTAGAAGAAACTATTAAAGTTTTTGTCAAAATAATTATTTGGTAAGAAGTGAATCGAGTCACTTTTTTCCTCACAAACCACTTAACTTTGAAGTATCACTGAGAAGTTTTATAATCTCTTCTGACCTTTTGTTCAGAAGTTTTGTTGGTTTTGAAGGATTGTATATTTTTTTGATTTTTAAATTTCATTTTTATTCAAATAGTATTGTTTTTTCCTATTTGTATTAGTCATACTAAGTTAGTTTATAAATCAATATGTGTGTATATGCAAGAGTAATAAAATGTGAGCTCAGTAGAAATACAATAAAATAAAAATGCATATCTTAAAAATATTAACTCATATTAATATTATTAGAATAGTTTCAATAAATTGAAAAATAGGAAAAAGAAAGAAGGAGCTAGATAAGATAATCCTTCTAAATAATAGATCTTTGCTTTAATTTCTTTGCTGATTCCATTAAATTATTGTTGTTATTGTTGTCCAGATGACTTAAATATAAAGTAAAATATCATGATTCTATTATAAGGAAATTGCCAGATACAAGAAGAATATTAAAAAGTTATAAAGCTGTTCAATGCCAACCCTAATCTATGCCTACTTTTATATACTTCCAAATACATTTCTATTCACCTAAACATGAATTTATAAAGTGGAGGATGGCTTTGGTGAACCGTGCTAGCTATCTTACTTATGTAACCTCATAGAATCCTCACAACAACGTCAAGGGTGGGCATTATCCCCATTTGTCAGATGAAACAACTGAGGTTTAAAGACATTGCAAATTATCCCAGTATGTTGTTAGGCTGTAATTTATTTAGGTAATTCTTTGTTCTTGGAAATGTCACAGTGACAATTTTACTTCTTCCCTTCCAATCTAAATGTCTTTTCTTTTTCTTGTCTGATTGCTGTGGCTAGAGCTTCTAATATTATGCTAAATAGAAGTGGTGAGAGTGGGCATCTTTGTCTTTGTTTCAATTTTTTAGAGGAAAAGCTATTAGCAATTGACTATAAAGATTATAGCCATTGTCTATAAAAGCTATTAGCCAATGGCTGTAATTCTACCTGGAAGTGTACACACCCAGATACATACATACTGCATATATCAAGTTATGTAGAATAAGGCACTATCAAAACCACTTCAATCATCACTCTTTAAGAGACAACTAAGAGTGAAATTTCTTAAAGATGTTCATTCTGTTTTGTAAATATTTAAATTACAAAGGCCAGCAGGGTGGTAAGGGTTTCAAAGTTTCATTTAGAATTTCATTGCAATGATCTTATGACTTAGTAAGTGTTTTCTTCCTTAAAATATCTGTTAAAGGCAGAATTTTGCTTCAGAAGTAAAAACGTTCAAAGTTTTAGGTGGAAAATATGGGGTTTTGTTGGAAATAGATTAAGCTTCCATATACAATTCATCGACATAAGTTCTAACTTGCAAACCAATGGTTCAATCTTTATGAAAAGTCTAGTAAAGTATTAACAGAACTGTACTAAGAACTTCTTGAACTCAAGGATTATTTATTTTACATCTGCATACATACCTCTGTGTCTAACATATAAGAGGTGCTCAAAATGTGTTTATTAAATGAAGGACAGAAGGAAGGAGTGTGGGGGAAATTCTGATAAAATGAGTAGCAATATAAATACAAAAAATGGCATAAGCAGGTATAATAAAATATATACAATACGTGGAAGATGATGCAATTTCCTTCATTCAGACTCCAAACTTTGAACACATTCAACGTTCTTCAAAATCCAGGTCTATCTCAGTTTTGGCTAAAGTCCCATGATTCTTTCTTTATAATTCCCCCTCTATCCCCACGTTTCTCACCTTCTCATCAGACACACCTGTAGAACTCTTGCATGTCCAGGGATCAAACTCCTGTCCCCTGCAATGGGAATATGGAGCCCTAAATACCAGACCACCAGGGGATGCCCCTTCCCCTTCTGTGTCTAATCAATGCTTACAGACTCCTGTTTCATATCCCTCCCTCTCACACTTAAGTCATGGGAAAAAATGAATTGCTCACTGCCTTCTCCTAAATCACTTCATCTGTTGCTCATGAGGTTGGATTATTCTAGAACAATTTGCAGCACATGAAATTTGGTTTCAAGCCCTCAATTGCCAGCGGGTCCCCATATGAGCCATGCCCAGAGAATTGCTGAGATTATAAGGGATTATAAGGGATTTAGGTTGGGCAGACAAGGGTCATCTTCACTTCACTGAGAAAGCCCAGGACTACTCATTCTCCTTCCACACTAAGAAGATGTTTTGAGCTCTGGGACCACAGCCAAGTGTGCAGCCTCCCCACACACTGCACACAGCTATCCCCTCCATGGTCCTGAGAAGGAGAAGCTCACATCCTTCCCTGCTGGGTCAAATACCTTTCACTTAATCTGTTCCTGAAATGAGTTTCTCAGTGAGCTTCAACCAGCAAGATACAATCTGTGTAGGGATTTTCATCAAGAAGTTTTGACAAACACAAAGGAATTTTTGCTTCCCATTCCACTAAAAAACAAAAAACACCACCCAGGATTCAGAAACAAGTATATAGAGACATGTTTGGACTCTTTCAAGAAGGCAAAAGTATCTGGCATATTTTTCTGTCCCTGTGGTAACAAAAATAAGCCACAAAACAACCTTTCAGTATATTATCCTTCCACACAATTTTTTACCAGCTGCATAGACAGATACCTGTTTTTCTCTAAAGTGTCAATGATCTTATTATGAAATTTATAACTGATCCACTCAAAAATAGGTTTTAAACAACTACTCTGAATGCGCTAATGACGTTCACAAAATGTACACTGTGTAATGTACACTGTGCTCAGTGTTGGTGACAAGAGAGAGAAAAGAAGTATAGACCCCCAGCACCATGATGCATACAATCTGCTAGAACATTCATGCAAGGAATGAGCCATCCTTAGTGTTGGACCAAGAGTACAGGAGGCTGGGGCAAGAGCATCTCACCCAGATTTCCAGTTTTAGAGGCCAGCACCCTGGAAAATCCATGGACAAAGGAGCCTGGAAGGCTGCAGTCTGTGGGGTTGCTAAGAGTTGGACACGACTGAGCGACTTCACTTTCACTTTTCACTTTCATGCATTGGAGAAGGAAATGGCAACCCACTCCAGTGTTCTTGCCTGGAGAATTCCAGGGATGGGGGAGCCTGGTGGGCTGCTATCTGTGGGGTCACACAGAGTTGGACACGACTGAAGCAACTTAGCAGCAGCAGCAGCAGCAGCCTATAGGTAAATGGTGCTCAAGAAATGTTCATTTTACGAACTTAATCATTTTTCAAAGCTTAAGTAAAATTTTACATGATACATGTCTATCATAACTCGTTCCTCAAGATGGATGAACTCGTGTCGTGTGAGAGACATTTTAAAGGACGAAACAGTTGGAGAGATAATTTCTTTATTCATTGTAGAATTAAACTCTGCTGCCTTGAGAATTAATACTTATATTTAGGAGAGGGGGATATGTTCTTTTGCATGTTAATAAATATTCTTTATTTTAAATTTCACACATTTCATTTAACATTCAGTTCAGTTCAGTTCAGTCGCTCAGTCGTGTCCGACTGTTTGCAACCCCATGAACTGCAGCACGCCAGGCCTCCCTGTCCATCACCAACTCCCAGAGTTCACCCAAACCCATGTCTGTTGAGTTGGTGATGCCATCCAGCCATCTCATCCTCTGTCGTCTCTTTCTCCTCCTGCCCCCAATCCCTCCCAGCATCAGAGTCTTTTCCAATGAGTCAACTCTTCGCATGAGGTGGCCAAATTATTGGAGTTTCAGCTTTAGCATCAGTCCTTCCAATAAACACCCAGGACTGATCTCCTTCAGAATGGACTGGTTGGATCTCCTTGTTGTCCAGGGGACTCTCAAGAGTCTTCTCCAGCACCACAGTTCAAGAGCATCAGTTCTTCATCACTCAGCCTTCTTTATGGTCCTTTGCACATAATCCAGTCAGTTATGAACCAAGACTAAGTTCTAGATTTGGATTGCCTGAATTTAGGCTCCTCAACCCATCAGCACAGTGACCTTGGGAAATTACTGAGGTCATCTGTGCCTCAGTTTACTCATCTGTATAGTGATGCTAAAAGTTTCAAATGGCTGTTGTAGAATGAGATGAGATAACGAAGGTGAAGTACTTCAAGTGCCTGGTGTTCAAGAGATGAAGTCATAAGAACAGTTGATTATATTCATAGTAATCAGAACAATTCTGCCTTGATCACAGGTTTATTCTCTGGTTTAGCACTAGGTCTGGCACATAATAGGCATTAAATATATCTTTAAAAGAAGGGATGAGCGATTACTGTTTCCATGTTTTATGTCAGTTCCACAAACACGCTTTCTGTCACTTCTGGACCTTGCACACTCTGTGGTGTGGCCCTCCCTACCTGGGACATTCTCCATCATCAAATACCCCACCACCTTCCTCTGCCTCTGACCTCTGGCCCATCTAACTGGCTAATGATTGCTGGAGTTCCACGTTTCAAATTAAGGATCACATCTTCTAGGAAGACCTCCTCGAGAGCTACCCCCACCCAGACTGTCAAGGTCATATGCACCCCTCCCCCACCCCAGCAGCATATACCACATCTATGGACTGAATGTTTGCTTCCCCACCCCAAAAATTCATCATATGAAACCTAATCCCCAATATCATGGCATCCGGAGGTGGGATCTTTGAGAGGTAACTAGGCCCTGATAGTGGACGCTCATGAATGGAAGTAGCACTCTTACAAGGAGAGACACAACAGAACTCACTTCTCCTTGGCTCTCTGCCACGTGAGGACACAAGATGAGCATTTGCAAACCAGGAAGTGAGTCTTATCAGACACTGGGTCGGCCAGCACCTTGATCTTAGACTTTCAAACCTCCAGCACTATAAGAAAGTAACATTGTTTAAGGCAATCAATCTAAGATATATTTCTTCAGTTCAGTTCACTTCAGTCACTCAGTCGTGTCTGACTCTTTGTGACCCCATGAATTATAGCATGACAGGCCTCCCTGTCCATCACCAACTCCTGGAGTTTACCCAAACTCATGTCCATCGAGTCAGTGATACCATCCAGCCATCTCATCCTCTGTTGTCCGCTTCTCCTCCTGCCCTCAATCCCTCCCAGTGTCAGGGTCTTTTCCAATGAGCCAACTCTTCGCATGAGGTGGCCAAAGTATTGGAGTTTCAGCTTCAACATCAGTCCTTCCAATGAACACCCAGGACTAATCTTTATAATGGACTGGTTGGATCTCCTTGCAGTCCAAGGGACTCTCAAGAGTCTTCTCCAACACCACAGTTCAAAAGCATCAATTATTTGGTGCTCAGCTTTCTTCACAGTCCAACTCTCACATCCATACATGACCACAGGAAAAACCATAGCCTTGACTAGATGGACCTTTGTTGGCAAAGTAATGTCTCTGCTTTCTAATATGCTAAGTTGGTCATAGCTTTTCTTCCAAGGAACAAACATCTTTAATTACATGGCTGTAGTCACCATCTGCAGTGATTTTGGAGACCAAAAAAATAAAGTCTGACACTGTTTCCAATGTTTCCCAATCTATTTGCCATGACATGAGGGGACCAGATGTCATGATCTTGATTTTCTGAATGTTGAGCTTTAAGCCAACGTTTTCACTCTCCTCTTTAACTTTCATCAAGAGGCTTTTGAGTTCCTCTTCACTTTCTGCCATAAGGGTGGTGTCATCTGCATATCTGAGGTTATTGATATTTCTCCCAGCAATCTTGATTCCAGCTTGTGCTTCTTCCAGCCCAGCATTTCTCATGATGTACTCTGCATATAAGTTAAATAAGCAGGGTGACAATATATAGTCTTGACGTACCCCTTTTCCTATTTGGAACTAGTCTGTTGTTCCATGTCCAATTCTAACTGTTGCTTCCTGACCTGCACGTTTCACAAGTGGATATCTACTCTGCAAAACCATATATTCAACTCATCATTTCTGTACAGAAGTGTAAGTACAACATTACTTTTTGCCACTAAGTTGCTTTTTAGTAAGTCTCACAGGAAGAGAAACATTTAGTAAAAAAAAAAAAAAAAAAAAGATTGCTTAGATCATACAGCAGGCCTGTGCAGCCATACAACAAAACACATAGCCTGAAGAAAGAACAAAGTAATGAGGTTACCTCCATTGTCTCCCAAAGCATGAGAGAATCACATTGACTTAAGCTCAAATTTCACCATTTATTTTCTAGACTTCATGGAGACTTAACAATATCAGTGGAGAGATGTCACTGGTATCACAAGCACAGCCAGGTCCCTTAGTCCCCAGGATCCAGCCTGGCATGCCCACCACCATTCAGGCCTAAGTAGGTTTTATGACCAATCACACAGAGCTTTGGAATCATTCATCTCTAGGTTGATTATGGTTTTGTGATGGGAATGTGATGAGTCTTCAAGCAAATCAACCTGCAGATAGAAGATGAGGCATCCTAAAAGGCTTGCATGATAGAGGTTAGAAGACAACCCACAGCAGGTGGGGATGAGCGGGGGATGTCATTTGGCAGTGGAGAAAACTGACTTCAAAAAATGGGTTCTCCCAAAAGTAAACTAATTGGTATATGGGGAAAATGAGATTAAAAAAATTAACTTAAATTCCCCTATGTTTTATTCTCCTGTGCTTTGATTCCCTATAAATACCACTAAATTTGGAGAAAATCTGATGAAGTCGTAGGAGTTGTGATGTGAAGAAATGGAGAAGGAAGCAATTTGAAGGCACTACACACCACAACAGATTCTCTGCTGGTTCTTCTGGTGAAGAGCAGTGTGTGTGTAGGGACCTGGGTCTGAAAGCCCCAGCCAGTGACCAGTCATAAAGTAAAAAGTTTTCCATGATGCACCTAACGGCAGAGTAGGTGGACTGGTGAGACTAGGAGTGGCTTCACACCACACACTCAGGAGGAACGAGAGAGC
>NW_011494842.1:2804240-2805197 GCF_000754665.1 Bison bison bison | reverse complement strand
AGGAAAGGAGGGAGAGGTGGATGACTACTTATTCTAATTTACTGTGAGCAAAATTCACTTTTCTGTCTCTCTGCCTCCTACTTACTATTATAAACGACCCTACCTGACTCCTACACTAGCTGTATTGGTAGGTCATATGTACTTCTGAAAGAGGATATTCACTTGGGGTATTAAAGAATATGTATAACAGATTCTGCTCTGTGTAAGTGTGGCAATAAATAGCCTCGAATTTACTGTTATAGAAATAAAGTTGCTACTTCAGAATACATATTTCTTCTGAAATATTTTTAGTTAATTAAAGAGCTGGTGGAATTACTTTACTTCCATTCACTGAAAGTTGGCACCTACATCATTGTATTTACCAGTTCATATTAATATTATTCAGACAGAATAAGAAAGTTGGCACTCAACTACGTCTTTAACTAGAAATTCATTTTGTGTGTTGAAAATTTATTATACTAATCAAAAGTGCTAACAAAAAATGTCTACACCAAGCTAAGTAGAAGAGAATAGAGAAAATTGGACTCAAGGTTTTTTTTGAAAAAGCAGGATACCGTCTTCTGTTTGACGTATTTTTTAACCAGTAACTCAGACTCCAAAGGGTGGGGGGAGGCTATCTTTGAAATACTCTCCCATCCTTGGCTTGTCTCCAGTATTTCGTCTGAATCTATAAAAGGACTGAGGGGCTTGAGTAATCTCAGTATGATAGAGAAGCAACCCCTGTGACCATTTAGTACTTTCTGAATGTGTTCTGGATTCTCTGCAGATTCACAAGTCTGATCTTGTCCCTGGACAGTGATTACTTAGATACAATTGCACTGCAGTATCCAGAGGGAACTGTTTCTGGAACTAAGTAATGCTTAAGGGAGAGGAACTGGGATGAAGTGACCAAATACAATACTGTCCCTTCATAGAAACAAGGACAGGTCATCCATAGGAACAGAGGTTTGGCTGCAT
>NW_011494842.1:2789449-2804140 GCF_000754665.1 Bison bison bison | reverse complement strand
TTTGGCTGCATGCTCTGTGTGATCGTTGGGGAACATGGATTCTTTGCTGATGACTTCTATTTCCTTAAGTTCAGTTCAGTTCAGTCACTCAGTCATGTCCAACTCTTTGCGACCCCATGGACTGCAGCAAGCCAGGTTTCTCTGTCCATCACCAACTCCTGGAGCTTGCTCAAACTCATGGCCATCAAATCAGTGAGGCCACCCAACCATTTCGTCCTCTGTCATCCCCTTCTCCTCCTGCCTTCTATCTTTCCCAGCATCAGGGTCTTTTTAAATGAGTCAGTTCTTTGCATCAGGTGGCCAAAGTTTTGGAGCTTCAGCTTCAGCATCAGTCCTTCTAATGAATATTCAGGACTGATCTCCTTTAGGATGGACTGGTTGTATCTCCTTGCTGTCCAAGGGATTCTTAAGAGTCTTCTCCAACACCGCAGTTCAAAAGCATCAGTTCTTCAGTTCTCAGCTTTTTTATGGTCCAAATCTTACATCCATACATGACTACTGGCAAAACCATAGCATTGACTAGACAGATCTTTGTCAGTAAAGTAATGTCTCTGCTTTTTATTATGCTGTCTAGATTGGTCATAGCTTTCTTCCAAGGATAAAGTGTCTTTTAATTTCAGGACTGTGGTCACCATTTGCAGTGGCATTTAACAAGATGGTGGAGTAAAAGGATGTGAGTTCATCTTCTCCTGATAGAATTCCAAAATTTCAACTCACTGCTGAACAACCATTAGTTGTTCATCAACAGGAGAATGTTGGATCCCACCAAAAAAGATATCCCATGTCTAAGGGCAAAAGAGAAGCCCCAATAAGATGGTAGGAGTGGCAAAATCATGTTTAGAATCAAGCCCCCTACCCACCAGAGATGCTTGGAAGGCTCAAACAAAGCCTTGCATGCACCAGAACCCAGAGAAGACACATAGACTGAGCCAGACCTGCCTTTGAGTGTTTGAGTGTCTTCAGTGGAGGCATGGGTCAGCAGTGGCCTGCCCTGGGGAAAGGAGCTCTGACTACAGCAGACTTGGGTCATGCAGTGTGTGGCATAAGAACTCTTGGAGGAGGTTGCCATTTGCCCCACCATAGAGCCACTGAGCAGACAACCCGCAAGCTGCAGAACAATTATATCAAAGAAATTGTTGCACTGTTAAGAAAGTTCTAGGACCCACAACAGATTTCCCATCCTGGGGATCCAGCAAAGAGACTGAGAACCCCTGGGGAATTTCACTTTGGAGGTCAGTGAGATTTGATTACAAAACTTCCACAGGATTGGGGAAACAGACTCTTGGAGGGCACAAACAAAACCTTGTGTGCAGCTGGAGCCGGAAGAAAGGAGAAATGTCCTCACAAGAGACTAAGCCAGACTTTCCTGTGAGTGTCCAGGAGTCTCTGGTGCAGTGTGGGTGGACAGTGGCCTGCTGTGGGGTCAGGGGCACTGAATACAACAGTGCGAGTTCACGTCTTTTTGAAGGAGGTGTCATTACCCCTACCACAGCTTGACCTCAGGCCAAACAGGGCAAGATCATAGTTCAGCCCATTAACAGAAAATTGGATTAAAGATCTACTGAGAATGGCCCCACCCATCAGAAGAAGACCCAGTTTCCACACAGTCAGTTTCTCCCATCAGGAAGCTTCCATAAGCCTCTTATGCTTATCCTTCAGAGGGCAGACAGAATGAAAACCACAATCACACAAAACTAACCAAACTGATTACATGGAACACAGCCTTGTCTAACTCAATGAAACTATGAGCCATACCATGTAGGGCTACTCAAGGCAGACTGGTCATGGTGGAGAGTTCTGACAAAACGTGGTCCGTTGGAGAAGGGAATGGCAAACCACTTCAGTATTCCTGCCTTGAGAACCCCATGAACAATATGAAAAAGCAAAAAGATATGACACTGAAAGATGAACTCCCCAGGTCGGTAGGTGCCCAATATGCTACTGGAGAAGAGTGGAGAAATAACTCCAGAAAGAATGAAGGGATGAAGCTAAAAAGAAAACAATGCCCAGCTGTGGATTTGACTGGTGATGGAAGTAAAATTCGATGCTGTAAAGAACAATATTGCATAGGAACCTGGAAGGTTAGGTCCATGAATCAAGGTAAACTGGAAGTGCAGATGGCAAGAGCTGAACATCAACATTTTAGGAATCAGTGAACTAAAAAGTGATGGGCTAATTTAAATCAGATGACCATTATATCTACTACTTTGGGCAAGAATCCCTTAGGAGAAATGGAGTGGCAACAAAAGAGTCAACAAAAGAGTCTGAAATGCAGTACTGGGTGCAATCTCAAAAATGACAAAATGATCTATTTGTTTCCAAGGCAAACCATACAAATTCACAGTAATCCAAGTCTATGCCCCAACCACTAATGCCAAAGAAGTTGATGTTGAACAGTTCTATGATGACCTACAAGACCCTCTAGAATTAACACCCCAAAAAGATGTCCTTTTCATTATAGGGAACTGGAATGCAAAAGTAGGAAGTTGAGATATACCTGGAGTAACAGGCAAATTTGGCCTTGGAGTACAAAATGAATCAGGGCAAAGGCTAACAGAGTTTTGCAAAGAGAACATCTTGGTCACATTAAACACCTTCTTTCAACAACATAAGAGATTACTCTACACATGGATATCACCAGATGGTCGATGCTGAAATCAGATCGATTATATTCCTTGCAAGTAAAGATGGAGAAGCTCTATACAGTCACAAAAAAAAAGTCTGGGAGATGACTGTGGCTCGGATCATGAACTACTTATTGCAAAATTCAGACTTAAATTGAAAAAGTAGGGAAAACTACTAGGCCATTTAGGTATGACCCAAATAAAATGCCTTATGATTATACAGTGGAAGTGACAAATAGATGCAAGGGATTAGATCTGATAAACAGAGTGCCTGAAGAACTATGGACAGAGGTTCGTGACATTGCACATGAGGCAGTGATCAAGACCATCCCCAAGAAAAAGAAATGCAAAAAGGCAAGATGGTTGTCTGAGCAGGATTTACAAATAGCTGAAAAAAGGAGAGAAGTGAAAGGCAAAGGAGAAAAGGAAAGATAAACCCATCTGAATCCAGAGTTCCAAAGAATAGCAAGGAGAGATAAGAAAGCCTTCCTCAGTGATCAATGCAAAGAAATAGAGGAAAACAATAGAATGGGAAAGAGTAAAGATCTCTTCAAGAAAATTAGAGATAGCAAGGGAACATTTCATGCAAAGATGGGCAGAATAAAGGACAGAAATGGTATGGATCTAACAGAAGCTGAAGATATTAAGAAGAGGTGGCAAGAATACACAGAACTTTATGAAAAAGACCTTAATGACCCAGATAACCATGATCATGTGATCACTTATCTAGTGCCAGACATACTGGAATGCAAAGTCAAGTGGGCCTTAGGAAACATCACAATGAACAAAGCTAGTGGAGGTGATGGAATTCCAGTTGAGCTATTTTAAAATCCTAAAAGACAATGCTGTGAAAGTGTTGCACTCAATATGCCAGCAAATTTGGAAAACTCAGCTGTGGACACAGGACAGGAAAGGTCAGTTTTCATTCCAATCTCAAAGAAAGACAGTGCCAAAGAATGTTCAAAATACCACACAATTGCAGTTGTTTGACACACTAGCAAATAATGCTGAAAATTCTCCAAGTGAGGCTTCAACAGTATCTGAATTGAGAATTTCCAGATGTTCAAGCTGGATTTAGAAAAGGCAGAGGAACCAGAGATCAAATTGCCAACATCCATTAGATCCTCAAAAGGAAGAGAGTTCCAGAAAAATATCTACTTCTATTTTATTGACTATGCCAAAGCCTTTGACTGTGTGGACCACAATAAACTGTAGAAAATTCTTAAAGAAATAGGAATACCAGACCACCTGATCTGCCTCCTGAGAAACCTGTATGCAGGTCAGGAAGCAACAGTTAGAACTGGACATAGAACAACAGACTGGGTCCAAATAGGAAAAGGAGTATGTCAAGGCTATATATTGTCACCCTGCTTATTTAACTTTTATGCAGAATACATCATGAGAAATGCTGGGCTGGATGAAGCACAAGGTGGAATCAAGATTGCTGGGAGAAATATCAATAACCTCAGATATGTATTTCTTTGAGCCCCTTTTTTGGAGGGGGAGGCAAGATTACTGGACTGGGTTGCCACACCATAGATGTCATGCGAGTGTATGTTCCTCGGTTTTTGTCTCGTCACAACAAAGATTTGGAACGATGGACATTAAAGCCTCCTTGGCGTGTCACAGCTCTTGGGTCTTGGATAGACCGTGGTATAGCTCTCAGGTCTCGAAAGGACCGTGTTATAGCTCTTAGAGAAATCAGTGTTACAGCTCAGTGTTACAGCTCTATTTTATTTAGAAGATAGCAGGAAAATCCATCTTCGAGCCGTGAAGGCACATCGATCCAAAGACGAGAAGAGAAGACCTCCCAGCACGTGGGGGAGAGAAAGAGAGAGAGCTAGCTTTGGCTCCTCTTTTTATGTTTTTTTTTTTTTCTCCCTGTGCCTGTCCTATGTAAACTGGGCCAGCCAGAAGTGTTGTTTGTTTTACCTGAGGTCCTCACTCCAGTCCTCGGACCTTTCTTTGTTCTATTTTCGCTGGCTTTTCCCTTCCTGGTCTTTTAGCCACTGCCATTTTGGACTCCTTTTCCCTATTCTACACGACTGAAGCGACTTAGCAGCAGCAGCAGCAGCAGATATAGATGGCACCACCCTTATGGCAGAAAGTGAAAAAGAACTATAGAGCCTCTTGATGAAAGTGAAAGAGGAGAGTGAAAAACCTGACTTAAAACTTAACATTAAAAAAAATGAAGATTATGGCATCTGGTCCCATCACTTCATGGCAAATAGATGGGGAAATAATGGAAACAATGACAGACTCTATTTTTTTAGTGTAATAGGAACAAAAGTTATAAGCTGGTAGTTGGAGGGAAGAAGGGTATTAACAATTTTTTGTTGTAGTTTTGTCACTAAATCTTTTCCCACTCTTTTGTGACCCCATGGACTATAGCCTGCCTCGCTCCTCTGTTCATGTGATTTCCCAGGCAAGAATACTGGAGTGGGTTGCCATTTCATTCTCCAGGGCATCTTCTCAACCTTGGGACTGAACCCACCTCTCTTGCGTTGGCAGGCAGAGGCTTCACCACTGAGTCCCCTTGGAACTATTATATGACTGCAGCAAAGAGGCCCTGTTGAGGTTAGCGGTCATTGATTTATTGGGAAACCAGTCAACACCACAGTATTTTTCTCCCATCACACTGAGTCTTGCTGCCAACAGTCTAGAATTGAATCCAATCAAGAGGTTTTTGTATAGAACAAATAAAATAAGAGGGTTAGGGGAGTTTAAGAGGTATTCTGGGAGGTTATCATCTTGATGGTCTTTTTGCTGGATAAGGAGGGAAATTTGGGCTTGAAGGAGAGTGAAAAGTAAAGGGATTGATAGAGAGAAAGTCCTGTAGGGAAGAGGATATGAGTTGGAAAGTTGAAAAGGGACATATGTTTGAAATTAGATCTAGGTATGTACTGCAGTTATAATAATGTCTAAATACAACAACGGGTATTGGTAACTGTGGAAAATGGAGAAGAAAGAAGTGATAATTTGACTATGAATCTGAAGTTATTTGTATCAAAACCACAAAATTACAATACAAAACACTTTAAAGTGTTTGCAGCATATATGATAAACGGCTAGTAAATTTATTAAATAAATGCATGTTTTAAATCAATAAAGAAAAGAAAAATATTTCAATAAAAGTTGGCAAACACAGACTTAGGCAATTCTCAACATTTAACATGAAAATTAATAATAAACACATGAAGAATTATTTAAGCAAATTAAGGTATCTGTCAAGTTGGCAAACATATTTGTAAATTATAACTCCCAATGTTGGCAGATTTCTAGTAATAAAATCATTCTCATATAATGCTGATGAAAGGTTAAATCAGAAAAACTTCGACTTTGGGAATCATGTTTACGAACCTCAAATATGTACATATCCATTGACCCATGAATTCTGTGTCTAGGAATTTGTTCTTGGACACAATGAAAAATTTGTTTCAGATTTTCTGAAGTATAATTAACACCTAACATTATTTTTAGTTTTGGGTGTATAACATCACGATTTGATATTTGTATACACTCTGACGTAATTATCATAAAAAGTCTAGTTAACATCCAACACCATACAGAGTAACAGAACTTATCTTTTTTTGTGTGCCTATGATAAAGACTTCTAAGATCAACTCTTTTAGTGACTTTTTAATATGCAATGCAGTATTGTTAATTATAGTCTCCAGGCTGTTCATTACATCGTCATGACATTTATTTTACAGCTGGAAATGTTTATCTGATTGCTTTTATTTTGTGTTTTAATGATGAAGCATTGAAATAACCTTAAATGTTGACAGCACCTTGCGGGACACGGTTACATAAAGATAAGATAGAATGAATCAGGAGGCCGTCTTTGAGCATCAACTTTAAAAAAAGTTTAATAGTAATAACTTTGATTTAAAAGGTACTAAGTAATAAAAGCAAGCTACAAAACTGTAAATAGTTTGGTCCCCAAATGATTATTTACGCTTGTATGTGTGTTTGGGGCATTATGTATGCAAAAAATTATATACATGAATCCTGGAAGGGAAGGCTTAGTAGTGCATATCTTTGGATGCCGGATGACTTAAAAATACTTTTTCAACAGTATTTATGCTCCACCCCACACAGGAACATTCATCTATAATTTATGAGAAGCAAGGATGACAAAGTTAGAACAAGGGTGTGTTGACATCATTTGGGTTTCTGGATCCAGCTGCGTAAATTCAGCTCCCCATTTTCTCTCCCTGCAATTTTATTAAATATACAAATATGTCACTTATACTTTGTTTTTGTTTATTTCATTTGCTTTTGTTTTTTTCTATGTAGATTTAGTGGGTAATTTTTTAATCATTTGAATCAAATTGGTATAAAGAGATTAATATAATGGCTATTATGGATTACATAGCTATGAATTCACTCCAGTGTTCTTGCGGGAGAATCCCAGGGACGGGGGAGCCTGGTGGGCTGCCATCTATGGGGTCGCACAGAGTCGGACACGACTGAAGCGACTTAGCAGCAGCAGCAGCAGCTATGAATTCTCAGTGCATAAACCTTTGTCCTAATTTCTTCCTATTTCCTTATTATAGATTCCTAGAGGGAACTGAATATATCAAAATCTTACTGGCTATTGCTGCAGTTAAAAGAACCATGACATCGTTATCCTGGAGACCAGCCAGCCATAAAGGCAGGCTTCGAAAGAGTGACCATATGTGGGTGTGTTTCACCATTTCAATATTCAGGTCCTCAGTTTCAAAAGTCAAGAAATTGAATTTTTATTAGTGAATACAAGGTTCAGAGAGAATGATACCAGCCTCAAGTAGAAATGCCAGTTGATGGAATCAGGACTATTACCTTCATGTCAAATGAAATATTCAAGGCATTTGATGAGTGCAGCTCTCTACAGAGGAGTTCTTTTACCTTCCTGGGCCATTACCTAAGCCTGAAGACATTTTAATTCTCACAACAGAGGGCTACTACTAACATCTAGTAAGGCGAGACCAGGAATGCAGCTAAGCATCCTACATTGCATAAGATGTACCCCCACATTCCTGCCTATGATAAACAATGATTCAGCCCCAAAATCCAAGGAGCGAAGATTTTAAAACTCTGCAATAGAGGCACACATTAGTCCACTGATGCAAGCAATTCATCCCAACCGACCCTCTGTCTTCTTTCACAGGAAGTACTGGAGGTACATTAATACTTTTTTTTTTTTTCCTTTATGTTCCGCATTTCTATCCTCCATGCTGATCATTTATTAACCCTTCATTCAGAAGCCTCCAACCAGGCTACAAACATAGCTCATTAGATTTTACCTTTCTGATCCCAAATATAGTCCATTCCTGTATCCCTAAGATTGTAATCAAGTCAACTTAGCTGGAGTTTTAAGATGTGGTCACTGTGCTTTACTAATGTAGAAAAGCTGGATGATATGATATATATATATTTCAGCTTTTGTAGAAACTGTCAAATTGTCAAATTGTATCAGTTACTTTCCTTCTGACAGAGTTTTCTTCCTTAACCAAACCAATATTTGGCATTTCCAGACTTTAAATGTGTGTCAATCTGCATATAAAATACTACTGCATTACCATTTAATGAACATTTTCCTGAATTCTAGGGCAATTGAGAATTTTGTCAATAGTTTATTAACCATTCTGGCTATAATATTCTTCACTCACTTCTCTATTAGCTTTTTTTTTTTTTTTTTTTGCTGTTTCTTATTGAGGTACAGAAATTTTCATATTTCCTGGAATCTAATTCTTTTTTCTGTTTTATATATTGTAATACCATTCAATAACACTTCTTTATGAGAGCAGAACTCATGATTGAAAAAACATTTCAGATCATTTTTAGTCTAAGAAAATGTACCTGAGTGTGATCTGCAAAAAAGTGCTACTTCCTAATAGTTTGGTTTGGGCTTCCCTAGTGACTCAGTGGTGAAGAATCTGCCTACCAACACGAGAGACATGGATTTGATCCCTGGGTTAGGAAGAACCCTGGAGAAAGAAATGGGAACACACTCCAGTATGCTTGCCTGGGAAATCCTACGGACAAAGGAGCCTAGCAGGCTATAGTCCAAGGAGTCACAAAAGAATTGGACAAAGCATAGTGACTAAACAACAACAAACAGTTTAGTTTATTAATTTCATAAAAGCAAAGATAATCATCAAAGGTCTTCTGTTTCAATATCTTTTCACTTTGGATAAATATTTTCAAAAAGTACCATTTTCTAGTTTCATATAGGGTTATGTCAAGGTGCCTTTATCTTTTCTTTATTCTACATTTAAATTTACTTCAAAACACAGGTCTTCTGTAATAATTTCATCAATTATTACTTATATTTATTGCCATTTAGGATAGTCATACATGTTTCACCTAATGACTTGGAAGTAGACAGTGATGTTATTTGCTGGTGTTTATCTTTGCTATGGGAAAACTACAACAGAGATTTGTTTGATTTTATACAGAGGTGAATAGCATGTCTCTCATTTACTTTTTCAGCAAATATTTATTGCATTCCCATTGGTGATGAGTGGTGTTCTTAAGTATAGGGTATACACTAGGACACAAAACACATTTAATTCCTGCCCTTCTGGAGCTGACTTGGTGGAGAGAGAAGCAAACAATAAGGATGATAAATATGTAAAATGTTGGCTAGTGCCTAGGACAAAAGTTGAAGTCCAAAAGTGAATGTCAGTGTGGGAGGCGACAGAGGAGAGTATGATTTGCTATAGAATCACCCAAAAAGCCTCATTGAAATGATATTCATGGAAAGACTGAAGGTTGTGGATATTTAGAAGAGCATCTCTATCAAAGAAAAAACAGAATGAGAAAAAGGGGCTGAAGTCTGATGGGTAGGCAGGACACCTGGATGGCTGGAAGGGAGGGGACCAGGGAGAGGGGGAGGGGATGAGCCAGGGGAGATGCCTTCCTTGTTCTCCATAAAACAGGGGAGTCTGTAGTAGAGAGTGACCACATCTGACTTCCATTTTAAAAGGAGAACTCCAGCTCCTGTCTCAAGAAATTTGGCTACGAGACAATGGAGTAGATAAGAGAAACAGTTAAGGATGGAAGTGTCTACACTTGCCTCCCCCTTCAGTTTTTTCAAACCACTCTAAAAAAATATTTGCCCTAATCCTTTGTTCATTAGGCTTCCCTGATAGCTCAGTTGGTAAAGAATCTGCATGTAATGCAGGAGGCCCCAGTTCAATTCCTGGGTCAGACAAATCCACTGAAGAAGGGATAGGCTACCTACTCCAGTATTCTTGGGCTTCCCTTGTGGCTCAGCTGATAAAGAATCCACCTGCAATGTGGGAGAGCTTGATTCCTGGGTTGGGAAGATCTACTGGAGAAGGGAAAGGCTACCTACTCCAAGTATTCTGACCTGAAGAATTCCATGGACTCAATAGTCTGTGAGGTCGCAAAGAGTCAGACATGACTGAGAGACTTTCACTTTCTTTTGTCCATTAAGGGTAGCCAAAACTTCCACACCTCATCTTAATTGACTTCTCAGGACCTTAAATACCAAGCAGAATCCTGTGGGGCTCCTGTTCACAAAAGTCTTCCTGTGTCCACTACTTCTTGATTACAGAAAATAAGCTTCATTCAGCCTCCTTGACCTTCCTTGAGTTCCAACAAGCAAGTTCAAGCAGCTGTAACCAGGAAAGAGAAGGGATGCTAAAACAAGGAAGGAGTAGGCAAGAAACAGTAGTACAGCCTTGGGGCAGGGTCCTGATTCCCCCTCAAAGGATACACACAACAATATCTTAAAGCTGGTTTGCAGATGCTGAAACCCTCACCACGTGGGAAAAGTTAACTGTATGCTGTCCACAAGCACTTAGACTCCATACTGGTTGGAACCAGGTTGATGATCAGATCAGATCAGATCAGTTGCTCAGTCGTGTCTGACTCTTTGCGACCCCATGAATCGCAGCACTCCAGGCCTCCCTGTCCATCACCAACTCCCTCACCATCAACCAATCAGAAAAGCGTTCATGAGCTGGTCATGCCCTCTTTGAATTCTTACTATACATCTTCTCACTATCTACTCCAGGGTGGGACACACAGGTTTGAGGGCATTAGCCTGCTGTGGTCTGCTGTGCTTGGCAAACCAATAAAGTTTATTTTATTTTTATTTAAATTCACCCACAACACTGTCTCTAAGATTTAACTCAGTGCCAGGGTACAGAAACCAGATTCAGCTTCAACTCTTTAACCTCATTAATGCACTTTTTCACTTGTCTTCCAGGATGTCACAATTTCTTCATTTACCTCCTGATTCACCTACTTACTCTTCCTTTCCAGCTCCATTCATTTTTTCTGCCCTCGTCCCCAGACACTGCATGTGCAAAATGACAGGGCTCATTTTTCATCTTCTCTTCTTCATCTGCACTGACTCCCTGGATGATCTCAGCCAGTCTCCTGGCTATAAATACCAGGTCCCAATGGTACCTTGTATTTAAATGCTGACAGGTCCTATTTTTACTGAGAATGTTAATGAATTTAAACCTTAATACACCTAATGATCTATGATGTTCATCCTCAGACAAGCCCACTCTTCCTGTTGTTTAGGTTAAAAACCTTCAAATCTGAAATTGGGGCCAGAAAGCCAAGCTACAGATATAATGCGATGGTTATCACAAATAATTTTCAATTATTTTCCCTAAAAATTATGTCTTAATTTGTGTTTAAAGTCATGCAAAGAGTTCCTTCTGTTTGTAAATAGCACCCTTCAGGACAAATGTAATTCTTACCTCCATCGTAAATACAACCTTTTCTACCTGAGTATTTGTTACTGAGTCTGTCCACATGGATAGTCAAATTATTAGCTTAATTAAGTTTAAAATAAATCGATTTAGAAAATAATTTAAACTTTTCTATGGGCACTGAGATTCAGTTGCACAGAAATGACAATAATTTTACCAAAGTAAATTTTCCAGAAGATTTCCTTTCCCACCCACATAAATATATAAAGAGGAAGCTTCTGGGCCAGTTCTTCCTACTGCAAAGTAGAAAGATGGCAGGTCTCCAATGTGTGTGAATAGGGTAAGTGGTAAGCCTGAATGATGTAGGGACAAAATCAACTCTTGAAGTCATCATATTTTTCATGGCCTACACATCTTTCTGGCATCCACACATCTTGATTTCATTTTAACCATTTTTTAAAGCCATCTACAAAATAAAATTGAGAAAAATAAATCCAGATATAAACAGTACGTCTGTAGGATTGTTATAGAGGCTCTAATTATAATGAAGGCAATGTTTTAAGCTTTCTTGCATTATGAGCATAATGCTCCAAGTATTTCAGAAGCCAGGGGTATATTTATAATGGTCTTGGCCTCACTATGTCAAATGCTTAACATGTAAACTGAAGCCAGAAAATCGAGGATCCAAATGACACCAAGTAGAATGCCAACACAAGTTTCTTTTCCATTCCCTAAAATGTAAGAAGACTAAGAATTTAGGGAGGTGAGTCCAGCTAAAAATACGCTTACCTTTCAATCTTCAAATGTGTGAAATAAAAAACAAGCATTTGGTCTCTATTTCTTGATTTAAATCTGCATTAAAAAAGCACAGTTGAACTTCTTTGAAAATGATTATATGGCAAAGAGGAAGCATTACAAGAAGAAATTAAGCCAAAAGAAGACTTCACCTCTTTCTTGCAAGATACGATAGAGGAACCTTCCTGGTTTCAGAAAAAGAAAAGAAACTGCAATTATATTAACAGGTGTAAAGATAAAACTGCCAGAGCACAAAATGCTGCAATTATACCTGCTGTCTGTAAATCTCGAGTGGTGAAGGGGTGAAATGCGTGGATGATTGACAGTAAACACTGAGAAACTGTGGTCTGTTACTGAGTAAAATTAGCTTACTGAGAACCTTTCTTTCCACATAAATTGTAATGAGAGTATTTGTTTTCATACCTACGTGGTATTAGGCCATTTCACAAGCTCAAACACCCAAACTCTGGACCTTGAGCTATTTTTTCTTTTGTTTTCCATTTCAACTGTTGATTTAGTACCAAACCCCCACTGCTGTCTGTTTATTATTACCCAGGTGAAAAGCTATGAAGCTCTGAGTATTTCCTTTATAAATATCTCTCTTCCTAATAATACTAAAAGTTTCCTTAGCCTGGATAGTTCCAAAGTATCTTCTAATCCCAAAATGTATTCTACTCTTTAATTTTGTGTCTACTGAAATTAATAAATTTTCACCTGATGTGAAGGAGAAGGCAATGGTACCCCACTCCAGTACTCTTGCCTGGAAAATCCCATGGATGGAGGAGCCTGGTGCGCTGTAGTCCATGGGGTCACAAAGAGTCAGACACGCCTGAGCGACTTCACTTTCACCCACTGGAGAAGGAAATGGCAACCCACTCCAGTGTTCTTGCCTGGAGAATCCCAGGCACGGGGGAGCCTGGTGGGCTGCCGTCCCTGGGGTCGCACAGAGTCGGACACGACTGAAGCAACTTAGCAGCAGCAGCAGCATCTTTGAGGATTTGAGATAGCTCAGCTGGAATTCCATAACCTTCACTAGCTTTGTTTGTAGTAATGCTTCCTAAGGCCCACTTGACTTCACATTCCAGGATGTCTCTAGGTGAGTGATCACACCACCATGGTTATCTGGGTCATTAAGACATTTTTGGGTACAGTTATTCTGTGTATTCTTGCTACCTTTCCTTAGTATCTTCTGCTTCTGTTAGGCCCATATCATTTCTGTCCTTTATTGTGCCCACCTTTGCATGAAATGTTCCCTTGGTATCTCTGATTTTCTTGAAGAGACCTCTCGTCTTTCCCATTCTATTGTTTTCCTCTGTTTCTTAGCATTGGTCACGTAAGAAGGCTTTCTTATCTCTCCGTGTTATTCTCTGGAACTCTGCATTTATTTGGGTATATCCGTCCCTTTCTCCTTTGCCTTTCACATCTCTTCTTTTCTCAGCTATTTGTTAGGCCTCCTCAGACAACTACTTGGCCATCTCACATTTCTTCTGCTTAGGGATGATTTTGGTCACCACCTGATATACAATGTTACAAACCTCAGTCCATAGCTCTTCAGGCACTCTGTCTACCAGATCTAATCTCTTGAATCTATTCAATCTATGGCTATTTCTGCCCTTGTGTAATGATTTCAAATCAGTCTTTCCTCTAGCTCAGTGAAAGGAATTTGATTTAAAGATAATTAGGATCAGTTATTAAACCCAGAAAGATTCATATGACATGGAAATGCTGCTTTTTGCTGGATCGTATTCATTCCTTATGGAAACCCCTTTTTCCTAAAGCGAGAACATTTCAATTCTTTCCTTCTTTCGTTTGGCTGTTATCTACTTCCCTTGCCCTTGATAGAGGCCTTTCTCTACAGTTCCATCCTGATATTAATACTTATCCCAAATTCTACTTTTTAAAGTTATTTTTGTAGTTTCACAAATCTAGCAGACCTTGTGAAAATATATTAGAAGGCAATATGAACCCTCATTCATAAAATGAGAAACACAGATTACTTATTTTAGAAGCAACCATAAACAGTCAACAGTCTCATCTTGTTACAACACTTGACTTGCCTTATCCTAAGAAAATTCAGAATCCTCTTTCATGTGACCTAGTATTTTCTCTTCACTTCAGCTGTATTACTCCTGATTACTAGGGGTTAGATCCATTAAATAATGTGTTTTTCTTCCCTATTGGCTCAGTTGGTAAAGAATTTGCCTGCAATGCAGGAAACCACCTGCAAGGCACGTGACCTGGGTTCAATCCCTGGGTCAGACAGATTCCCTGGAGAAGGAAATGGTAATTTCCTAATTAAGGAATACTTAATTCCTCCAGTATTTTTGTTGGGGAAATCCCATGGACAGAGGCGTTCTTTTAAAACTTAACATTCTTTATGTTTTTTTTTTTACTATAAAAAAACTTTCCATGTAACTCCTTTCCATGTAAATAAATAAAATCCAACATTGTGTTTTTTTATTAATTTGAAATATTCTCAATTTGTTTAAGAACAGGAACTCAGATTAGATTTCTTAAATGAAGAGAAGGTAAAAAAAAAAGAAAAGAAAAGAAGAGCTAGTATTATACTCCAAAAACTTTGAAATGATTAT
>NW_011494842.1:2788536-2789349 GCF_000754665.1 Bison bison bison | reverse complement strand
CTGGAGTAACAGGCAAATTTGGCCTTGGAGTACAGAATGAAGCAGGGCAAAGGATAATAGAGTTCTGCCAAGAGAACGCACTGGTCATAGCAAACATCTTCTTCCAACAACACAAGAGAAGACTCTACACATGGACATCACCAGATGGTCAACACCAAAATCAGATTGATTATATGCTTTGCAGCCAAAGATGGAGAAGCTCTATACAGTCACAAAAACAAGACCAGGAGCTGACTGTGGCTCTGATCATGAACTCCTTATTGCCAAATTCAGACTTAAATTGAAGAAAGTGGGGAAAACCACTAGACCATTCACGTATGACCTAAATCAAATCCTTTATGACTATAGAGTGTAAGTGAGAAATAAATTTAAGACACTATATCTGATAGACAGAGTGCCAGATGAACTATGGATGGAAGTTCATAACATTGTACAAGAGACAGGAATCAAGACCATCCCCAAGAAAAAGAAATGCAAAAAAGCAAAACGGCTGTCTAGGGAGTCCTTATAAATAGCTGTGAAAAGAAGGAAAGCAAAAAGCAGAGAAGAAAAGGAAAGATATACCCATTTGAAAGCAGAGTTCCAAAGAATAGCAAGAAGAGATAAGAAAGCCTTCTTCAGTGATCAATGCAAGGAAATAGAGGAAAACAGATGAATGGGAAAGACTAGGGATCTCTCCAAGAAAATTAGAGGTACCAAGGGAACATTTCATGCAAAGATGGGCTCCATAAAGGACAGAAATGGTATGGACCTAACAGAAGTAGAAGATATTAAGAAGAGATGGCAAGAATATACAGAAGAACTGTACTAAAA
>NW_011494842.1:2762174-2788216 GCF_000754665.1 Bison bison bison | reverse complement strand
CTCACAGGCTAGTAAAGTAATGCTCAAAATTCTCCAAGCCAGGCTTTAGCAATATGTGAACTGTGAACTTCCAGATGTTCAAGCTGGTTTTAGAAAAGGCAGAGGAACAAGAGATCAAATTACCAACATCCGCTGGATCATCGAAAAAGCAACAGAGTTCCAGAAAAACATCTATTTCTGCTTTACTGACTATACCAAAGCCTTTGACTGTGTGAATCACAATGAACTGTGGAAAACTCTGAAAGAGATGGGAATACCAGACCACCTGACCTGCCTCTTGAGAAATAGCTATGCAGGTCAGGAAACACCAGTTAGAACTGGACATGGAACAACAGACTGGTTCTAAATAGGAAAAGGAGTATGTCAAGGCTGTATGTTGTCACCCTGCTTATTTAACTTACGTGCAGAGTACATCATGAGAAACGCAGGGCTGGAAGAAGCACAAGCTGGAATCAAGATTGCCGGGAGAAATATCAATAACTTCAGATATGCAGATGACACCACTCTTATGAGACTGCAGCCATGAAATTAAAAGACGCTTACTCCTTGGAAGGAAAGTTATGACCAACATAGACAGCATCTTCAAAAGCAGAGACATTACTTTGTCATCAAAGGTCTGTCTAGTCAAGGTTAGGGTTTTTCCAGTAGTCATGTATGGAAGTGAGAGTTGGACTATAAAGAAAGCTGAGTGCCAAAGAATTGATGGTTTTAAATTGTGGTGTTGGAGAAGACTCTTGAGAGTCCCTTGGACTGCAGGAGATCCAACCAGTCCATCCTAAAGGAGATCAATCCTAGATGTTCACTGGAGGGACTGATGTTGAAGCTGAAACTTTAATATTTTGGCCACCTGATGCGAAGAGCTGACTCATTTGAAAGACCCTGATGCTGGGAAAGACTGAGGGCAGGAGGAGAAGGGGATGACAGAGGATGAGATGGTTGGATGGTATCACCGACTCAATGGACATGGGTTTGGGTGAACTCTGGGACTTTGTGATGGACAGGGAGGTCCATCGTGCTGCGGTTCATGGGGTCGCAAAGAGTCGGACATTACTGAGCAACTGAACTGAACTGAAAAGCAGTAATAGAAAAAAACTTTCTCCACATTTTTTTTCAATTTTAAATGATGTATTAAAAAAATAATAAATGATATATTTACATATATTATGTAGAATTTATGAAGTTCTATCCTGAAAAGCCACTGACTACCACATTCAATGGAGTTGAAACCTTATCATGTGGATAACCCATCTTCTTTTAGCAAGAAGAAACTTAAAAAAAAAGAGAGAGAGGAAAACTAAGTTTTTCCTTTTGAAAAGTGCCACCATTCCAGGGCTCATGGGAAATTTACATATAAGGCCACATTCATAAGCCCTTCCATGGCCCTTTCCAAATATCCACAGTGTTGCCTTAATGTCGAACCTCTTAGAGTACCATTCTATTCAACAGCAATGATGGATCAAATTAATGCTCTTTATTTTGAAAATTCTCTATTTTTAAACAATTTGATCTATGCCTTCTACCCGTGAAGTGAGTGAGAAGTATTTTCTTGAGGCCAGTAAAATAATGTCCTAGAGGCAAGCAAGACAGACAGTCAGATGAGGCAGTGGGTGGGTCATAGAAGATGTGAGGCAAATAGGAGAAAAGAGAGAGGAAGTGCTCCCTGGCACCACACCCACTTCAGCCTTGAGTGATAGAGGTGTGTACCTCACCAGCATCCTTGGAGCTGAAACAGGAAGGCAAAGAGGCATCAGGATGGATTGGGCATGCATGCGTTTTGTTTCCTAGACTCCTGTAGGTAATTGTCAAGATCACAATTACACACAGACACAGACACACACACACAATGATTAAAAGATTGTGAATTGGCACACATGCTGTTTTCTTAAGGATGATTTTAATCTTATGATTAAATGATTTTGAAATTACCTTTGAAAGGAATGCTGAGTTATGTAACTTTTCTCATGGCTCAACTTCTCTCGTGGCCCTTCTCTAAAAAGCGTTCAACTTAAACTCATGAGTGCACATAAGCCCCAGGGTATTTTTTAGTAGGTGGACTGGTTTGTAACTAGATCCCTTTTTTTCTATTAAAAACAGGATAGTATCTTTCAAATTTCCTGATACTTAATTAGGGAACTATGAACTGAACTGAACTGATGCTTATTTTTTCAGAAATGTAGGTAAATATTGGTCAGGAGGAGGTCTGAATAAGCTTCATAGAATGAACTTTGGGGATAATAGTGGACTATACATCGGAAAAGTACTTAACAAACTTCTAGAAGGAAATGCTGACAATTATTTGAAAATGTTCTTTAAATTTGCCAGGAACCATTGCCAATATAGGCCTGATGACTTTTGGATCTGGAAACCTGTGATATTAAAAACCTTTGAAAACAATAAGGTCCTACTGTGTAGCACAGGGAACTATACCAATATCCTGTGATAAATCATAATGGAAAAGAATATTAAAGAGTGTGTGCTGCTGCTGCTGCTGCTAAGTCGCTTCAGTTGTGTCCGACTCTGTGCAACCCCATAGATGGCAGCCCACCAGGCTCCCCCGTCCCTGGGCTTCTCCAGGCAAGAACACTGGAGTGGGTTGCCATTTCCTTCTCCAATGCATGAAAGTGAAAAGTGAAAGTGAAGTCGCTCAGGCGTGTCTGATTTTAGCGACCCCATGGACTGCAGCCTACCAGGCTCCTCCGTCCATGGGATTTTCCAGGCAAGAGTACTGGAGTGGGGTGCCATCGCCTTCTCTGAAAAAGTATGTATATGCATATGTGTATATGGCATCATTGACTCAGTGGACATGAGTTTGAGCAAACTCCATGAAAAGTGAAGGACAGGGAAGCCTGGTGTGCTGCAGTCCACAGGGTCACAAAGAATCGGACAGGACTGACACACACATATATATATAAACAAATGTAAATATGAACTGAGTCACTTTACTGTACAGCAAAAATTTAACATACTGTAAATCAACAATATTTCAATTTTTTAAAATTTAATGAAAATGCGAAATTCACCCCTGAAAAGTTTTAAAGAAAATAAAGTTTTGATTTTATCTATCTTTGGACCATATATATAATTTAGCCATTTAAATTGTGAAAATGTTGAGTAAACTTTTTGTCTAGTGTCTGAGGACTCACTTGATTTTCATGAATTTTTTCTTTGTCTTGTTTTTTTGGCATGATTTCCTCCGCTTTGGAGGGATGCAGTATATAGGAAATTTGGACATTAATAGAGCTAAGTAAAGAAAGAAAGGCTGGATCAAGATTAAATGTAACAATGTATAGAATATACAAAATGTCTCGCAGCGTTTCCTGCATATCCTAGGCTCTCAATAAATGATAACAGTTTAAAACCTTTAGTTGCTATCATGTTCCCATCTACATTTTTACTAGTATAATCCTCACACTATGATGTACATGGGGAGATTGTTATCCCCTTTATACAGACAGGAAGCTAAAGTACAGGGAAGTTAGGCAACTTGCCCACAGAGAGGCAGCTGGTAGATGGCAGAGGGGGCTTGGATCCAGCCGTCTGCTGAATGGATAAATACTGTGCACTCAAAGGGCAGGTCTGCCAACTGCAGAAACTGATCAGACTGTGGTGCCAGAAGGGCTGCAGAGGCAGGAAGGGAGCGATCACAGGGAAGTGTCAGCGGTCTGAAGGCGTTTTCTCTTAAAGACACTGGGGGCATCCCTGAAAGATTTTGAATTAAGAAAGTACTTGATCAAACACGCCAGGTTATTACTTGACTGCGGTGTGGAAAAGCAGTAAGGGGCAAAGTGGGTCTCAAGCAACTGGTGAGGAGGCTCATATCATTTAGCAGAAGAGATGTTTTCCAGGTCCAGGAAGCTGGTGTGGAGATAAAGAGGTGCTCTGGGGAAGCATTTCATATACTAAAAACATTCATCCTCCTCTAACTAAAATTTCCATTCAAGAAAGTTCCATTACCTGCTGAGGTCACTCAAAGGAACTGAACAAAGGAATATGTACTTAATCAGGTTCAAAATCCAGCGTAAATGCATCATCCTTCAATGATGGCCCTGAATTAAGATGCCCCTGTTAAATGCTCGGATCATTATCTCTCACAGCATTTTTAAATAGTGTCTTTATGGAATAGTCTTTTACTATCCAGTCTCCCCTTTGGAGCCATGAGCTCTTTAAAAGCCACATGTAGTTTGTTCTGGGGCCCCCTGGTTTGGCACAATGCCCCCCAGTCAGTAATTAATGAATGCTTTATGGCTTTTGAATGGAAAAGGAGAATATAGCTCCTCCTCCCAAGAGTGGTTAATCAGCTCAAACAAATTTGTCCCTGGGAAAATCTGTGGTGTATATGCCTTTGGGTAAGGAGCTTCTTGGACTCTGTGTGTGTGTGTGTGTGTGTGTGCGCGTGCGTGCGCATGCATGCATGTGGCAGGAGGAGGTGAGATGAGCTGTCTGTATTGCTGATCCTGTTCACAGCATCAATTGCCTTGCTGTTTTCTCACTATACTCACTGTTCGCTGAACCCATGGTAGGCAAGGAGCAAGCTAAGAGGCTGGAAGAAAATGCGAGGAGCCATAGGAACTGCAGATGCGTTCATTCTCTTCTGGCTGGCACAGCAGCCGTAGCACCAGACATAACATAACACAACATAACCACACAACCCTGCAGGGCTTTTCCAGGTGAAGCTTACAAACACCTACAGAACAAAAGTAGCCTGTGGCCAAGCGAGTACCTCGTGATGTGCATGCACAAAGCTATAAGTGATCTCAGCTGTTACATAACCATGCAAAGTCATTGTTTACAGAACATGAGACGAGAGGGCATGGGAGCGTGGGGTGAGAGAGCCTGACTGGTGCGTCTTGTTAATTTCCCCACATTCCATCCCTTCAGCGTCTCTTGTCCCACAGATTATGCAGGTTCTAACCTCTGCGGCATCCTCCTAGTACACAGTGCCGCCGCTTGAACCCACACCCCACAACAACAGTAGCTACAACAACAAACAGTTATATCCCCAATACACAGCAAAACCTAATGCCAGGTATCACCTGGAACTCCTGTTGCAGTCCCTGCCCTTATGGGACTAGAAGAATCACCCACCACATGGAGAGAGCCTTTATCTTTCAGGGCCAAGTCCAATCCACTGTCTGTCCTTGTGAAACTGCAGGAAAGCCTCTACAGGGGCAGTCCCACCCCTGCGGAGTTTTATTAAGGACCCACAAAACCCCCTACAGGCACTGGGCCCATCCCTTCAAAGATGGGATTTTGTGTGTGTGTGTGGCATTTACAGCTCCGCCCCCCCACCACATAATTCCAAATGCTTTCCTATTGTTCTAAATTTGCAAGAAAATCAGAGGACACAGTCTTTACTGTACACTCTTCTGCTAAATCTGCATCACAGGACACAGCCTAAATCTTAATCATTTGGCTGCCATAGCCATCAATGTATGCACTAAGGCCAGGAAACTGCTCGGACTTGCCATAAAGAAGGCTGCATTCAGCACCACTGTCAACCCAGGCCATTACTCTCTGTCCATTAGCTGGTGACCAGTGAATTGCAAGTTCTACAGGGGGGCCTCCCGTCCCTGCTTGGGCTCTTCAGGAAGACACCTTGGTCCGAGCCCTCTTCAAAGCAGAAAAGGGCATCCTCTAAAGTAACATCCTTGCGTGTCATGCAATCTTTTAACTGAACCGCCCGTATCTCTTGCTGTGGGTGCTTCCCAAACTTGGTAAACTTGCTCTGCTCTCAGTTGCCTCCATAGCTCCAGGCCCAGAGCCCTGGGTGTCTAACAGGTGTTTATTTCTGTCAACTCCAAAGGCCAGAAAATCAGCCCACATTTGCATTCTCATCGCTCGATTGGAGGCTTTACCATCTCAGGCCCCCTTCAGGGTCTTCATGCTTACAATACCCTTTGCCTGCAGCTGTCCCCCTCTGTCTGTCGAGCTAGCCCCCACAGAGGTCCCCACCTAGATGGGGCGCCGCACACGGGGTGCAAGCACAGCAGCCAGGAATCGAGGCAGATGTGGCAGCGGTCAAGAGGGCGTCCTCAACGCCGCCGGCAGAAGCGCTCGTCATCTGGGCCCTGAGCGTTTGGGTTAAATACTGACTGCTTCATGCCCAGTTCTCTCACCACTTGGGTCAGTTTGGCATGGGTAGGCCGTTGACGCACAGTATCTGGAGCTCTCCCATGTTTGACCCCACCATGTGGATGGCAGCGTTAATCCATTCCATAAGTGTGCGCATTTGGTTAGGTGCCCCTTGAGTCAGTCACCTAGTGTTTGGCAACCTTTGTCTCAACAAGCGGTGAGTGGCTGTGGATGCCAACCATTCTAGTTCATCCCCAACATATATGCTACTGTGTGTCCCAAAGTCACAAGAGCCATGCTGCCAAAGGTTCCTTTTGCTTTTGCCAAAATTGCGTACCCAAGTCAACCAACTCTGCCTGAGTATATGGTTGATATATCATGAACTCACACTGGGGTCCCTTGATGATGCCCCCCCACCTTTGGCCTTAGGCTGCTCATGCTTCACTTTCTGTTGCACAGCGGGCCTCGCTGCCAAGTGGGGACCCACGGGCTCATAACGTTCATCATCACCGTCACTTACCACCTCACTGTCAGAGATGCTGAGTTCTTCAAGGCCACAGGGTTCTTGCTCTAACACCAATATATGCTGCTCCAGATCTTACAAGTGTCTCTGCACATTGTGCACTGCACTGCATTGCATAGGGCAGGATCTATATTCACTATCGGAGCACTCAGGAAAATCCACCCACAGTGCCAGCTGCAGTTCATACCACCTTATTCAGCAAACAGGAACTCAAGGCCTGCAATGCTTTTTCAATGCTATCTGCTGAACTGTCCATCACCTCCCAGTCTTCCACTGGAGCTCATGCTGAGAGGATCACGGCCACACTGTACCGCATGCTATATGGTGCTCACTGGTTTCCTCCATCCAGTGGAGCCTCACATTCCCCTACCTGCTGGGTATCCTGCCGACTATGCCAATTATATTGCGATCCTGCTCACAGCACCAGTTGTCTCACTGTTATCTCACGTACACACTGTTCCCTGGACCTATGGTAGAAAGAAGGAGCTAAGCGGCTGGAAGAAAATGCGAGGAGCCATAGGAACTGCAGATGCATTTATTCTCTCCTGGATGGCACGGCAGCCATAGTAGCAGACATAACATAACACAATATAACCACACAAATTCTCAGGGTTTTCCAGGTAAAGCTTATTTATATTTACAGAACAGAAGTAGCCCGTGGCCAAGTAAGTACCTCATGACGTGCATGTGCAGTGTTATAAGTTATCTCAGCTGCTACATAACCATGCAAAGTCATTTTTTACACAATATGGGGCAAGAGGGCATGAGAGCTGGGGTGAGAGCCTGACGGGCACTACCTTGTTAATTTCCCTACACTGTCCTTATTTCTTTAGGAAGTCATCTCTTACTATTTAACAAGTCATTAGACAAGACAATGAATTCCATAATAAACATTGTTTTTTTCCCTTCCTCATCTCTACCTAAACCCAAGGTCCCCTGTAAAGAAAGCTGAGCTCAAAAGAATTGATGCTTTGGACTGTGGTGTTGGAGAAGACTCTTGAGAGTCCCTTGGACTGCAAGGAAATCCAACCAGTCCATCCTAAAGGAGATCAGCCCTGGGTGTTCATTTTGGAAGAACTGATTTTGAAGCTGAAATTCCAATATTTTGGCCACCAGATGCGAAGAGCTGACTCATTGGAAAAGACTCTGATGCTGGCAAAGACTGAGGGCAGGAGGAGAAGGGGACAACAGAGGATGAGATGATTGGATGGCATCACCGACTCAATGGATATGGGTTTGGGTGGACTCCGGGAGTTGGTGATGGACAGGGAGGCTGGTGTGCTGTGGTTCATGGGGTCGCAAAGAGTCAGACACAACTGAACTGAACTGAACTGAACTGAATGCAAAACTTTTTCTCAAGCTGTATACTTATACCCTTTTTCAAAAGATTCCATATGTCACTGGACTTAATAAAATCAAAGACATCCTCATGGAGAAAAGTCCTTGGAAGAGTGATATAAATTTGTGAATAACAGAATGAACAGTAGAATCTTGTGCCCATATATATTCATTTTCTGTCAACAATTACAACAAATTTGTGAAAAAAATTCAAATGGTTTTCTAATTGCCTTGACCTCTTTCTCAAGTCAACCTGAATTGATATTTGTGTATAAATTTGTGAAAAAATTCAACATTTGTTGAATTTATTGAGTGCTTGTTGTATGCAATTTCTATAAGGGCTACACAAATAAAAATTTTATTAAAATGAAAAACTATCACTCCCAAGAAGATGAAATTCATGTGGAAGCTTATATAAATAAACTTTATATTCTAATGACTGGAGGAAAAATGTCTAGCCACCCATGGAATTTTTATCCTTCATGGAACGCTCATAATCATAAAATGTAATTGTATCAAAACAAAGAAAATGCTAAATAGCTGAATAGCAGACTAGATTTTCTAATTCCATGTAACTGTAGAAGTTAGCATTGAAATCATCATTTTGACTTTGCCAGAGACCATATTGTATCAGATTTATTTTGAATCAGAGCAGATACAGGTTCTAATCCTGTTCTTATCATTTGGAGTAGGGTCTCAATTCATTTATCTGTACATAAGGATAATGCCCACTTTCACTTGCAGGTACTGAAGGGCATAATGATATTAAATGTCTAGCACTGTGTTTATCACACAATAGCAATTAAACATAATCAATAGACTGATAGGCAAATTCCAAACTATATCTGTACGTGAGACTTCAGCTACGGATCCTTCAGAGTTCATTTACTGTGCCAACTCTTGGCAATCCTATGGACTGCAGCACACCAGGCTTCCCTATCCTTCAATATCTCCCAGAGTTTGCACAAACTCATGTCCATTGAGTCAATGATGCCATCCAACCATCTCATCCTCTGTCGTCCCTTTCACCTCCTGCCTTCAATCTTTCTCAGCATCAAGGTCTTTTCCAAGGAGTCAGCTCTTGCATCAGGGGGCCAAAGTATTGGCTTCAGCTTCAGCATCAGTCTATCCAATGAATATTCAATGTTGATTTCGTTTAGGATTGATGTGTTTGATCTCCTTGCCGTCCAAGGGACTCACAAGACTCTTCTCTAGCACCACAGTTTGAAAAAAATCAGTTCTTCAGCATTCAGGCTTCTTTTTGGTCCAACTCTCACATGTACACGACTACCAGAAAAACCAGAGCTCTGACTATACGGACGTTTGTTGGCTTTAAAAAGCAGGCAAAACCCATACAATACTGAAAAGTAATTAGCCTCCAATTAAAATAAATAAATTTATATTAAAAAAAGCAGATGTCTCTGCTTTTTAATACACTGTCTAGGTAGTCATAGCTTCTCTTCCAAGGAACAAGCGTCTTTTAATTTCATGGCTGCAGTCACCATCTGCAGTGATTTTGGAGCCCAAGAAAAGAAAATATGCCACTGTTTCCACTTTTCACCATTATTTGCCAAGAAGTGATTGGACCAGATGCCACGATCTTAGTTTTTTGAATGCTGAGTGTTAGGTCAGCTTTTTCACTCTCCTCTTTCCTCTCATCAGGAATCTCTTTAGTTCCTCTTCACTTTCTGCCATTAGTGTGGTATTATTTGCATATCTGAGGTTGTTGACGTTTCTCCCGGCAATCTTGATTCCAGCTTGTGATTCATCCAGCCCAGCATTTTTCATGATGTACTCTGCATATAAGTTAAATAAGAGTCTAGCAATATACAGCCTTGACGTACTCATTTCCCAATTTTGAACCAGTTCATTGTTCCATGTCCAGTTCTGACTGTTGCTTCTTGACCTGCATACAGCTTTCTCAGGAGGCAGGTAAGGTGGTCTAGTATATCCATCTCTTTACCAATTTTCAACAGTTTGTTGTGATCCACACAATAAAAAGTTTTAGCATAGTCAATGAAGCAGAAGTAGATGTTTTTCTGGAATTCTTTTACTTTTTCTATGATCCATCAGACGCTGGCAATTTGATTTCTGGTTCCTCTGCCTTTTCTAAATCCAGTTTGTACCTCTAGAAGTTCTCAGTTCATGTACTGTTGAAGCTTGGCTTGAAGATTTTGAGTATTACCTTGCTGGCATGTGAACTGAGCACAAGTGTATGGTCATCTGAACATTCTTTGGCATGGCCCTTCCCTAGGATTGGAATGAAAACTGATCTTTTCCAGTCCTGTGACCACTGCTGAGTTATACAGATTTGCTGGCATACTGAGTGCAGCTCTTTAACTGCATCACCCTTTAGGATTTGAAATAGCTCAGCTAGAATTCCATCACCTCCACTAGCTTTGTTTGTAGTGATGCTTCCTAAGGCCCACTTGACTTCACATTCCAGGATGTCTAGCTCTAGGTGAGTGATCACACCATCGTGGTTATCCAGGTCATCAAGGCCTCTTTTGTATAGTTTTATATATTCTTGCCACCTCTTCTTTATATCTTCTGCTTCTTTTAGGTCTTTGCTGTTTCTGTCCTTTATTGTGCCCATCTTTGCATGAAATAGTCCCTTGGTATCTCTAATTTTCTTGAAGAGATCTCTCATCTTTCCCATTTTATTGTTTTCCTCTGTTTCTTTGCATTGTTCACTTAAGAAAGCTTTTTATACCTCCTTGATATTCTTTGGAACTCTGCGTTCAGTTTGGTATATCTTTCCATTTCTCCTTTGCCTTTTGCTTCTCTTCTTCTCTCTGTTATTTATAAGGCCTCCTCAGACAACCATTTTGCCTTCTTGCATTTCTTTATCTTTGGGATAGTTTTGATCACTGCCTCCTGTGTACTGTTACGAACTTCATCCCATAATTCTTTGGGCACTCTGTTTCTCAGATATAATTCCTTGAACCTGTTTGTCACTTTCACTGAATAATCTTAAGGGATTTGATTTAGGTCATACCTGAATGTCATGATAGTTTTACCTTTCTTCAATTCATATAAATCCTACTCATCAAATTTTACATCACTGATTGTAACTTTAGGATCTTCAATAACTTTACTGCCAATGAGCAAAATGAGAAAGAGATCATGAGACCATGCCAAACTTTCATAGCAATTGAAAGTCCATAATGTTAAGAAGTGTTTAAATGATTTTCAACATCCTCTGCATAAAAGAAAGGAAGGCAGGAAATAAAGAAAATTCAAAGAAAAACAATAAGAAATATATCTAAATGCCAGCAACTCTTGAAAAATTAAAAAAAAATGTTCACTTGGCTGGTATCATTTTGCCAAAAAAAAAAAAAAATGTAGCTAGAAATCATTGTAGCTCTCTAAACCCGAGCCGTTCTTAGAGCAAATGTTATTGCTGAAATGGTGAACTCGGAGAATTAGGTGCTGTTTCATTGATAAGTGACTTTTTAGTTTAAAGCATAAAGCTACCAAATGGACAAAATACTAATAGAGAAGAGAGGGCTTTAGATTTTTTTGGTAACTTTAATAGCATCAAGTAGGTGACGGTTCTAGCCAGCTACAGTGCTGAAAATACCCACTGTACAGGTTGTTATCCTGGATGTTTTATGAACATCAAGAAGTGTTAAGTCTGGGGCTGCTTTATTTCAAAGAGATAGAGCTTTAAAGAGAACTAAATGCTATTGGTATCATTTCTGGGACAGTTAAATATAGAGTATATCCTTAATATATTTACTACTGTGTGACAGATATTTGTAAATAAGACTCCATGAAACTATGGGGTAAATAAATCATCTGTTTCTTCAAGGATGACTAATCAAAATATTAATGCATTAAGGCAATGTAGCAAAATAAAAACATCCCTAGTAAGTATGGTATGTGCCCAAATCAGTATGCTCTTTTCAATGTGTATATAGTCTCTAACGTTCCTACTAAAGAGGAACTTGCTAAGCACCTGAAACTAACATAATGTTGTAAATCAATAAAGTTAAAATTTCAAAAACAGAGGAGTTTGCTGTATACATAGAATGTATACACTCTTATAATTTTAATGTTTATTCTTAACCATACTTGATTTTCTCTTATGTATAACATATGATAAGATTAAAATAATTTTTAAAGATATATGTATATCTTGAAAATACGCATGACATAGTATATGTATGTTTATAAATGTGGCCCCAAAAGAGCAGATCCTTGATCAAAATTTTATGATTTCTTATGGAAACATCCCCTGCAGAATGGTCTGGCTCAATATCAGAGAACAATGAAAATATAGAGCACATCATACTGCAAACTGACGGGAAGAAATAATGCTCTGCTTGATGTAAAAATAATACTGAACACTTACATTTTAAGGATTTCTTAGGAATTTATCAGGATGATTAGACTGTTCTCACCTGTGCAAGTCATTGAAAGTAAGAGCTTTTGATGTAAAATGATCTTAATGAGGAGAAGGTCAAAAAAAGTTTTGAATAGGAGCAAGGATTCAGAGCGTTACATATTTTCTTTTAAAAGTGGGATGCAATTGCTGTAAGTTTTTCTAACATTTGGGGTCAGGATGCGAGGCCAGGCAAAAGGGCAAAGATGATTCAAGACCAGTAGATTCATTTACTTTGAGCCAATTATACTGAATATCACATCAAGGCTGTTTACATTTCTGCTGTCATCCATATGCATTAGCGCCAGGTTAAGTGCAAGCCGTGAGCCCCACCATAGCTTCATAAATCTCCACTGTCGTTAGATAGCAAAGTCCAACGCCCTAGCCTTACTTCCTGGGAATAACCTTTGATCTTCAGATCAACAGTAAAAATAATTACTGGCAGTGGCCAGAGCAGGATTAGTCATTTTGGTTCTGAGGAGCCGCACAGCTGGAGACAGATGTGTGGGTCTCCTGCTGGGATCCTGAAGCATCTTCCCCGAGCGTTTATATCATGCTCGTCATTCGTTTATCAGAGGCCAAATGTTTCTCTTTTGTAAACGTGTGTAAAACATTCTCAGAATTTCAAACAATAACAAATCGGGGTTGAACGTGGCCAAAATGCAAAAAGGAAATCTCCCATCTGTACAAATCAAACTGTTGTAGAAGATAAAAACTAAAACAATACACACATACTATTTTGATATAGATTTCAATAACTTTTTTTAATAAAAATTAATATTCAGAGAAAATGCCAAAAGTTTAAATAAGAAGAACATTATTTAAGATGTGGTAACCTATGAAATTAATTTTTATAGTTAAATTGACTTTTCTTCTTTTCCTTGTTTTGTCATGTCATTATCAATATCGCTTTTAGGAAAAATAATCTACATGAATAAAATATCCCATGCAAAATTTTATATTTATTGTCAATAGCCTTATGTGTCATTTATTCAGAGATTATTCTTTTATTCAAGAAATATTTTTTAGAGTCTCTTTCATGCTGGGCACAGTTGTAGACATTGGTGATACAAGTGTGAACAGGACAGAAGGTAACTCAATGGGCTCAGAGGGTAACTCTACTTAATGAGAAGCTGCTGCTGCTGCTAAGTTGCTTCAGTCCTGTCCGACTCTGTGCAACCCCATAGATGGCAGCCCACCAGGCCCCGCCGTCCCTGGGATTCTCCAGGCAAGAACACTGGAGTGGGTTGCCATTTCCTCCTCCAATGCATGAAAGTGAAAAGTGAAAGTGAGTCGCTCAGTCGTGTCCGACTCTTAGCGACCCCATGGACTGCAGCCTACCAGGCTCCTCTGTCCATGGGATTTTCCAGGCAAGAGTACTGGAGTGGGGTGCCATTGCCTTAAGAGTCAGGCAGTAAATGAAGAAATGAGCAAGCAACAGAACTGAGAAACAGTGGGGAGATCGGGGTGGGTGAGCAGCCTGCTGTACTGGTCAAGGTAGACCTTCCTGAAATTGGCGTATCCTGGTGTAAGACTCAATGACGAAAAACAGTCAGTCATGAGAGAACTGGAGTTAAAAGTTGTCATAATCTGCATAATGAATGACAAGTGCAAAAGTCCTGTGGGGAATGGGTGTGATGTGTCTCAGGAACAGACAAAAATCCAGCATAACCTGAGCTTAGAGAACTTACAGGCAGTAGTTTTCCCTGTGCCTTGGAGACTATGGTAAGGAGATCTGACTCTATTCTACACGTTCTGTGGGTTTTCCGAAGCATATTTTGAACCTTTTCTCCCAATGGATCGTGAATAGCATGAAAAGGCTAGAGCCTTCTCTTTATAAATTAATGAATAAGAAAGAAAAATAGGTATAGTGAGGCCTATTCTAGCATTTAAAAAACCACTTAACAGACTCTTCTTGTTCTGAAAAAGAAATACATTATCCAGCCACACTTTTTTCTATCTCCTTAGGTTATAGTCAAACACAAGGCGATAAAGGAAATTTCAGGTTAGATTTCACAACTGTCAAAAACCTCTTGGGGCTGATTTTTATATTTTATTGAATTTGGCTCCTGGACAGTCTGGTTTGCCAGGACTGCCTTTACTCTGGGTGTCACACAGACACAGACTAAATACATTTGCAGCACTGCAGAAGCTCCATTGTTTTGATTCTGATTGTTCACTAGGGCTTATCCCCACTACTTCCTCACTTGAGAAATGACCATCCAGAGGTCACACCTTACTTGAAACGAGCTCAAAATTGCCAAACATTTAACCTAAGCAAATGTTCCCAAAGAAATGAATAGCATTTTACTAAAGAATTCATTAAATTAATATATTTTCATTTAGCTTCTCAAAGCTAATGACTGTATGTTGATTAAAATCCAAGACATGGCCTGTAAAAACAATTAGAAAAGTACAAAGAAAGTCTCATATGTAATTCCATGACCCGGAGATGACCACAGTTAATATTTTGATGACCACAGTTGATCTTTTGGTTTCTACTTCCCTGACGTTAAGACTTTTTAATTCTACCTACTTTTTTTTTAATTAACTGTTTGCTTTGTTTGTTTTAAATTTAATTTACAGGGTTTCATATTCTTCTAAGATACAGAATTATTGATGATAATTGATGCAGAGAACAGATTGGTGGACAAAATAGGTAAAGAGAGTCAAAAGGTAGAAATTACCAATTGTAAAATACCTAAGTCCTTGAATGTTATACACAACAGGGTGACCATAGTTAATATTGCGCTGCATATTTGCAAGTTCTGAGACAGTAAATCTTAAAAGTTCTCATAATGAATAAAATAATGTATGAACTATGTGTGGTGGTCATTTTGCAATATATAAAAATATTGAATCATTATGTTTTACACCTAAAACTAAATACAGTGTTATATGCCAATTTTTTCTCAATTAAAAATAAAAAAGGATTGACCACCCCAAAACATTAATAGTACGAAGGTTGAGAAATCCTGGCTTAGGATGAGAAATGAATAATCTTTGGGATTAATGCGATGTGTATTCTTTGTGGACTTGAGAACAGAGGTAGTTGGTCTATAGAGCAAGAGAGGAAAGGTCTCCTCAAGGGACATACACACAGGAAAGGTTCTGGCTTCCTAGTCTTTGGTTTCCATAACTTGATGCAATGGCTCCGTGAGGTATGGAAACATTACATAGTATCCTTATATTAATTCCCATTAAACTAATCACCATCACAATCTGTTACTTGGTCGTTCTTTGAACTTTGCCTAAAGAAGTAGTTTCAAGAAAATGTGCCTTTAGTGCAGAATTTAGGTGGAGGATTACTGATGAATACAGAAGCAAAAAAAAAAGGAATGAAGGAAAAAAAATCATCCTGAGAACAAAATAATCCTACATTGGGAAGTGGGAAAAGCAATTAAATTAAATAATTAATGAATATACTAAATATGAAAAATATATATTTATAATAGGCTTAAACTTGTAAAGAGAGCAATAGAAATAAATTAAAATAAGGATATGGGGTAAAGTATGTTCTCCTTTATTTTAGGCTATCCTGAGTCCAATTTCCTCATATGCAAAATGAGGGTAATAAAAATGATATAAGCTAGACGCTTTCACATGAGATCAAGGAAAACCAACTGTTTTATGAGCAATTTGTGGCACAGTCTTGAATCAGGAGAGCCCCTAAATCTTAAATATACCTAAAACCTGTCACTTGTTTGTTACCAGAACTTTATCTTCTTCCCATCTGTTTTCAAACCTCTCCCTCATTCATTTTTTAATAGCAGTTTTCTTGGGATGTAATTTGTATAGCATAAAATTCACCCTTTTAGAGTGTACAGTGCACGAGATTATGCAAGTTTCCCCACCATCTAATTGCAGAATATTTTCATTATCCCAAAACAAACCCCATATTTATTAGCAGTGGCTCCCCATTCTCCCTCCCTGCAGCCCTAGTCACCCAATAATCCACGTTTGGTCCCTATGGATTTGCCTATTCTGGACATTTCATATCGATGGGATCATGTAACATGTGGCTTTTTGCATCTGGCTTCTTTCAAGGAGCCTAATGTTTTCAAGGTTCATCCATGTTGTAGCATGCGTCACAACTTCATTTCTTTTATCTTTATTGCTTCATTGCTTCATTTTTTTGATTCTCTGTGGATACCAAAGGCCTCAGCTGCACTGGTACACATGGCTGCCAACAGGTCTGGAGCTTAAATTCTTACAGATTCACACACTGAAGAGAGAATGGCCCCACTCTCTGGGACCCAGAGGCAGAGAGAAGAGCCCTGACTGGTTAAACTTTGGCAAAGCTTATCTATAGATCAATCAACAGGCTAATGTGTGAGGAGCTTACCTTGGGTCCCTCCTTGGTTCTAATCAACTGTAGTCAAGGAAACAGCACCAGATTATGAAAATGTCTTATTTGAGAAAGCCATGTGGAACAAAGATGGAATCATAAATGGGAGTTACATTTCCCAGAGTATTTGGGAAGAGATAAGTGAGGAGATGAAATTCAGTATAATTCACATGTCTAACGAGCAAATAGGAAAATAGATACAAAAATTTTAAGTATATGCAGTATAAACTTTGTTGATTGATTTATCCAAGAAAAGCTTAGGCATTCTAGAGGAACTGTGAAAGAATTGTGGGGGAAAAAAACCACAAAACTAGTTGCCAGGATTTTGCTTAATAGAGACCAACGAGGAATGAACATTGGTAACAACTCTTTGCTGATTTTTTTTCTAGAAAAGAATAGAAATGGTTTCATGGGCTGCAGAAAAATGAAGGCAAGGTAAACAGATTAATGAAATGAACAAATAAGACATGGTATATTTATGCTATGGAACATTGAAGAGCAGTGAAAATCGATTACAACATGCAGCAATAGATTAGAATCTAAAAAGCATATTGTTTCATGAAAGAAGTCACAAATAAAATATATAGTATGATTCTATTTATATAAGTGTCAAAAACAGGGGAAACAAGACAATTTATCAAGATTTTATATGTATAAATAAGTGCTGTGAGAAAAGCAAGTGAATCCAGTGTGATGGCTGCTAACTAGTGGGGGTAATAAATGACTTTGAAAGAGAGCTAATAAAGTGAGTGATTAACTTCTGGAAATAAGGTTCTTTTCTATTCTTTCACTTTGACAGTGGCTATATGGATATATATACTTTTATTATTATTAAATTATATGTGTGCATTTTATTTACTTTGGCATATATAATATATTTCATAATTAAATATATATATATATATATCCCTCCAAGCAATAAGGAGGGAGGAGAGAGAGAAAAAAAAAGTATGAGAATGAATTACAGTTTTGTTTTTGTTTTTTTTACAAAAAGACATGTGTTCTCAGTTTGCTGACCTTTTCTGTAATGATAACTTGATAATACATGTTGTTTAAGGTATATGTGGAGTGAGTGGTGTGGATCATGTTTCATGTGACCTTCAAAAAAAAGATAATGTTTTTAAAAAGAATGAGAGAAATTTTGAAAATTCATTTTAGAAAATGTTTTTACCATTCTAAGAGTTTTATAATTAAAAATAATTTGTGCTATCTATAAAGTCATATACATATATATTTTAAAAAACGTTTACTGATTTATAATGTTGTAGTTTCAGATGCACAACAAAATGAATCAGTTATGTAGATACATATAGCCTCTCCTTTTAATGTTCTTTTCCCACATAGGCCAATACAGAGTAGAGTTCCCTGTGCTGTACAGCAGGTCCTTATTATCTATTTTATATGTAATGTGTACATGTCAATCCTGATTTCCCAATTTATCCCATTTCCTTTTTCCCCTCCAGTAACCATAAGTTTGTTTTCTGCATCTGTGACTCTATTTCATAAGTAAGTTCATTTGTATCATTTTTTTTTTATTCCACAGATAAGCAATATCTTATGATGTTTGTTTCTCTTTCTGACTTATTTCATTTAGTATGATAATCTCTAGGTCCATCCCATACATATTTTAAAAAGTTGTGAAAAAAGGTATTTATTAAGTACTCTCAAAACATTTCACATGAAGATTTTCAGTGAGAACTTAACCAGTTTGTTATAATCGCTAAATATACAGATACAACTTCAAAATAGTAATGATAATAAGAAAACTGTTTGACATCTAAGAAGATGGAAATTTAATAACCCTATTACCATAAAAAAGTTTAAATCTATAGATCATTTTGAATTATCTTTTGTAGCTGACAGCTTCAAAACCAAGCTTGAAAAGAGCAAACTTGAGATCAGTATGAACATTCTATTGTTGTCCCACATTATTAAACAGAGTGTAAAAGTAATAAAATTAATTCAGTTACATTACACTCACTGCAGTATTAGTATTGATAAATTGGTTTTACCATTAACAGATAAAGTAAATTACAACTTTATTAAAATATTTAATTCAAATATATACTTTTTTCCAAATCTATTCATTAATTTATATATCTGTTAACTTTTAAATTATCACTTTATCTCCTTTTAAATGTGTATTTTGTGTACTGCATAATGTTTATTGTCTGCTATTCCAGTGGTTTATGTATATCATTTATATATGAATAAATATACATTTAATTTTTAAATATAGAGATCTCTTCAGGAAAATTGGAAATATCAAGGGAAAATTTTGTCCAAAGGCGGACACAATAAAGGACAGAAGGGAGAGTGACCTAGTAGATGGTGAAGAGATCAAGAAGAGATGGAAAGAATACACGGGAGAACTGTAAAAACAAAGATCTTAATGAACCAGATTACTATGGCGGTGTGGCCAGTCACCCAGAGCCAGACATTCTGGAGAGTGAAGTCAAGTGGGCCTTAGAAAGCACTGCTGTTAACGAAGCTAGTGGAAGCAAAAGGATTCCAGTAGAGCTATGCAGACCCTGAAGGATGATGCTATCAAGGTGTTGCATTCAATATGTTAGCAAATTTGGAAGACCCAGCAGCAGCCACAGGACTGGAAATATCAATCCTCAACCCAGTTCCCAAGAAGAGTAGTACTAATGAATGTGCTGAACACCAGACAATTGCATTCATCTTCCATGCTAAGGTCACGCTTAAAATCTTGGATGCTAGGCTTCAGCATTTATGTGAACCAAGAACTCCCAGATGTCCAAGCTGGATTTAGAAGAGGAAGAGGAACCAGAAATCAAGTTGCCAACATTCACTGGCTCATAGAGAAAACAAAGGAATTTCAGAAAAACATCTACTTCTGTTTCATCGACTACGCTAAAGCCTTGACTGTGTGGATCATAACAAACTGTGGAAAGCTCTTAAAGTGATGATAACACCAGACCATCTTACCCATCTCCTGAGAAACCTGGATGCGGGTCAAGAAGCAACAGTTAGAACCCTGTATGGAACAACTGATTGGTTCAAGGTTGAGAAAGGAGTACTACAGGGCTGCCTTCTGTCATCCCATTTGTTTATCCAATACCCTGGGCATATCATGAGAAATGCTAGATTGGATGACTTACAAGCTAGAATCAAGGTGAGTGGCAGAAACATCAACAACCTCAGTTACGTAGATGACACCACTCTAGTGGCAGAAAGTGAAGAGGAACTAAGATCCTCTTAATGAGGGTGAAGGAGCAGAGTGAAAAACCTGGCTTCAAAGTAAGTATTAACAAAACTAAGATCATGGCATCTGACCCCATTGCTATGCATGCATGCTAAGTCGCTTCAGTCGTGTCCGACTCTGTGCGACCCCATAGACAGCAGCCCACCAGGCTCCCCCATCCCTGGGATTCTCCAGGCAAGAGCATTGGAGTGGGCTGCCATTGCCTTCTCCAATGCATGGAAGTGAAAAGGGAAACTGAAGTCGACTTCATGGCAAATAGAAGGGGAAAAGGTAGAACTAGTGGCAGATTTCCTCTTCTTGGGCTCTAAAATCACTGCAGATGGTGACTGTAGCTATGAAATCAGAGGACAATTACTTCTTGTAAGGAAAGCTAAGACAAACCTAAATAGCATGTTGAAAAGCAGAGACATTACTTTGCTGACAAAGGTCCATATACTCGAGTGGTCATGTATGGTTGTGAGAGCTGGACTATACAGAAGGCAGAGCACCAAGAATTGATGCTTCCAAACTGTGGTGCTGGAGAAGACTCCTGAAAGTCCCCTGGACAGCAAAGAGGTCAAACCAGTCAATCTTAAGGGAAATCAACCCTGATTACTTGTTGGAAGGATTGCTGCTGAAGATGAAGCTTCAGTATTATGGTCACCTAATGCAAAAAGTTGACTCATTGGGAAAGTCCCTGCAGCTAGGAAATTTTGAAGGCAGAAGAGGGCATCAGAGGATGGCATCACCAATGCAATGGACATGAAGATGGGCAAACTTAGGGAGATGGTAAAGGATAGGGAGGCCTCAGTGCTGCCATCCATGGGGTTGCAAAGAGTCAGATATGACTGGGCAACTAAACAACAGCAACAAAAATATACAATATATTATAATCATGCTACAAAACTTGAATGACTGTATGATTTTTATAAGTTTGGAGACCAATGTTCTAAAAATCTTCCTACCATCACATAAAATATTAAATTTGGGTATTTTGTCCTTACCCATGTAGTGAGAAATATCAATATCAGTTACCAGGTCATAGCAAACACCCTCTTTCAACAACACAAGCGATGATCTTACACATGGACTTCACCAGATGGCTAATACTGAAATCAGATTGATTATATTCTTTGCAGGCAAAGATGGAGAAGCTCTATACAGTCAGCAAAAACAAGGCTGGAACAAAGTTCAGATCATGAACTCCTTATTACAAAATTCAGACTTAAATTGAAAAAGTAGGGAAAACCACTAGAATATTCATGTATGACATACATAAAATCTCTTATGATTACACAGTAGAAGTGAGAAATAGATTCAAGGGATAAGATTTGATAGGCAGAGTGCCAAAGAAATGTGGACAGAGGTTTGTAATCTTGTACATGAGGTGGTGATCAAGACCATCCCCAAGAAAAGGAAACACAAAAAGGCAAAATGGTTGTCTGAGAATATCTTACAAATAGCTGAGAAAAAAAGAGAAGCTAAAAGCAAAGGAGAAAAGGAAAGATATATCCATCTGAATCCAGAGTTCCAAAGAATAGCAAGGAGAGATAAGAAAGCATTCCTCAGTGATCAGTGCAAAGAAATAGAGGAGAAAAAAGAATGGGAAAGACTAGAGATCTCTTCAAGAAAATTAGAGACACCAAGATAACATTTCATGCAAAGATGGGCTCAAGAAAGGACAGAAATAGTATGGACCTAACAGAAGCAGAAGATATTAAGAAGAGGTGGCAAGAATACACAGAAGAACTATACCAAAAAGATCTTAATGACTCCAAAAACCACAATGGTGTGACCACTCACCTAGAGCCAGACATGCTGGAATGCAAAGTCAAGTGGGCCTTAGAAAGCATCACTATGAACAAAACTAGTGGAGGTGATGGAATTTCAGTTGATCTATTTCAAATCCTAGAAGATGATGCAGTTAAAGTGTTGTGCTCAATATGCCAGCAAATTTGGAAAACTCAACAGTGGACACAGGACTGGAAAAGGTCAGTTTTCACTCCAATCCTAAAGAAAAACAATGCCAAAAAATGTTCAAACTACCACACAATTGCACTCATCTCAGACACTATCAGAATAATGATCAAAATTCTCAAAGTGAGACATCAACAGTATGTGAACTATGAATTTCCAGACGTTCAAGCTGGATTTAGAAAAGGCAGAAGAAGCAGAGATCAAATTGCCAAAATCTGTTGGATCATCGAAAAACCAAGAGAGTTCCAGTAAAACATCTACTTCTGCTTTATTGACTGCGCCAAAGCCTTTGATTGTGTGGATCACAACAAACTGGAAAACTCTGAAAGAGATGGGAATACCACCTGACTTGCCTCCTGAGAAATCTGTATGCAGGTCAAGAAGCAAGTTAGAAATGAACATGGAACAACAGACTGGTTCCAAATAAGGAAAGGAGTACGTCAAGACTGTATATTGTCACCCTGCTTATTTAACATATATGCAGAGTACATCATGAGAAAAGCTGGGCTGGATGAAGCACAAGCTGAAATCAAGATTGCTGAGAGAAATATCAATAACCTCAGATATGCAGATGACACCACCCTTATGGTAGAAAGTGAAGAAGAACTAAAGCACCTCTTAATGAAAGTGAAAGTGGAGAGTGAAAAAGTTGGCTTAAAGCTCAACATTCAGAAAACTAAGATCATGGCATCTCGTCTCATCTCTTCATGGAAAATAGATGGAGAAACAGTAGAAATAGTGACAGACTTTATTTTTGGGGGCTCCAAAATCACTGCAGATGGTGACTGCAGCCATGAAATTAAAAGACTCGCTCCTCAAGAAAAGCTAAGAGCAACCTAGACAGCATATTAAAAAGCAGAGACATTACCTTGCCAACAAAGGTCCTTCTAGTTTTAGCTGTGGTTTTTCCAGTAGTCACGTATGGGTGTGAGATTTGGACTACATAGAAAATTGAGCGCTGAAGAACTGATGCTTTTGAACTGTGGTGTTAGGGAAGACTCTTGAGAGTCCCTTGGATTGCAAGGAGATCCAATCAGTCCACCCTAAAGGAAATCAGTCCTGAATATTCATTGGAAGGACTGATGCTGAAGCTGAAGCTCCAATACTTTGGCCACCTGATGCGAAGAGCTGACTCATTTGAAAAGACTCTGATGCTGGGAAAAGTTGAAGGCAGGAGGAGAAGGAGACAACAGAAAATGAGATGGTCGGATGGCATCACCGACTCAATGGACATGAGTTTGAGCAAGCTCTGGGTGTTGGTGATGGACAGAGAAGCCTCGCACGCTGCAGTCCATGACGTCGCAAAGAGTCGCACACGACTGAGCAACTGAACTGAATTGAAGTTATACAATTGTTAGAGTTCTATGTCCTTTGTCACACAGATTTGTATTTTTACACCATCTTTATGAGGTAGCTGTTTTGCATGTTCATATAGTTTGGTTCTTTCTTTAAGCTGAGTTTTTATCACTTGCTTTAAGCTTACAAACATTTTCTGGTTTTTCTGTCTTAGAAATACTTGTTATAAAGCAGTATGTTATATAGATTATATGAGTAACTAAATTTCCAAGCAGAAAGGCAATGAATTTAGAAGGATGAATGCTTCCTGTTTTTCTTTTGAATTCTATTGAAGTATTTTTGATTTCCAACATTGTGTTAACTTCTGCTGTACAGCAAAGTGATTCAGTTATACATATACCTATTATTTTTCATGCTTTTTTCCATTATGGTTTGTCGCAGGATATTGAATAGAATTCCCTGTGCTCTACAGTAGGACCTCTTTGTTTATCCATCCTATATGTAATAGTTCACATCTGTTAATCCCAAACTCCCAAACCTAGAAGGATCAGTACTTTATAATATTGTATACATCTATTGTGGTAGGTCCTCTGTAGTTCTGAACCTTGCAAAATATTTTATATTTGCCTACATGAAACATGTACTTTTTTTTTTTTCCTGGCAAATGGTTTGAGAGTCAGCCAACATATCAACTATCATATGAAATTCCCTTTGTCTGCCTCAACCAGACTCAGCCCATCTTTCTTTTGTTCTCTCCTTTTGTGTAAGTTTCACTAGATTTCAAAATATTATTATTTTTATTGCAATGATTCTTTTAAGAGTTTATGCGTTGATCTCAATCAGTGAACTCTAAATTCTTGAGGACAGAGACTATGTCTTATCACCTAAACTTGTAAGAGATGTTACAATATTTATTCTTAAATAAATAAATTAGTCATATGTTCTTTATTCCTTACATCAGTGTTTCACAAAAAGGGTTCAAAAGAATAGTATTAATACTACCTTTGAAAGTGCCTATTGTAAAAGAATTTTATTGCCAAATATTTTTTGTGGTATGTATTTTCTTACTAGGAGTTCAAAATGTGCATTAGTCTATTAAAAAGAATAGAGAATTCCTACAATAAATAAACCTATTTAAATGTCTTTAACTCAATATTTCCCAAATATAAATGTAAATATCTCCCTTTTTTCCTAGAACACATATTAATGTCCTGTGGATGTGGGTTTCTATGCCCTAATACTCTAAGAAATGCTATGTTGCAACATTTCTGTTGTTAAATGTGCACGAAGAGAAAGCAATTAAAGGGATGAACTATAATTATATGTATGTAATTTGGTAGGCTATTTGCAGCTAAAGCAAAGGAAATGAATTCTAAATAGTTAAATTATTTACCCATGTAGAAAAATGCCATTTGTTTGTATTAAAAACACAGGTTCTAGATTAAGAGGTAAACTCAATTCTTTGTAAGTTTTCACAGGGAGAAGGTATTGCAGTTTGACTTGTCTGAAAATGATTATAATAACTAAATTTAAAAGTCAGTTTAAGATAATCAAATCAATATAACTCATAAATTTAGCACAATTGTCTGCTGCCCTCTGTAGTGTCTCCGTATTTAATTCCAGGGTGTTAAATATCTCCAGGGATAGATCATCAATCACATAATAAAATCAGTTGTCTTTTAAATTTTGACCTCATGTAGGATTGTAAATCTGACCATGAACTTTATGCTTCAAATTTGGATTATAATTCTATTTTTTTTAAAAGAAAATCTGTTCTTAAAGGGTGTAATTTTTTAAACTGCTGAAGTTACTAAAAAGCACTTACTTGGATAAATGAAAAATTTTAGTTGATAAAATTTGTCCTGAAATAAAACTTGACATTTAAAAGTCAGTCTCATTCATAATTTACAATGGAAAAGAATCTGAGAAAGAACATGTATAACACAACATTGCAAGTTAACTATATTCCAATTTTTTAAAATAATTTAAGAAATCCACTTTGGACATCTAACCTCCAAATTATAAAATAACAAATTTGTATTGGATTATATCACTAAGTTTATTATAGAAATAACAGGAAACAAATATAGCTAAAAACAAATGATGTTAAATATTTTTTCATATGTTTATTCACCTTTACATCTTTGATGAGAGATCTGTTCAGATCAATTGACTACGTATTAAATTAGGCTGTTTATCTTATTGTTGAATTTTAGGAGTTTCTGTATTTTTTGATATGGGTCTTTATCAAATGCTTTTTTTTTTCCTGCAAATATTTCCCTCAGTCTGAGTCTTGTATATTCATTCCACAAATACCTTTGTAGGACAATTTTAATTTTAATGAAGTCTAACTTTTTCTTTCATGAAAAGAATCAGTTTATATAGTTGCCATGGTAGGGATGAGTCAGTATGAATTTAGCAATGAATATACTAATTATCTTTGATATTACTAAGATCACATATTTCATTAACTCTAAGAGATTACTGAAAGAAAATATCTTTTAGGTGAATAAAACACTGAAATAAATTTCAAATAATAAGCTATCTTTATTTATTCCTTCAAAAGATATCAGTTCAGTTCACTCAGTAGTGTCCGACTCCTTGCGACCCCATGAATCGCAGCACGCCAGGCCTCCCTGTCCATCACCAACTCCCAGAGTTTACCCAAACTTACGTCCGTTGAATCAGTGATACCATCCAACCATCTCATCCTCTGTGTCCCCTTCTCCTTCTGCCCTCAATCTTTCCCAGCATCACAGTCTTTTCAAATGAGTCAGCTCTTCTCATCAGGTGGCCAAAGCACTGGAGTTTCAGCTTTAGCATCATTACTTCCAAAGAAATCCCAGGGCTGATCTCCTTCAGAATGGACTGGTTGGATCTCCTTGCAGTCCAA
>NW_011494842.1:2757879-2762074 GCF_000754665.1 Bison bison bison | reverse complement strand
TCACACTTCAAAAGCATCAATTCTTCGGCACTCAGCCTTCTTCACAGTCCAACTCCCACATCCATACATGACCACTGGAAAAACCATAGCCTTGACTAGATGGACCTTTGTTGGCAAAGTAATGTCTCTGCTTTTGAAGATGCTATCTAGGTTGGTCACAACTTTCCTTCCAAGGAGTAATCGTCTTTTAGTTTCATGACTGCAATCACCATCTGCAGTGATTTTGGAGCCCAAAAAAATAAAGTCTGACACTGTTTCCATGTTTCCCCATCTATTTCCCATGAAGTGATGGGACCAGATGCCATGATCTTCGTTTTCTGAATGTTGAGCTTTAAGCCAGCTTTTTCACTCTCCTCTTTCACTTTCATCAAGAAGCTTTTGAGTTCCTCTTCACTTTCTGCCATAAGGGTGGTGTCCTCTGCGTATCTGAGGTTATTGATATTTCTCCTGGCAATCCTGATTCCAGCCCATGCTTCTTCCAGACCAGCGTTTCTCATGATGTACTCTGCATAGAAGTTAAATAAGCAGGGTGACAATATACAGCCTTGATGTACTCCTTTTCCTATTCGGAACCAATCTGTTGTTCCATGTCCAGTTCTAACTGTTACTTCCTGACCTGCATATAGGTTTCTCAAGAGGCTAATTATATAAGAAAGCAGAATGAATACCAGTGAATGATTAATTCTTAGAGTATATGTATGGATAGCAAACCAGCTTAGTTTGATTTTGTGTGTGTGTGTTTGTGCCAGGAAATATTATTTGATGGGTGTTTTTTAACATGTTTTTTAAACATGTTTTTAACATGTTTAAATAACTCATTTAAAAAATAAGTTATTTTATGCAACCATGTCATTTATAGGGGGTTGGGGGGTAGAAATAAACACAAAAACATAATTCACTACAGAATGCTTAGGAATTCTTTCTCTCTGTCTGTCTGTCTCCCAGCCCCTCCCCCCTCTTTTTTTGGCTGCACACTTGGATCTTAGTTCCCAGAACAGGTATGGAACCTGCACCCCCTGCAGTCGATGCAAATAGTTCTAATCACCATAGAATTCTCAACTTTGAAATTCTTTATACTGCTGATTCAGTCCCAGTCCAAATGCATTAAAATAGATTCTTCAAACTCTTAACTCTTTACCCCCATAGAAACCATCAATACTACAAAGAAAAGAATCAATTTTCAATTTTCTATGTATCTTATTTTGTTCCTTGGGAGAAGAGGTCGAAAGAAAATGAACTTCCATTCAAAGAAGCATCAAACCAAGAACATCTCTAATAATGAGAAAGTGAAAGTGAAGTCGCTCAGTCTTGTCCGACTCTCTGCAACCTCATGGACCGCCGTAGTGTACCAGGCTTCTCCGTCCATGGATTTTCCAGGCAAGAACAGTGGAGTGGGTTGCCATTTCCTTCTCCAGGAGATCTTCCCAACCAATGGATTGAACCTGGGTCTCCCGCATTGCAGGTAGATGCTTTATCGTCTGAACCACCAGGGAAGTAGTAGGAATAATGAGAAAAGCCCTACACTTTTCTTCCCTTCTGCTGCTGCTGCTAAGTCGCTTCAGTCGTGTCCGACTCTGTGTGACCCCATAGACAGCAGCAGAAGGCTCCCCCTTCCCTGGAATTCTCCAGGCAAGAACACTAGAGTGGGTTGCCATTTCTTTCTCCAATGCATGAAAGTGAAAAGTGAAAGTGAAGTCGCCCAGTTGTGTCTGACTCCTAGCGACCCCATGGACTGCAGCCCACCAGGCCCCTCAGTCCATGGGATTTTCCAGGCAAGAGTACCGGAGTGGGATGCCATTGCCTTCTCCTCTTCCCTTCTGAATGATTAAATTACCTGAAATCAGTACAGGTATAACATGAATGACTATGAAATCACCAAGAGTTAGGAGGAAGTATTAGGCACTCTTAATTTCAAACTATCTGTAAGAAACTCTCTGTAACAGATAAAGGAAAAGAGATGGGACAAGAAAGAAAAATATCTAGCTTTGTACAGACTTGTGAACCACATACTTTTGCCTTTTGAAAACTGCTTTCCACAGAGCTTTTTCCTGTGCAAATATTATTAATCATAATTATATGATTAATACAAATATAGACTGGGACTAGAGTTGGATATTTAACAAATGAAGTTTATGGGTGAAGAAAAAAGAGATAAGTTTATCTCTAAACACTAGGAGATGCAATGCTTTTTTTCAAACATGGTGCTTCCCACCAAAGTATTTTAGTACTTTGTTAGCATTTTTAAATGATTTATTAGTAGCATTTACTCTAGATATAGTCAAATCCACAGATACTTCTTATGTCTATATACACAGCATTATCACTGTGAACATTTCAATAATTTACAGATTTTGACTTAAATTAGTTTCCCATTTTTTTAATTTAGAAGATCAGTGACTTGAAATCACACTATATTCATTTCTGCACATTTATATACACACAGTACAAAATGTACTAAATGTAGTACAAAAATACAGACTTGACTATAAATCATGCAAAAGTAGAATGCCCTTCACTGCAATGTCTGTAATCTATATAGATGTGACCTTGTGTTTTAAAATGGCTGTTTCACAAAGGGAAACATAATCTGTGTGTGTGTGTGCTAAGTCACCTCAGCCATGCCCAACTCTTTGCAATCCCATAGGATTCTCCAGGGAAGAATACCGGAGTGGGTTGCCATGCCCTCCTCCAGGGGATCTTCTCAATCCAGTGGCAGGTGGGTTCTTTACCACTAGCACCACCTGGAAAGCCCCGATCTGTGTGAGAAATAGTCAGTTCACTCTATAATCTAACAGAGAAGTAAGGGTTGTGAGTGATCACCTAATGTTGTCTCAAGTGGGCCTAAAGGAACTTGTTAGGGGGACCTATAGAAAGTCTGGCATGGAAAGGACTGTCAGTTGGACGATCTCATTTGACATTTTCCTTTCAGATGTACCTCTGTTTATTTTTCCCCAACAAACTAAACTGTAAAAATTTGAGTTAAAGATACTATCTTTTCTAGTCTTTGTCCATTGAAAAGAAAATAAAATGAAATATCAGAAGCACTGGATTTTAGTTTTAGTGTTGTGTTTATTTTCTGTTGCTGCCATAAAAATCGCCACAAATTTAGCTTCAGTTCAGTCGCTCAGTCGTGTCCAACTTTTTGTGACCCCATGAATCACAGCACGCCAGGCCTCCCTGTCCATCACCAGCTCCCAGAGTTTACCCAAACTTACGTCCGTTGAATCAGTGATACCATCCAACCATCTCATCCTCTGTGTCCCCTTCTCCTTCTGCCCTCAATCTTTCCCAGCATCACAGTCTTTTCAAATGAGTCAGCTCTTCTCATCAGGTGGCCAAAGTGTTGGAGTTTCAGCTTCAACATCAGTCCTTCCAATGAACACCCAGGGCTGATCTCCTTTAGGAAGGACTGGTTGCATCTCCCTGCAGTCCAAGGGATTCTCAAGAGTCTTCTCCAACACCACAGTTCAAAACCATCAATTCTTCTGCACTCAGCTTTCTTTATAGTCCAACTCTCACATCCATACATGACCACTGGAAAAACCATAACCTTGATGAGACAGACCTTTGTTGACAATGTAATGTCTCTGTTTTTTAATATGCTGTCCTGGTTGGTCATAACTTTCTTTCCAAGAGCAAGTGCCTTTTAATTTCATGGCTTCAGTCACCATCTGCAGTGATTTTGGAGCCCAGAAAAATTAAGTTTCTCACTGTTTCCCCATCTATTTGCCATGAAGAGATGGGATTGGATGCCATGATCTTCATTTTCTAAATGTTGAGCTTTAAGCCAACTTTTTCACTCTCCTCTTTCACTTTCATCATGAGGCTCTTTAGTTCTTCATTTTCTGCCATAAGGGTGGTGTCATCTGCATATCTGAGGTTACTGATATTTCTCCCGGCAATCTTGATTCCAGCTTGTGCATCTTCCAGCCCAGAGTTTTTCATGGTGTACTCTGCATAGAAGTTAAATAAGCAGGGTGACAGTATACAGCCTTGACATACTCTTTCCTATTTGGAACCAGTCTGTTGTTCCATGTCCAGTTCTAACCGTTGCTTCTTGTGCTGCATACATGTTTCTCAAGAGGCAGATCAGGTGGTCTGGTATTCCCCTCTCTTTCAGAATTTTCCACAGTTTATTGTGATCCACACAGTCAAAGGCTTTGGCATAGTCAATAAAGCAGAAATAGATGTTTTT
>NW_011494842.1:2744530-2757779 GCF_000754665.1 Bison bison bison | reverse complement strand
TTTTTCTGGAACTCTCTTGCTTTTTCCATGATCCAGTGGATGTTGGCAATTTGATCTCTGGTTCCTCTGCCTTTTCTAAAACCAGCTTGAACATCTGGAAAATAAAATGATTCCATGAATAAAGTATTCATGGTTCATATATTGCTGAAACCTGGCTTGGAGAAATTTTGAGCATTACTCTACTAGTGTGTGAGACGAGTGTAATTGTGTGCGGTAGTTTGAACATTCTTTGGCATTGCCTTTCTTTGGGATTGGAATGAAAACTGACCTTTTCCAGTCCTGTGGCCACTGCTGAGTTTTCCAAATTTTCTGGCATATTGAGTGCAGCACTTTCACAGCATCATCTTTCAGGATTTGAAATAGCTCAACTGGAATTCCATCACCTCCACTAGCTTTGTTCGTAGTGATGCTTTCTAAGGCCCACATGACTTCACATTCCAGGATGTCTGGCTCTAGGTGAGTGATCACACCATTGTGATGATCTGGGTCATGAAGATCTTTTTTGTACAGTTTCTATGTATTCTTCTTAATATCTTCTGCTTCTGTCAGGTCCATACCATTTCTGTCCTTTCTTGAGCCCATCTTTGCATGAAAAGTTCCCTTGGTATTTCTAATTTTCTTGAAGAGCTCTCTAGTAATTTAGCTTAAACCAATAGAAATTTATTAGCTCTGAATTTTGTAACTCAGGAGTCTCAACTCCTTTCTTTTCACAGGCTGTAATCAAAGTGTCAGCAGAATAGGCTCTTACTAGGATGCTTAGAGTCTAAGAAAGGATCTGCATCCCAGGTGACACAGATTGTTCCCTGTGGGTGTAGGACTGAGGTTCCCATCTTCTTGCCGTTCATCAGTTGTGATCATTTGCAGCTTCTAAAGGCTGTCCATATTCTCCAGCTCATGCCCTCCTTCCTCATCTTCCAAGCCAGTAAAGCTGGTCAAGGGCTTCTCTTCATTTACCTTCCTCCTCCCACCACCCCTGTCCATCTTCCTCTTGGCTGCATTTCTCTGGGTGCCTCTTCTGTCTCCATCTTCTAAGAGTTCGTGTGAATACCCTGGATACACCTGATAGTCCAAGCTAATCTCCCCATTTTAAAGTCACCTGTCTAGCAACCTTAATTTCATATGCAAAGCCTCTTAACAGTAGTGCCTAAATTCATTTATGATTAAACAACCCAAGCAAGGAAAGCTTGGGAGGAAAACACAACTTTGGAATTCTGCCTATAATAATTTTACTAGGAAAAACTTGTGTGATACTGGGCAAAGAAAGAGCCTTCCCTTAGACTCAGTTTCCTATTGCAAAATTAAGAAATTAGACCAAATATGTGTTAACTTTCTTTCCAGTTCTGTGTCTTTACCTAAAATCTCCTGACTTTTGCACAGGACAAACGTTCAGTTAGTATCCAATAAATATTTGTTGTTTGAGATGAAATACATGGCCATGATTGGCAAATACTACCCTTATATCTTTTTTAGTTGTCTTTTATAAAACTACTATAATATAAAAAAATTATATTAATATTGGTTTATATTATGTATATATGATATAATATATACATATGTATGTATATATGTATACAATATATATGTATGTATATATTATATAATATATAATATGTACATATTTATAATATGTATATATTAAATACATATTCCATTATGTATTTAAATAAAAATTCCTATAACACTGTAAATGAGTAATACTGGCAACATTAAAAAAAAAAGACAACACTCCATCACCCCATTTCCTACCCCTTGGTGCTTTCCCAGAACTGGCAAATTCTCCAGTTTACATCATCCCAATGTTATAGTTATGACTCCAAATAATATATTTTTCTGTTTTGATGCAGAATGTACTTATTGCTTGTGCCATTGTAAAGAAGGAGGAATTCACCAAAACTGCACTCCATTGCCTCCTTTCACTCACATCCCAAGTGACTGTGGCAAATTTTGTTTTCCAAGATAAGATCTTTCACCCCTTATCTGACAGTGTGATGCTGACTCCCCTTCCTTCCACTGAGGTGTGGGATGTTCATTCCCTTCCCTTGAATCTCACATGCTTGTGAAAACAGCAGAAGTAATGTAGCATGACCTTCAAGGGTAGGTCATAAAAGACAACACAGTTTTCTCACGGTTCTCTTGGGATATTCATTCTTGGAACCCACCCACCAGACTCCGAAGAAACCCTGATGACAAAGAGGGGCCATGTGTAGGGGTTCCAGCCAGCAGACCCAGCTGAGGTCCTCGCTGACAGCCAGGATAAAACTCCAGACACGTGAGGAAGCCTTGGAGATTTTGCAAAGTCCAGTCACCATGTGACAGTCATCACTGAGAAACCCAGAGTAGCTGAGTCAAGTCAATACCCAAACCATGAGAGATAATAATAACATACTTGTTGTTTTAAGCCATTAGGTTTTGGGTCAACAATAGATAACTGGGACAATTGTATCTATATTTTATATTAAGTGCTATTGTCTCAGGATTCTGGTCAGAAATTCCATCCTAGTTTTGTTGGATTTGATGAATATTTTTTTCTGATTTTATTTTTTATATAATTTTAAAGATTATATTCCATTTATGGTTGTTACAAAATACTGGCTCTATCCCCTGTGCTGTACAATGTACTCTTGACCCTATCTCACAGCTGGTTGTGTGTACCTCCCACTCCCCACCCCTATGTTGCCCTTCCTATGTCCACTGGTAACCAACCATTAGTTTCTTCTCTATATTTGAAGTCTGCTTCTTCTTTTTTTTGTTATATTCACTAGTTTATTGTATTTTAAATTCCAAGTATAAGTGATTTAATAAATTTGTTATCCTGTCTGACTTATTTATTTCACTTAGAACAATGCCCATTGTTATGTCCATCCATATTCTGCAAATGGCAAAACTTCATTCTTTTTATGGCTAACATTCCACTGTATGCTCAGTTCAGTTCAATTCAGTCGCTCCGTTGTGTCCAACTCTTTGCAACCCCACGAATCACAGCACGCCAGGCCTCCCTGTCCATCACCAACTCCAGGAGTTCACTAAGACTCATGTCCATCGAGTCAGTGATGCCATCCAGCCATCTCATCCTCTGTTGTCCCCTTCTCCTCCTACCCCCAATCCCTCCCAGCATCAGAGTCTTTTCCAATGAGTCAACTCTTTGCATGAGGTGGCCAAAGTACTGGAGTTTCAGCTTCAGCATCAGTCCTTCCAATGAACACCCAGGACTGATCTCCTTCAGAATGGACTGGTTGGATCTCCTTGCACTCCAAGGGACTCTAAAGAGTCTTCTCCAACACCACAGTTCAAAAGCATCAAGTCTTCCACACTCAGCTTTCTGCACAGTCCAACTCTCACATCCATACATGACCACTGGAAAAACCATAGCCTTGACTAGATGGACCTTTGTTGGCAAAGTAATGTCTCTGCTTTTGAATATGCTATCTAGGTTGGTCATAACTTTCCTTCCAAGGAGTAAGCGTCTTTTAAGCGTCCACTGTATGTAGATGTATATATATATTTATGTGAAAGTGAAAGTCGCTCAGTCGTGTCCAACTCTGTACGACCCCATGGACTACATATATATATACACACTTCACCCATTCATCTGTTGATAAACACTTGGGTTGTTTCCATATCATGGCTATTGTAAATAATGCTACTATGAACATATGAACATTGGGGTGCTGCATCTTTTTTCATTAGTGTTTTTGTTTTTGGATATATACCCAGGATTGGGATTTCTGGGTCATATGATAAGGATGCCCATACTCATGACTTTGTATCCAACATAGTTTTGGAAACCCTAGCCACAGCAATCAGAGAAGAAAAAGAAATAAAAGGAATCCAAATTGGAAAAGAAGAAGTAAAACTGTCACTGTTCTACAGATGGTATGATACTGACCATTTTCATATATAAAGAATAAAAATAAAATTTAGCATATTAGAATTATATAAATATATCATTGCAGAGGATGACAGAGGTTTAGATGGTTGGATGGCATCACTCACTCAATGGACATGAGTCTGCACAAATTCCAGGAGTTGATGATGGACAGGGAGGCCAGGCGTGCTGCAGTCCATGGGGTTGCAGAGAGTCGGACATGACTGAGCAACTGAACTGAACTGAACTGAACCTTAATGCAAAATTAAGAAATGGACTGAAATGCTTAGAGAAGAAAGTGCATTCCTATGTCACTAAGTCCCTGAAACCCACAGGGGAATGTGCCAAACACCAAAGTCCAACATACTCTTTACGAGGCTTTTCAGCTTCCTCTGGTTTTGATAGTCATCATCCGCTGTCACTCTTATCTGAAGGCATCCTCTTCTTATTGTGCTCTCAAATTTACTTGAGAAATTATATCTTTCTTAGGAACACATGAGCAGAAAATATTCTTAGTTTTAAGTGCGTTTATATTGTCCTCCTACTTTCTTGATAACATGGTTTGGTATAGAATTCTAAGTTGAAAATATTGTTTAAAAGAAATTGAAATCATTGCTCTATTGTATCCTACTGCCTGATGTTATTTTTGGTCCATTGATTGATCCATTGATTGATCTTATCTGTGTGTAATCAATTTCTTGTGTTTAATCAACTTACTGGCAAGATTTTGGAATGATTTTCTTCATTGGGATTGAAACTATGCATGTGTGAACCCTTTTTTGTTCATTCCTTTGGGCAATTTTGGGCCCTTTGAATTTGAAGAACCATGTCTTGCCATAGCTTGGGGACATTTTCTTTTATTATTTTTTGATTGACTTATTCCATCTTCTTGTCTCTTTCACTCTGCTTCTGAACATGTTTTATTTAATAAATTCCTCCATTTTCAATCTTCTCTCAGATTCCTCTCATGTCATTTTTGAATTTTTCTTTAGCTCTGCATTATATGGAAGTTCCATACTTTTAGATAGATCACTCATTTGGTTTTTTAACCTGAACCATTTTATTCTTTAGCTGGTTCACTTAATGTGTTACAGTTTTGGGGAAAAAGGTATTCATTGTTTAAGATTTCTGTCTTGATTTCTAACTTGTTCATTCTTCAGTAGCAATCAATTCTTAATTTATTTATATATACTCTTTCAACTTTCTATGAATCCTCCCAGTGTTGCACATGAATCAGCCTCCCAGGGGAAGTTTGACAACATTTGCTCATCACAGATGAGATTTACTAACTGATATCTAGTGGGCATAGGTCAGAGGTGTTGCTAAATATCCTACAATTTATAGGAACACCCACTAGAAGTATCTGGCCCGAAATGTCCATAGTACCAAAGTTGAGAAACACGGGAATGTACCTGTTAGAAACTGAAAGTTACCTTTGTTACATATACCACTTTGAATTCCTTTGGAATTAGTTGTTATGCTTTCTTCCATCTATTTCTGATTTGTGTGTGTATCTGTGTGTGTGTTTTCCAAATATGCGTTGATCTTCGTTCCTAGTTCACAGTTATTTCATGGATTTTCTCTTGGGTCGTGTTGTCTATCATCCCAGGAGCTTAACTGAGAGACCTAATTATTGGTTTCTGTTAGAGAGTAGGGTCATATCAACAGGTCAATATACTGTAGAGTGCTTGATTATAGAGCACGCAAACTAATTATTATCAATTTAAAGAGAGTTGTCTCTGGGGATAAAGTAATTTACTGTATTTCATACCAGACTGAGCTTTTTTGTCTCTCTCTCACTCTCTCTTTTTTGGTGTTTTCTCAGTGTCTGATGTAAAGGTCTGGAGTCATTTTAAAACCATCTCTACTTCTCTCACGGGCCCAAATTCATTCTAGAATACCTCCCTAGACAGGTATTAGGTTCTATCCTGGAGGCAAATACTGCTGCTGTCAGTCACTGTATCTGCAGATATGGCAAAGGAGAAGGGAGAAGGAATACGTTTCTTCAGGCCCTGCTGTTTCGAAAGCAGTTATTTAATTAATTAATTTCCCCAATGATTCCCAGGACCCTCTCCTCATCTTTGCATTGTCTCTGATCTTAGAATTTCTCATGGGCTCCATTAGGATTGATTGCTTTCACTTCTGGAATCTTGGCTTCGATTCTTCTGCTCTGTTTTCCCCATTAATTCCATCCCACCTGTTTTTTTTAGCTTCTAGGGTTTGTTTAAACTTTCTGGTCCACTGGTAGCTCTATTTCCTGTTTTCCAACATGATTGTGTTTGGGTGCTTTAATTTAAAATGTTGATTCCAATCATTTTCATGAAGCTGTGGGTAGGAGGGGAAGTATTTATGTATACCGGAAGCTTTCCTGAATAAATTACAGACCTTGGCTTTAATAGATATTCATCATTTTTTATTTCCAATTGCCCTGTATTTAGTCATGTTTCCCCAAAACATATCCTTAGACAATGATTCCTATGTAAGTGATTTATTGAGGAAACGCTGCTCAGGTGGGAGGGAGCTTGTATGAGAGTTGGGGGCAGGGGACAGTCAAGGACGAAGGACGGCAAACGTGATAAGCAAATAATACCCCTTTCCCTCAAAAACGTCGCATTCCATCTCTGGAGCTTATGAGTATGGTTATATCACATGGCAGGAGGAACTTCACAGCAGTGATTAAATTAGGGATCTTGAGACAGAGAGATTACCTGGATTACCCAAGTGAGCCAAATGCCATCACAAGGGCCTTTGCAAGTGAAAGAGGGAGACAGCAGTCGGAGACCGAAAGGGAGCTGACAATGCTGGGAGATGGCCTTGGAGACGAAGATGGAGGGAGGGCTCAGAAGCGGAGAAGCAGGACGGGACCTCCTGGCAGATGGCAGCACTGTTAACAGTCTATTAGCCCCGAGTGTTGAGCCCATCATGTGTAGCTTGTGTAGCTTTAAGCCTCTGAGTCTGTGGTCATCCGTGAAGGGTAATGAGAAACTCATTCATCAGCACGGGGAAAGCGCAGGGAAGCCCATCAGAGACCATCTCTGGCCTGGCCCCACAGGTGTCCCTGCAGTGCTGGAACCGCCTCACACGACAGGGCCTGCAGCTTGGAGATGTTCGCCTGCCCTTGCTGTTTCTTAGTTCATACATGAATCCCCAGGTACTTCTGGCTTTCTGCCTGATGTGAGGAAAACAGAACTGTAGAAAGGGTTCTCGGATAAGCACTGACAAAATTTACTATACTCCTCTTCACTTTATCATCCTTTTAGACACTCTGCCATTGTGTTTTCAGGATTTCAGAGCAGTAACACCTCTCTACACATCCATTTTCCAAGTCTCACTCTTCAGCAATCCATTGATTTTCTATGATGGTAATTGTTAGTTTTCAATCTTGAACAGCCTTTTTTTTCCCCCTAAGATGTCAGTTTCTATTTTTTTTGCAACATGAGATTTGCACAACACGGCTGGGAAAAAACCTACAGAAAATGTAAGAAATTTTGTATTGGGCATATGACTGAAATAGGGTAGAAGGCAGCAACAGTCTCATTAATATTTCAAGGTTGGAATGAAACAAATCTCAACGTGAACTGATTACATCTGATTAAATGTGTTATCTAGGGACATCAGTTATCAAGCATCCTATGGAGGCAAAGATCTGGGGTATACTTAGGTGGGTACCAGGGAACAGTATAAATGGTGTAGAGAAATTAAAGACTAAAATGAGTAATACATTTGGATTTGGAAATTTTATAGAGAAAAAAACCCCATGAATCTAAAGACTAAATTATAAGCTTAAAGAATAATTCCAGTAACACATATTCTTACACTGCTCTTTACCTAAAAAGTGAAAAAACCTAAATGAGATAGATGATTCCATTCATTCTTTCTTTCATCAATTCATTGACATCTGAGTGTTGTCTATGATATCTTGTCACCTGGGTAGTTGCTAGAAATAACAGGGATACTTCAACACACACACACACACAAACAGTCTTTGCCTTCTGGAAGCTTACAGTCCCATACTGTAGGACAGACATAGAATCCTAAATATAAGATACACACACACACATATATACATATGTATATATATATACTTATATGATATTTAATACATTCAGTTCAGTCACTCAGTCATATCCGACTCTTTGCGACCCCATGAATTGCAGCACGCCAGGCCTCCCTGTCCATCACCAACTCCCAGAGTTCACTCAAACTCACATACATCAAGTCAATGATCCCATCCAGCCATCTCATCCTCTGTCGTCCCCTTCTCCTCCTGCCCTCAATCCCTCCCAGCATCAGAGTCTTTTCTAATGAGTCAACTCTTTGCATGAGATGGCCAAAGTACTGGAGATTTAGCTTTAGCATCATTTCTTCCAAAGAACACCCAGGACTGATCTCTTTAGAATGGACTGGTTGGATCTCCTTGCACTCCAAGGGACTCTCAAGAGTCTTCTCCAACACCACAGTTCAAAAGCATCAATTCTTTGGCCCTCAGCTTTCTTCACAGTCCAACTCTCACATCCATACATGATTACTGGAAAAACCATAGCCTTGACTAGATGGACCTTTGTTGGCAAAGTAATGTCTCTGCTTTTGAATACGCTATCTAGGTTGGTCATAACTTTCCTTTCAAGGAGTAAGCATCTTTTAATTTCATGGCTGCAAGCACCATCTGCAGTGATTTTGGAGCCCCAAAAAATAAGGTCTGACACTGTTTCCACTGTTTCCCCATCTATTTCCCATGAAGTGATGGGACCGGATGCCATGATCTTCATTTTCTGAATGTTGAGCTTTAAGCTAACTTTTTCACTCTCCTCTTTCACTTTCAAAAAAAGGCTTTTTAATTTCTCTTCACTTTCTGCCATAAGGGTGATGTAATCTGCATATATGAGGTTAGTGATGTTTCTCCTGGCAATCTTGATTCCAGCTTGTGCTTCTTCCAGCCCAGCGTTTCTCATGATGTACTCTGCATAGAAGTTAAATAAGCAGGGTGAGAATATACAGCCTTGATGTACTCCTTTTCCTATTTGGAACCAGTCTGTTGTTCCATGTCCAGTTCTAACCATTGCTTCCTGACCTGCATATAGGTTTCTCAAGAGGCAGGTCAGGTGGTCTGGTATTTCCATCTCTTCAAGAATTTTCCACAGTTTATTGTGATCGACACAGTCAAAGGCTTTGGCATAGTCAATAAAGCAGAAATAGATGTTTTTCTGGAACTCTGTTGCTTTTTCCATGATCCAGCAGATGTTGGCAATTTGGTCTCTGGTTCCTCTGCCTTTTCTAAAACCAGCTTGAACATCTGGAAGTTCACGATTCACATATTGCTAAAGCCCAGCTTGGAGAATTTTGAGCATTACTTTACTAGCGTGTGAGATGAGTGCAATTGTGCGGTAGTTTGAGCCTTCTTTGGCATTGCCTTTCTTTGGCATTGGAATTAAAACTGACCTTTTCCAGTCCTGTGGCCACTGCTGAGTTTTTCAAATTTGCTGGCATATTGAGTGCAGCACTTTCACAGCATCATCTTTCAGGATTTGAAATAGCTCCACTGGAATTCCATCACCTCCACTAGCTTTGTTCGTAGTGATGCTTTCTAAGGCCCACATGACTTCACATTCCAGGATGTCTGGCTCTAGGTGAGTGGTCACACCATCCTGATTATCTGGGTTGTGAAGCTCTTTTTTGTACAGTTCTTCTGTGTATTCTTACCATCTCTTCTTAATATCTTCTGCTTCTGTTAGATCCATAGCATTTCTGTCCTTTATCGAGCCCATCTTTGCATGAAATGTTCCCTTGGTATCTGTAATTTTCTTGAGTAGATCTCTAGTCTTTCCCATTCTGTTGTTTTCCTCTATTTCTTTGCATTGATCACTGAGGAAGGCTTTCTTATCTCTTCTTGCTGTTCTTTGGAACTCTGCATTCAGATTCTTATATCTTTCCTTTTCTCCTTTGCTTTTCACTTCTCTTCTTTTCACAGCTATTTGTAAGGCCTCCCCAGACAGCCATTTTGCTTTTTTGCATTTCTTTTCCATGGGGATGGTCTTGATCCTTGTCTTCTATACAATGTCACGAACCTCTGTCCATAGTTCATCAGGCACTCTATCTATCAGATCTAGTCCCTTAAATCTATTTCTCACTTCCACTGTATAATCATAAGGGACTTGATTCAGGTCCTACCTGAATGGTCTAGTGGTTTTCCCTACTTTCTTCAATTTAAGTCTGAATTTGGCAATAAGGAGTTCATGATCTGAGGCACAGTCAGCTCCTGGTCTTGTTTTTGCTGCATTAGATATATCAATTAAATTCTCATAGGCTACCATTGATAAAAATATAATTCCAGCAGTTTGATCATTAATGATAAATTGGCTCAAGAAATACTATGTTTGGTTCAAGAATTACCTCAGAACAATGGGGCAATCAAAATTTCCAATTTAGGTTCAAATTCCTTTCCACCAACACACTGTTTCTGATTCCACAAAATATATCTAACCAGCTTTTATAGAAAAGCATATTATATATCATCTTCACCAGGTGAAAAAGTAATTGCCTATTTCATTAGATCAATGTGGAGCTAAAACATGCAAAGATTTAACCAGCTGCTCATTGTTTCACTCATACTCCATTTCGTTTCTTTTCAGTTACTATGGAACTTGGGTAATTGCATAATGGGAATTAAAAACTCGCATTGGTTTTGGAGATGAGGTTTGAAATTAATTTTTCATATTAGCACTTCATATGATCTTAGATTTTAAGTTGTTAATTCTAAAATAAGAATCCCGTTTTCAAAATAAAATTATTGTCCTATCCTATAAACTATACCCATTTATATTCCAACTAAAAAACAATCTCAAATTGTATCTATTTAGTGTGGTTGACTAAATAGAAACTACATTTCGTTGGTTATTAGGATTTTCCTTAAAGATATTCAAGGTTAAATTTAAATCTAAAGCACTTAATTTTCATGGAGTTTAAATTGTATCTGACAATTTTACGGTAAAACTGAAGTTTTTGTGTCCTAATAAAATGTTTATAAATCAGCTCTAGAGCTCTGGTTTGTCAGTTCTGTTACATATGCTGAAATCCAGATGCAAGAAATTGTGATTCATTTCATTGATTCTCTGTGAGTGAGAAATTCTGGTCAAAAATTTTAAATTTTAATACATTATTTGTAAAAGACTCTCATGTCAATTAAACTGACTGAGATGCTTGGTAAAGTAGATACATAGGTCAGTTATCGATATCGTCTTTCTTTTCTTGTATTGCGTCTAACACCCTTCTTTTTAGCATGTAATAATATATAAAAACTGTTAAGGGCACTTATTTTTATTGAACTCCCTTTTTCCTGGTTTCATATGGCATACAGAGTTTTTAACTAAGTCTCAATAGTTGAGAATTGCTGCTGCTCTTTTGGAGGTTATTTATTGTTACTGTTGCTGTCAATATTGTTTTTATCCTAGAAAACATCATACACAATGTCATTTTTTTGAACTGGAAGACATTATAGCCAGTGGCTCGAGGCCAGTGTTTCAGAGCATAAGTCTCTGAGAGTTGAGCCCTGGACAAGGAAAGTACAGTAAGGCTGCATATGACCCACCTATACAAAAATATCTTCCTCTCTGAGTAGTTTCTGTAATTCTTATTATCACACCACTTCCTTTCATATTGTAACTACAGCTTGTATCCACCAGTGAAATCTTGAGTCTGTGGAAGCTGAAATATATTGCTTGAGCTAGGACGAGACATTAAACCGATGACAGCACCCTCATGAATTCCCAGACATAAACACAAGAAGAGCAGGACCAAACAAAAATGGTAACCTCTAGTATATGGTATGCGGTTGCTTCAGCAGAACAAGAAAGAGACAAAAGAGGTTTCTGGTATCAGGGACCTACGCAGGCATGTCTAAACCTATGCAGGCATGTCATGAACTCTTGAGGGGTGTGGGTGTACATATACCTGGGACAGAAGTAACCAGAGCTGAACCAGAACTGGTATGATAGTCTAAGAAGAAGATATTGAGGAAGAGTAATGGGTACAGGTGAAGGGCAAGGTAGTCCTAGTTTATCATATTTCTCAGGGTCGACCAACTCAACACAGCAACTACTTTTCTCATGTATGTTATTCATCACAGTATGTTCCTTTGGAACATTTTCTGTTATAAGCATTTCTAAAATGAAATGTTTTTCATATGTATCCTATCAGGGGATAAATAACCATTTTTGTCAAAATATAACCTTATTTTCACTAAAACATATCAGGAACAATAGCTATACAGATGTTCATAAAACAAAATGCAGCAGCTGATAGGAGGCAATATACAAGTATCAGAATTCTTCTACTAGTTGTAATTAAACTACAAACTACCCCCGATTTTCCAATAGAATTTTAATTAAAAAAAAAAGGTATTTAAAAATTGTGATTAAGTTATTACTCTCCTGATGGACAGAGATGCCTGATGTGCTGCAGTCCATGGGGTCACAAAAAGCCGGATACAACTGAGTGACTGAACTGAACTGACACTGAAAATAATTTCAACAGCAAGTAAATGGTGTTTGTTTAAAGAATATAATAATATTTACCTTTGTGATTTAATAGTCTTATTGAAAATTATCTGACATGTATAGCAAAAATCAGCTTTGGTTTCTTTCTCTTTTATCACAAGGTAACATGAGATGTGATTCTAAGAGTAAATCTTGAGTTTAATTCCCTTCAAAAAAATAATAAACATATGAGACATACTGGACATTGACATACATTTTAGAAAGGGCAATACAAAACAGATCTCTGGGACTTCCCTGGTGGTCCAGGGCCTAAGACTTTGCCTTTCAAAGCAGAGGATGTAGGTTCTATCCCTAGTCTGGGAGCTAAGCTCCTACATGCCTTGCAGCCAAAAAAAAATAAATAAAAACCAAAAAAAAAAAAAAAAACCCAAAACATAAAGAAACAGAAGCAATATTGTAGCAAATTCAATGAAGACTTTAAAAATGACCCACATCAAAACGAAAAAAAAAAATTCTTTAAAAAAACAAAGAAACAAATAAAAACCAAAACAGATACCTGCACTTGCCCAGAACTAACATTTTTGGGAAACCAGAGCATAGTGATACTCACACTAGGTCTAATCAACAAAATGTGGTTTCTTCAGTGAAGAGAGAGAGATCTCGGAACAAAACTCCAAATGTTTATAGCTCTGTATCAGTGAGCTAAATTCTAAATAATGCTGTCTAAAATTCACCCACAAACATCTCAACAGCATACAGGAATAAGCATTTATTGACTCACACTTCTGCAGTTCACTTGTAGGTTCAGTTCAGTTCAATTCAGTCACTCAGTCGTGTCCAACTCTTTGCAACCCCATGAACTGCAGCACGCCAGGCCTCCCTGTCCATCACC
>NW_011494842.1:2740272-2744378 GCF_000754665.1 Bison bison bison | reverse complement strand
TGAACACCCAGGACTGATCTCCTTTAGGATGGACTGGCTGGATCTCTTTGCAGTCCAAGGGACTCTCAAGAGTCTCCTGCAACTTGTAGGTTAATTGATCTAAACTGGGAAAGACTAGCAGCTCTTTTGGTATTGACTGGGCTCTTTCATGTTTCCATGGTTTCCTAGCTCTCAGTTTCTTATCCTTCTCCTGGTCTTCCTTCATGGCTCAGTGGTAAATAATCTGCCTGCAGTGCAGGAGATGCATGAGATACTGGTTTGATCCCTGGAGAGATAGATACAGGGAAGATCCCCTGGAGGAGGGCATAGCAACCCACTCCAGTATTCTTGCCTGGAGAATCCCATGGACAGAGAAGCCTGGCGGCCACAGTCCATACGGCTGCAAAGAGTGGGATACGACTGAAGTGACTGAGCACGCACCCTTCTCCTGGAAGAAGGAGCTAGCCTAAACACATCCTTAGGGAATTGGCAGAGGGGGCAATAGAGAAAACCCAATCATTCAAGTAGATTCCAATGACTTTTTTTCATATCACATCCACCAATCATCCATTAGACAATGTAAGTTATGGGTTCAAGTTCAAAGGCACCGATTGTAGAAACACACCTCACCTTTTAGTGAGAGGAACCTCACAGTTTGATGACACAAGATGTGGATTCTGGGGTGGTGGTGGTGGTAAGTGGATCTGTTAACATCATCTGCCATAACCCCTGCTGTAACACACGGAAATCTGCTCCAGCTTCTCCTCTGGCTTCCTTCCTCTTCTCTGACTCCACAGGCCTGAGGGCTTTCACATTTGTTACTGCTGGTTTTCATTTGCTTTTAGACATATCATGCATCGCTCAAGCCATTCACAATTAACTTAAATAGGACCAAACCCTTCTTGATCCATAAAGACACCACTGAGCAAACACTTCTTCCAAAAAGCTTATTTGGGGAAGTGGTGAAGGGAACGTGGTATCTGAGGTTATACACATGATCTCTTAGGAATTCTGTGCCTATCAGCATGAAAACAAGCCTGTGTGAGCCTGCTAGAGACATAGGACTGCCCACCATATTACTCTTAGCTGACTGCTGGCACTGACCAAAGGAGCTGGCACCGACCAAGGAGCTTGCATCAACTACCAGACACAAATGAGGCTGTCACAGAACATTCAACCCCGGCAGATTCATAGGCTGACTATAACTGAGGAGTGAGTTCAGGCATGATCAGTAGAACAATCACAGCTGAGTCTATTTGAATGGACTGATCCACAAAACTGTGAGTTAATAAATCATTGTTGTGTCCCACTAAGATGCAAAGGTGTTCTTTTACATAGCAAAAGCTAACTGAAACACGAAGTATGTATACATTTTTTAAATATTAATGAACTCAGCCATAAATTTGCATGCTAAGGCACTTCAGTTGTGTCCAACTCTGTGTGACGCCATGGACTGTAGCCCAGCATTCTCCTCTGTCCATGGGATTCTCCAGGCAAGAATACTAGAGTGGGTTGCTATGCCCTCCTCCAGGGGATTTTCCCTACCCAAGGATCGAACCCATGTCTCTTATAGCTTGCATTGGCAGGTGGGTTCTTTATCACTAACACCACCTGGAAAGCCCTCAATCATGTATTCATACCAAAAAGTAACATTACAGATGGCTCTATTTCAATTAAAACCACTTTCCCATCCCTTTGGGATAATTATTTTCTTGAATTTTGAATATTTGTTTTACTATTTTCTTGCTATTTAACTTACATATACATATATACACCTACAAATATTTCATTCAGAATTTTTTATTTTGAGATTTATAAAACTTACATCAAACCAGAGTGTTTTACAATGTACTTTGTTTTTTCAACATTATGTTGGTGAGATTTATCGCTTATTCATTTTCCCTGCAGTACAATACGATTTATCTGTCCATTTTCTGTAGATAAACATCTCTGTGTCCAGGTTTTTAGCTGTAACATACAGGCATTTGGTTATTTATTACTATTTGCTAAAGTAAATAGCTTTGTCACAAAGTCTTCTGGTATAGTTTCCCTTCTCAGTGGTTCAATGGTAAAGAATCTGCCTGCAATGCAGGAGATGAAAGCTCAAATCCTGAGTCAGGAAGATCTCCTGGAGAAAGGAAATGACAACCCACTCCAATATTCTTGCTGGAAAATCCGAAGGACAGAGAAACTTAGCGGGCTATAGTCCATGGGGTCACAAAACAGTCAGAGATGACTTAGCAGCTAAAGAACAAGATAGTTTCCTAGCTCACATCTCCAAAAGTGTTTCCATGATGAATGTTTAGAAAAGGAATCACTGGGTGGTAGAATATGTGAATATTCTTTATGCGATTCAGCTAGATTGTTTTCAAAAATATTTTTACCAATTTACACTACCTGTAGCAGCATATTGATCCATATTTTTCCCAACAGTCAATGTTAAAACATTTCTTGATAAAATTATTTGGCAATCTGGTGTGAAATGTTATTTCATAGTGGTCTTTATTTATCTTTTGGTAAATAGTGTGAAGCTGAACGTTGTTTCACATATTACTTTGCCATAACTCTTTCCTTTTGGGGGAATTGCCTGTTCAAACTTTTACTCATTTTTCTGCTAGATGTTTCTATACCTTTTCTCAACTATTATTCTCATTTCATTTTCTTTTTTTCTGCAGAGAAATCCCCATATTGTATTCTTTTTTTTTAATTTTTATTTTTTTAAGTTATAAAAGTATGTTGTTGTTCAATCTCTCAGTTTTGTCCAAATTTTTGTGACCCCATCGACTGCAACACACCAGATTTCCCTGTCCTTCACTGTATCCTGGACTTTGCTCAAACTCATGTCCATTGAATCAGTAATGCCTTCCAACCATCTCATCCTTTGCCATCCCCTTCTCCTCCTGCCTTCAATCTTGCCCAGTGTCAGAGTCTTTCCAATGAGTTGGCTTTTTGCATCAGGTGGCCAAAGTAATGGGACTTCAGCTTCAGCATCAGTCCTTCCAATGAATATTAAGGACTGATTACCTTTAGGATTGACTGGTTTGATCTCTTTGCAGTCCAAGGGACTCTCAAGGGTCTTCTCTAGTACCACAGTTTGAAAGCATCGATTCTTCTGCACTCAACCTTCTATATGGTCCAACTCTCACATACATACATGACTCCTGAAAAACCATAGCTTTTACTATATGAAACTTTGTCCACAAAATGATGTCTCTGCTTTTTAGTATGCTGTCTAGGTTTGTCATAGCATTTCTTCCAAGGAGCAAGTGGCTACAGTCACCCTCTGCAGTGATTTTGGAATCCAAGAAAATAAAGTCTGTCACTGGTCCATTGTTTCCCTGTCTATTTGCCATGAAGGGATGGGACCAGATGCCAGGATCTTTATTTTTTGAATGTTGAGTTTTTAAACCAGTTTTTTCATTCTCCTCTTTCACCTTCATCAAGAGCCTCTTTAGTTCCTCTTTGTTTTCCGCCATTAGAGTGGTGTCATCTGCATATCTGAGGTTATTGATATTTCTCCCAGCAATCTTGAGTCCAGCTTGAGCTTCTTCTAGCCCAGGGTTTCGCATGATGTGCTCTGCATATAAGTTAAATAAGCAGGGTGACAACATACACGTTTACGTACTCCTTTCCCAATTAGGAGCCAGTCTGTTCCATGTCCGGTTCTAACTGTTGCTTCTTGTCCTGTATACAGGTTTCTCAGGAGGCAGGTAAGATGGTCTGATATTCCCATTCTTTAAGAATTTTCCACAGTTTGTTGTGATCCACACAGCCAAAGGCTTTAGTGTACTCAATGAAGTAGAAGTAGATGGTTTTATGGAATTCTCTTACTGTTTCTGTGATCCAATGAATGTTGCCAGTTTGATTTCTGACTCCTTTGCCTTTATTAAATCCAGCTTGTACATTTGGAAGTTCCCAGTTCACATACTATTGAAGCCTAGCTTGAAGAATTCTGAGCATTACCTTGCTAGCATATGAATAGAATATAATTGTGCAGTAGTTTGAACATTCTTTGACATTGCCCTTCTTTGGGTTTGGAATGAAAATTGAACTTTTCCAGTCCTGTGGCCACTGCTGAGTTTTCCAAATTTGCTGGCATATTGAGTGCAGCTCTTTAAGAGCATCAT
>NW_011494842.1:2734925-2740172 GCF_000754665.1 Bison bison bison | reverse complement strand
GGGTCCATACTGTTTCTGTCCTTTATATTGCCCATTTTTGCATGAAATGTTCCCTTGGTATCTCTAATTTTCTCTAAGAGATTTCTAGTTTTTACCATTCTGTTATTTTCCTGTATTTCTTTGCACTATTTACTTAGGAAGGCTTTCTTATCTCTCTTTGCTATTCTTTGGAACTCTAGATTCAGGGTATATCTTTCCTTTTCCCCTTTGCCTTTTGCTTCTCTTCTTTTCTCAGCTATTTTTCTGGCCTTCTCAGACAAACCATTTTGCCTTTTTGTATTTCTATTTCTTGGGGATAGTTTTGATCACTGCCTCCTGTATAATGTTATGAATACTCTATCCATAGTTCTTCAGGCACTCTGTCAATCAGATCTAATTCCTTGAATCTATTTCTCACTTCCACTGTATAATAATGAGAGATTTGATTTAGGTCATACCTGAATGGCCTGGTGGTTTTCCCTACTTTCTTCAATTTAAGTCTGAATTTTGCAAAAGGGTTCATGATTTGAGCCACAATCAGCTCCAAGTCTTGTTTTTCCTGATTGTATAGAGCTTCTCCATCTTTGGCTGCAAAAAATGTAATCAATTTGATTTTAATATTGAATAATGACCATCTGGTGACGTCCATGTGTAGAGTCATTTCTTATGTCTTTGGAAGAGGGTGTTTGCTATGAAGGTATGACAACACATTTATGGGAGACTTGGAAAATACAGAACAAAGTTACACATAGTTCCACTATGTATTATTTTTAAATAGATAAATTAAGATTTTTAGTTGGAGTTTCAATATCAAACTCTCAAAAATTAACAGACTGAATATACAGGAAAGTAGGAGGACACTCACTTCATTTCTATTATCTTTAGAGTGTGTCTCATGTAAGTTTCATAAGTAGCAACTTAAAATATTCCACAAGAAAAGCTTTTCTTAGACCATCAAGAATGACATATGGTGGCAGCCTAAATGTCTATCAATAGATGAATGGATAAAGAAATTATGGTATATGTATACAATGGAATATTGCTCATCTATAAAAAGGAACACATTTGTGTCAGTTCTAATAAAGTGGATGAACCTATTATAAAGAGTGAAGTAAGTCAGAGGAAAACAAATATGGTATATTAATGAATATATATGGAATCTAGAAAGATGGTATTGATGATCCTATTTTCAGGGCAGCAATAGAGATGCAGACATAAAGAACAGACTTGTGGGCACAGTGGGGGAAAGAGAGAGTGAGATGAATTGAGAGAGTAGCATTGAAAAATATACATTACCATATATAAAATAGCCAGTGGGAGATCAAATCTGATGCTCTGTGACAAACTAGAGGGGTGGGAGGAAGGTTCAGGAGGGAGGGAGCATATGTACACCTATGGCTGATTCATGCTGATGTATAGTATAAACCAACACAATACTGTAATCATCCTCCAGTTAAAAATAAATAAAAGTTTTTAAAAAGACCTAAATAAAAAAGGATGATACATGTCAATTTACACAGCCTTTCAGCACGAGCATTTTTCTAATTTTATTTTTATTTTTCACAGATAAAACTTGGGCTTGTGGCACTTATTTCCAAACAGTTAAAGCATTTATCCTCCTGATTTGATGGTTTGGTCCCTTCCACATCTTCGTGAGGAGAGGTTTAAAAGGTAAAGAGATAAAACAGACTTCAAAATGTTCATTCTAGTTAAACATTCAACACACTCAGCTAAACTCTTCTAAATCAACTCCCACGATATCACGTAGGATAAAGTACTTCCTAAGAGAGTTGTTAGAAACATAGAATAATAAAACAAATAAAATACAGAATATATTTTAAAGACTTCTCCAGGCTCTGGATACAAAAGCTGAAGCATTGCTATCTAAAGCTAGTAAAACTGAAATAAAAGCTACCAGCACATATTCAAGAAAGGTATCAGAAAAAAAATCCATATATTCTATTTTTATAATTAGTATTAACACATGATATGTGATTATATCTAGTGGTAAATAACGCACCTTAACCCAACAATAATAGTGTTCACTTACAGAATAGTTGCATTAATGCTACAACAGCTAGAAAAAACGGACTGATATTCACATTATTTCCTTATAATACAAATTCTTTGGCATTAGTATATTCAGTTTTATAAAAAACAAAGTTTCTTACTAAGTAGGTCTTAATGCAGAAAAGGTTTCAGTTTTACAAGAAGCAAACAGCTATAAATTTAGTTCTAAATAAAAGTGGGTAAATAAAAGAAATTTTAATAATATACAAAGAAATTTACAGCAAAAAGGCAGAATTGTACTTTGTAAAAGTTGAGAGATAGGGATGATGAAATTCAACAGCACTTCTATAGTCTTTCAAAGTATTTTCTTGGAGAACCTTTTCAGTGTTCAGTAGAATTGTAAATGCCTCCTTATATCTCTCCTAAACCTTTAATGCTATCACTAAAGCTCTTTCCCCTTGTTATTACATATATAGAACTGATAGAAAATGAATTCCTTAAAAACATTTTTAATTGACGTATAGTTGATTTACAATGTTGTGGTAACTTTTGCTGTATATCAAAGTAACTAAGCTTGTGTGTGTGTGTTTCTTTTCCATATTCTTTTCCGTTATGGTTTGTGCCAGGAGACTGGATATAGTTCCCTGTGCTACACTGTAGAACACGGTTGTTTATCCATTCTAAATGCGATAGCTTGCACCCACTAACCACAAACTCCCAGCCTATCCCTCTCCCTCTCCACTTCTCTCTTGACAACCACAAATCTCTTCTCTATATCTGTGAATATGTTTCTGTTTTGTAGATAGGTTCATTAATGCCAAGATGCATTACTTTTTAATGTGTCCTTTATTAAGAACTCATATGCATATAGCATTTATATCAATGACATTTTATACCAATGTTCCAGGATACTGTGCTTTGTCTCACTGCCATGTTCGTGATCCCAAAGCTCCTTGGACTCTTAAATGCACAGCAAACATTATCACAAAATTATTTAAATATGTTTAGTAAATTAATACCTACATTCTATTTTCTGCATAGATTTCAGGGAGTTCCAATTGACTGCAAACAGAGATAATATGATTCAGAAAGCCCCCTGGAAGCCAGAAGCAGAACAGTGATTGCCTTCGTGTCAATACAGTAAGTCCTCTATATATGACTGAGTTCCATTCTGAGAGTATGTTTCTAAGTCCAACAAAATTAGCCTAGGTACCCAGCTAGCACAATGGCTGTACACCCTTGCTTTTACGCTTGCTTCAGGACATTCAGGGCTTGAAATAAAGAAACTCCAGTACTTTGGCCACCTCGTGCAAAGAGCCGACTCATTGGAAAAGACTCTGATGCTGGGAGGGATTGGGTGCAGGAGGAGAAGGGGACGACAGAGGATGAGATGGCCGGATGGCATCACTGACTCGATGGACGTGAGTCTGGGTGAACTCCAGGAGTTGATGATGGACATGGAGGCCTGGTGTGCTGCAATTCATGGGGTCGCAAAGAGTCGGACACGACTGAGTGACTGAACTGAACTGAACTGAACTGAACTCTATATAATGTTGTGCTGTGTTTAATCACTTGGTTGTGTCAGACTCTTTGTGACCTCATGGACTGTAACCCGCCAGGCTCCTCTGTCCATGGGGGTTCTCCAGGCAAGAAGATGGAGTGGGTTGCCAAGCCCTCCTCCAGGGGATCTTCCCAGCCCAGGGATCGAACCCAGGTCTCTTGCATTGCAGGTGGATTCTTTACTGTCTTAGCCACCAGGGAAGCCCAAGAAAACTGGAGTGGGTAGCCTATCCCTTCTCCAGTGGATCTTCCCAACCCAGGAAATGAACCGGGGTCTCCTGCATTGCAGGTGGCTTCTTTACCAGCTGAGCCACCAGGGAAGCCCTGTATAGTAAGGTACACAAAAGCACAACCAGTTGTGGAGGTTGGATGCACGTGACAAAGTACACCAGACACATGAACTTACATAACTGGACACAGAAACACATATTCACATCTTTGAAAGGTCACAACTTGAAGATTCATATAAAGGGAACTTCTTGTACCTGATTCCCACAGGTAGACCTTGGGTATGAATGAGCTGTGGGTAAGAAGTTGGGGAAGGGTCTCATTCACAGCAGTGTCTCTACCTGCAGTGGTGACTCTCTGATCACATGGTTTTATTTTTTATTTTTATTTTTTTTTAATTTTATTTTATTTTTAAACTTTACATAATTGTATTAGTTTTGCCAAATATCAAAATGATATGTTGATGACCTATGGATTTATGTCTGGTCAGCCCTGTCTAGTAATCTCAGGTCTCCTGTTTTTAACTACTTTTCTGGATATTTCACTCAGAAATTAACATGCCCCAAATCACACACTCAAGAACTCGGTGCAATCCATCCTCTGCTGAAGCTCGGGAAATTCTCCCTACCTCCTTTCCCCTTGCCCAGGCTGTGTTCATGGGAGAAAGAATCTGGAGTTCTCTTCCCACGGACTACAGAATTCACTCCTCCTGTCTGTGTTCTCTCTGCTTCTCCTCTGTAGGAACCAGCCAGCTCTTCCTACCTTTACGGAGGTCTTTCTCTGCTCCTACAGTTAAGAACTAATCATCCTGTGGGCTCCTTGTGCTCTTTGTTTTACCAGAGTAGAATTACAGGTTCTGGTTCAAGACAGGTGAGATTCTGAATTTACCTCCTCCTAGGGTGCACTGACGGAGAAGGCAATGGCACCCCACTCCAGTACTCTTGCCTGGAAAATCCCATGGATAGAGGAGCATGGTGGGCTGCAGTCCATGGGGTCGCTACGAGTCAGACACGACTAAGCAACTTCACTTTCACTTTTTACTTTCATGCATTGGAGAAGGAAATGGCAACCCACTCCAGTGTTCTTGCCTGGAGAATCCCAGGGACGGGGGAGCCTGGTGGGCTGCCATCTATGGGGTCGCACAGAGTTGGACACGACTGAAGAGACTTAGCATACAGAGTGAAGTAAGTCAGAGGAAAACAAATATGGTATATTAATGCATATATATGGAATCTAGAAAGATGGTATTGATGATCCTATTTGCAGGGCAGCAATAGAGATGCAGACATAAAGAACAGACTTGTGGGCACAGTGGGGGAAAGAGAGAGTGAGATGAATTGAGAGAGTAGCATTGAAAAATATACATTACCATATATAAAATAGCCAGTGGGAGCTTCTGTGTGATGCAGGGAGATCAAATCTGATGCTCTGTGACAAACTAGAGGGGCGGGAGGAAGGTTCAGGAGGGAG
>NW_011494842.1:2680310-2734825 GCF_000754665.1 Bison bison bison | reverse complement strand
CCGTCTATGGGGTCGCACAGAGTCGGACACCACTGAAGCGACTTAGCAGCAGCAGCAGCAGCAGCAGCAGGGTGCACTCAATCCACAGCTATGTGGGAACAATGTTCACTGAAAAAGACCTAAAAACTGGTAGAGTAGCCCCTACACATGGGGCAAACGAGAGGGAAATCTCTCCCAAGTGGGTATAAGTGGTTGAGGCGGTCTCTCCCTGACCTCCCTAGGTGCAGGGCCCGCAGTTGGCAGGGAGCTCACACCATGGCTTCCCCAGGAGCAAAGCATCCTCCGCTACACCCAGTACCCAAGATAGGAGCCCATAGAAGGCAGGGTTTTAAGATTAAGTGGCTCTTGCACAGAAACCCATGGCCTGTGGTGTGCTAGGACACCTCTTCCAAGCTGCCAAAGACTCGGCCCAGGCAGAGGCAGCCCAAGAAAACCACTCAGATTTGATCCAAGAGATCCAAGTGTTTGCTCATTCTGAAGCAATGGTTTGAGGCAGGGTCCTGCTGAGACTCTCCACGGTGGAGGCACAGGCACGTCTCCTGCTCCTGGGCCACCCCGCAGGGACCATCTCTCTCTGTTTTCTTTCTCATTTTTATTTTCTGAATGATTTTCCTCTTTTTTTTCCCCTCTATTTTCCTTATTCTTCAATTTTTTTCTTTCCTTTTCTTCTTCTTTTTTAACTCTTTTCCCCTTTTTTCATTGAGGGCCATCTTAGCACTGCCCCTCTATTTCCCTCTAGCCAATGGGCACCATCTCCACACCATCCAGAGCTCCGATATCTCCAATGTCTGGTGTCCCAGTTTTTACATCTGGTGACCAGGTATCTTGTGGCTGCCCCCCGGGGGATGCCCTTTCATCACCTGGCTCTGGAGGCCTGAGTGGGGGTGGTGGTTTGGGGCTTGAGTTCCTGGGTCTCAGGGGACTGTGACAATCTGAAAGGTAGTTCTTGGCCAGCTGCAAACCCAGGGCTGCACAGGCAGAGATATACAGCAGCCTTTCTGAGAAAGAAGCCTCTTTTCCATCCAACAGCATTGGCCTGGGGGGATAGGCTCCTGGTTTGGAGCTCTTCTGAGGAGTCTCTTCTGGAGGTCCCATGAGCTGCTCCTGACCTGGGATGTCATCTCTGTTCTCTGCAGAAGGGAGTTCATCTGATGCTCTGATTGCTGTGGGGGCTTCCAGGGCTCACCTCTGCATTTCTGTTCTGGGTGGCCAGCAGGCTTAGGCTTGAGGGGGGTCCCAGGACTGTAAGCTACCTAGAAGGAGGTATCAAAAATCTAGCACCCCCAGGGTTCAGCAAGAGGCCACAGACGCAGAAGCTGTCTTTAAGTGAATGAAACCTGTTATCCCATTGCTATAGCTGCAGCCTGTGTGGCATTGAGAGGGTAATGGGCAGGAAGGCTAGGGTTCTCCAAACTGAGAAAACGGGCTGCAAGTGTCAGACATTTTTTCTCTCTCTCTTAAGTGGCAGGAGGAAACAAACTACAAGTGTTAGATTTTTTTCCCCCTTCTCTATACAAAGGCAAAAGGAGGTTTCTTTTAAAATTCTCTGTTGCCATGAGGACACCTGGTTCCACCTGAACTTGACTTTTCTCAAACCTTGAGCTAACCAATGCGTTTTCCTTATGAAAGTGTTTTCCTTAAACTATGTTAATAAACTATGTATTTACCCTAGACTCTGTCTTTCTTCAAGTCGGTTCCACCTAAGACTCAGAACCGATAATAACTCAGCAAACCAGTGTGTTTTACTCATGCAATTGTTCTCCTAATCTATGTTAATGAAACTATATATTTGCTTGGAAACCTGCCTTTCTTCAAGACTCATGTCGATCATTTCATGGCCCAGGATGATTCACCTTGTGCCAGTGTTATCTCAATATGCATGTTGCGGGTGAGGGATCTGGTGCCACTCTCTGAGTTTTGAGACATTTCCTTGCTGTAATTAGCAGCCTGCTGGTAGGTATATAACATACTGCTAAAGACTATCAAGGGGGCACTCTTTCTGCCCCCTTCTGATGTCTATGTCAGAAGCTTTGTCTATCCCTTTTATACTTTAATAAAACTTTATCACACGAAAACTGTGAGCGATCAAGCCTCATCACTGGCCCCGGATTGAATTGCTCTCCTCCGGAGACCAAGAATCCCAGCATCTTTCATGGCTCAACAACAGCCTTTCATTAGGCTCCTAATGAAGCACACATCCGAGGGCTGACAGTAAGCCTTCCCCGAAAACTCAGAAGGTGGATACCAATTTCACATCAGCTCCTCTGCCTCAGAACACAACATCTCTTGAACAGGAGCTCGTATATGTCTGGTGCCCTGAGTTTTGCAGCCGCTGCAGGGGATGCATCTACATCGTCTGACTCTGGTGCCCAGGGGGCCTTGTGTTCCCTGGGCTGCATGGGGCTGAAACAGTCAGAGAGTTCTTGACTGGCTTCCACCCCAGGCCAGTGCACAGAAAGCAGCCAGAACACACACCTTCCTTTCTACCTGCTGGTACTGGCTTAACCTGAGGGGCAGGCTTCAGAGTCAACAGACATCTAGAGGCTACAAGAGTGCCCTCACAGAACATGGGCTGGGGGATGCCAGCTTCGTACTCTCCCTCTGCCTCAATGCAGCTCACTCCCAGAAAGAAGCTTACACATTCCTATGGAGCCCAAATTTTTGCAGCTGTTGCCAAGGAATAGCTCCAGATCTCCTGACCCTAGTGGTCAGCAGGGCTTATGCTTCTGGTCCCACAGGACAGTGTATAGTTGCATCCCTTAAGAGCTGCTCCCTGAGTGTCAAGCTGCCAATCTGTCTGAATCTAGGTATTGACTGAGATCTTCCCCTTTGGGACACTGACTATCTTGGCTCACCTTCAACTACTGGGAGCAATTAAAGTAAAATATGTTGCTTGGGCAATTACAGAAATTTGAGAAATGGCCAAGAGCCAGGGCAGGGCTGAATAACAACTTTCATCTTCTATCCAGCACCAACTCTACAAGACTGGAAGAAGGCGGCTGTTTCATGTAATTCATAGAAACCAACACAGACAGTCAAGCAAAATGAAGAAACAGAAGAATATGTTCCAAGCAAAAGAACAAGATAAAAACTCAGACAAAACCTTGACAAAATGGAGGTTCAAATGCCCTAAAAGTGAAAGATACTTTAGGGACTGCTGCTGCTGCTGCTAAGTCGCTTCCGTCGTGTCCGACTCTGTGCGACCCCATAGATGGCAGCCCACCAGGCTCCTCCATCCCTGGGATCCTTCAGGCAAGAACACTGGAGTGGGTTGCCATTTCCTTCTCCAATGCATGAAAGTGAAAAGTGAATAAAATAAGAACTCTTGTACCTTTACCATCTTGTACCTTTACACCAACGTTGATAGTAGCGTCTTTATGTTTGCTGTTTATTTCCCAATAAAGTAGTACATTAAGCTATGCTTTTCCAAGTCATTTGTAGAACATCAACTCCAAGAATATCTTTATGATAATTTTTAAGGAATTAACAAATTCCTTAAAATGGATACGGTAAATTTCTTCCTCTTACAATTTAGGAGTATAAGGTTTTCCCAAGTAACTATAGTAACTGGCACAATGAGAGGCATGTCTCAGAAGCAAGAGGGCTGCAGTGGCTTATTAACCAGATCAAACACGTGTGGTTTGGTGTATTTGGTCTTTTTGAAGAAATGGCAAATGAGAAGAGCCCTCAGGAATTGGTAGAATGTCAGTGAGCAGAATTCAGGGAAGATATTTCCCAGGAATGGAAAATTGTTATCAAGGTCCAGAATCTATTTATGTATTGGGAATACAAAAGTACTTTATTTTGACTTAATAATAACCCTAGGAGTTTAGTATGAGATGAGATTCATTGGATCCACTGTAGTCCATAGCCAAGACTGTTCAAATATTCTTATTTTTTATCATAGCATCTTTGATTAATTGCTTGTTCATTTCCTAATGCTTTATTTCATGTTCTAAGTAGGATAACTTAGAAAGACTTACTAACATCAGCAGGTATTGAAATTCAATTAATAATATTGAATATTATAGACAAGTATTTTTCAAATGACGTCTTAATAGCCTTAAGACTATGATACTATACGCCAAACTAAAATCATTTTTCTTTACCCGTTTTAAACTGGCAATTTTAAAAGGCATTCTAGAGACCATTTTATGAGAAAGAAAGTGAAGTCTCTCAGTTGTGTCTGGCTCTTTATGACCCCATGGACTGTAGCCCACCAGGCTCCTCTGTCCATGGGATTTTCCAGTTAAGAATATTGGAGTGGGTTGCCATTTTGTTCTCTAATTTCCTTCTCTCATTTTACAAGAAGTTATGTCAAAAGTTGAATAGGCAAAAATGCTTTTATATTTTGCATTTTAGTTATCATTTTATTTCTTTTTACCTCATTTCCTAAAATAATGTTATAATTAAGCTTTTGTAGATACTTCTAAATTTAAAAAAAGACGTAGTAATACATCATGATTTTGAAGAATGGAGGAAGCACAAAGTATAATAATGTGTTTCCCATCCTCGGATGGTAAAGGATCTGCCTGCAGTGTGGGAAGCCTGGGTTTGATCCCTGGGTCGGGAAGATCTCCTAGAGAAGGAAATGGCAACCCATTCCAGTATTCCTGCCTGGAGAATCCCATGGACAGAAAAGCCTGGTGGGCTACAATCCATAGGGTTACAAAGAGTTGGAAACGACTGAGCGACTACTAACATCCTTCTGAAGGAATTTAGTGTGTGTGGGGGGGAGACAGAAAAACAATTATTAGTCTAACAATATGTCCTTATATTTAAAAGAAAAGGAGGCAATCTATCCCCACAGCTGCAATCTTTCTAAGGACATAGTCTCTTCTTTATTTACTTGCACATCTCAAAGAAGAAAGACAAGGAAGAGAGAAATTCTTCCAATATTATTGTCACCAAAGTGATTTGACTTAGGAACCTTATTTTTTAGAGTTGCTTGAAATGATCAATTTTCAAAGATTTTCCATATTTTCTGGAAAATCATGTATATTTTTTAATGTTCTGTACATGTTCATTAGTTAATGTTTGTTAATTGGGCATATCTGCTCTAGCTTCACTGATTATCTTTCCTCAGTATGTCAATTAATCAGAGAGATTTGTTAAAATTTCTCACTAAAAAGGTAAAGTTTTAATTTCTTTTCATAATTCTGTCAATTTTTGATTTATGTGGTTCTAAAACATAGAATTCTCTTACTTATTAAGCTGAGAAATGACAATAGTGATTAAAATCTTACTGACATGCTTTGCTTCTCATTTCCCTGAAGGTTTGGTATGCTTATCCAGTTTTGCTCTGATGGGTATTACCTGATACATATTTACTTTCATTTTGCTTTCAACCTTCCTGTGTTATTAAGTTTTAAGTGTGTCTCCTTTGAACAGACTGTAGCTGGTTGTTGACATTATTATTTTATATCCAACCTGCCAATAGTGATCTTTTTAGGCCATTTACATTTAATATTATACAATTATGTTGGATTTAATTCTATCGTATTATTATTATTATGCAATACTTCCTTTTGGTTATGTTTCTTTTTATCCCTTTCTCTCTTTTTTCTCATCTTGTTGAACTGATTTCATTTTACCACATTGCAATTATTCCCTCTACTGGATTAGAATAGAGGTCAGCAAACAATAGCCAATGAGCCATATCCCACTCACAACTTGTTTTTATAAATAAAGTTTTATTGGAAGAGATCCATACGTACTAGTGTACATATGGACAATGGCTACTTTCACACTGCAGTAGCAGAGATGAGTGGTTGCAAACACAAAGCATTAAAATTTATTACCACATTTTTACAGAAAGAGTTTGCCCAACCCTGGTTCAAAATATACATTGTTTATGAGTCTAATTTAATCATCATCATTGAGCAAAACTCAAAAGCTATATTTTCAAACATCTACCTTCCAATACATTCTATAGTTGTACAATATTTCGCTATAGCTGCTGCTGCTGCTGCTAAGTCACTTCGGTCGTGTCCAACTCTGTGCGACCCCACAGACGGCAGCCCACCAGGCTCCCCCATCCGTGGGATTCTCAAGGCAAGAACACTGGAGTGGGTTGCCATTTCCTTCTCCAATGCATGAAAGCAAAAAAATAAAGTGAAATCGCTCAGTCGTGTCCGACTCCTAGCAACCCCATGGACTGCAGCCCACCAGGCCCTTCCGTCCATGGGATTTTCCAGGCTAGCCCTACTTAATTTAACTCTCTTGCTGTTTTAAACCACAATTGCTAGACATTTTTATTCTAATCTACTCCATGTTAATTATTTTCTTGTTCATTATATTTGTATACATTACCATTGGGGGTTAATTTTGGTTCTTCCTGAGGTAAAACTTTTAGCAGTGGCTTTACCATTGACGGTAAATTCTAATTTTTATTTGCCTAGGAATGTTTTTCTTTTGCCCTAATGTTTTGTTGGATACAGATAGAGTTGCTGGATACAGACTTCCAAATGACAGCTATTTATCCTGAGCAATTTGAAGATAGTGACTATCTGTTCACTGCCTTCCAAGTTGAGAAGCCAGCTTTGATTCATAGGTCTGCTGTTTGCCCCTAAAGCGTCCCCAGTTCACTGCGATATTGATTAAATGGATATTACAACTTTGTTAACTTTAAATTCTTTTTGACTTTCCATCACTTTATCTGTTTCAATGTTGTCTTCTGGATAATTCTTTCTTATCTGTCTTTCCACCCACTGTGTTTCCCATAACATATCCCATGAAGTTTAAATTCAGTATTATATTTTTCCTTCATAGAAGTTCCGTTCTTCATTTAAAACATTTTGCTTTAAAAAAAATTTTTTTTGGCCACACCATCAGCATATGGAATCTTTGTTCCCTGACCAGGGATGGAACGTGTGCCCCCTTCATTGGAAGTGCAGAGTGTTAAACACTGGACTGTCAGGCGAGTTCCTAAAACATTTTGCATTCATGTTTTTGTGGGCTTCCCAAGCGAGCCAGCAGTAAAGAATCTGTCTGCCAATGCAGGAAATGCCGGAGACATGGATTGGATCCCCTGGAGTAGGAAATGGCAACTCGCTCCAGTATTCTTGCCTAGAAAACTCCATGGACAGAAGAACCTGGCAGGCTACAGTTCATGGGGTCACAAAAGAGCTGGGCACAACTGAGCACGTGTACTCACACTCATGTTCTTATTCTCTCTTCTTTAAAACAATATGTCTTTATAAATATGTGAGTGTGTGCATTTTGTTTAAATAAATACACTTATTTATAAGTGATTGTGTAATAAGTACGTTTTAATGGAGAAAGAGTAAAGATAATCAGAGACATCTTATTGGCCTGTGGCTCAAGGTAGAAAATTATTTTCCTAGTTTGGGCTTTTCCTATAGGTATTGACAGGAAAATAACCAGTCTAGTTCTTTTTTTTTTTTAGGTTGGTTCTATTGTATTTCATCATGTCATCAGAGCCACAATGAACTGGGAAGAAAACACCAACCACACCCCACTGAACCATCAGCTTTGGTCTTGTTTCCAGATGCTTAGTCTGGAAGCTGTTTTTGCAGTGCTTCGTCTCATCCTCCTGTACTCAAGCCGCTGGATTTGAGGCTGAATTGCTTCTCCCCATCCTCTACCCACCGATTGGAGGCTAGCTGCCTCTGTAAAGTTGAAACTAAGATGCAAAGGTTAAAGTGTCTGTTTTTCAAAGTCTGAAGTTTCTTTGTACTTTTAAAGGCTGGTATGATCCTGGTTCTCCTGTCTTTGAAGTCCCCATCTTTCAAACAACCTTTAACAAGTATGACAACAGACTTGGAAGTAATCTTGCAAAACTTGGCTCTTTTTTTTTTAATTGTTAACTTGAATAGAGTGTCACCTTTTTGCCTACATAAGAGTAAATACTGTCAATGTTACTTTTCCTACTTTTTCCTTTGGTTAAAGAGAAAGCAAACGATAAAATACAGATGTATAGATAAATACGTAGTGATATATATGCTTTATCAACAAAGGCATCTTCACTTGTAACTTTGAAAAGCACCAGGCCCCTCCCCCAAAAATGCAAAAGAAAGAACACAGAAAAGCAGGTAATCTGAGAGCCAGATTGCATGATCGACCACACAACTGACTGAATTGTTATGAGACAGTGACTTGTGTTTGGGAATGAGGATTTCTTCTGCCTTGAGTGAAGTTACACTATAAGCTACCTATTTATTGTAAATGTCTTGAGAGATGACATTTGCAGGCTATATAGTTGCCCCTAGATGCTGGTTTAGATTCAACACTGGTGATACAGGAATTATTAAATGACAGTTCTTTACTTGAGAAAAAAAATGTTTTTGCATTTTCTTTTCTGTGTGTGTTTTGTTCTTCAATACAGACAAACTTATTTTTGCCTTAGTTTTAAAAAAACAATGAGTATTTGTCATTTTTGCCCTTCTAGTATCAAAAATGATTAGGACCACTTTACAAAGCAGAAAAATTAGAAACATACCAACAGAAAAGTCAATGCATAACTAGCCAAAAAGACCTGAGTAGTTTGGATCCTGTTAAAACAGACCAAATTATTCTGATTTCTTGTAATAGTTTGAGTATTCAAAGTAATACTAAGCATTTTCTCTAACAGTTATTTGAAAATAAAGTGACTGACCATATGCGCAGATATTATATATATATATATATATGCATACATATTTTGAGAAAATATAAAAATACTCATGCTAAATATCTCCCTTCTTAAATGAAAGAGAATAAATAAGGTCAATTCCCACCCTAATCATTTATTTTTTTGCTATTTAAAAATTTTCCGTATTGTTGGAACAGATTAAGAAAATATTTAACTCATGGATGGTTTCTTTGCTCATTTAATAGTTAGTTACTTATCAACAACACAAAAACTAGTTTTGGTGATTAAAATCATGTAATCCACAAACATTTTAGATCTGATATGCTTAGAGTCTCATTTAGGACATACTTATATTTTGTATCCCTCTTAAAAAAATAAAAAGCCAAATCAAGAACCACAGTAGAAACTAGCATCACAAGTTTAATATATTTTAAAACATAGAAATATATTTAAACAGCACATTTAAAGAATAATATAATAGACTTTCATTTCTTATTCTTATAATGGTATACCATTAATTCAAAAATATATTACTTAATGTACCCCCAATAGAGTTATTATCAAGTTTACTTTAAGATAATCTGTATTTTAAAACAACATTGCAATATTCCTGAATCATGAACAAACCCATAACATTTTTAAGCTATTTTTGATACAAGTTTTACTTAAAAAGTCCAAAAGGGTGATTAATAAATGATGCTTTATGAGTATTTTAGATGAACTGTAAATAATCCTAGCCGTGGAGCCCACATAAATAGCAACTTATGCACTAAATGTCATTCTTCCAAAAGTCAGTGGGTTAAAGACAAGCCTTAAAAGGCAGAGAGAGAAACAGAGAGAGAAAATAAATTAATTTCAGAGGGAAGAACACACAGGCACATACACGCAACAGAACCTTCCCACTTGGAATTATTTGTGCTTGGAGGAAGGTTTACAAAATCCCCCTCCAAAATAAGGTTTTCAATGAGCTCATTCTCCAAGATATGAAAAATGGATTTCAGCTGTTCTTTCGAAATGGCAATTCTGTCAAAGCCATTCTGGGATTTGGGGTAATTTCCTCCAGTTGAGTTTCAGTGCTTTTACCCTAAATAAAATCCCTTGCATCACATCAATCAGCAAACTCAGTTATAAAAGAGAGCTACAGAAAGCGGCTCTGTCGGTCGCTTTGCTCGGGTATATTTTATGCATGCAGTGACTCTCATCTGAGGGGAGGGAAGGGGAGCACGTGTAAATGTTTCTTTATTTTGGACTGTTTTTAAATCTAAAAAAAAAAAAAAAACACTGCAGTAGTAGTGTTCTAGATAATAGGCAGACATGATTTATTTGAGGTAAGAAGGTTGTACTACGCTTTTTTAGTGTTAACTTGGAAAATTATGGACACAGGCTCAAGTCTGTCTCCACAGAATTCCTGAAGCTTTGAGCTCTTTGCAAAATCTACAACCGGTGAGCCAAGAAGGAACGCTTTCCTACAGCTAAACCAATTCTGTTCAAGCAAACAGTTACAACAATTACGTGCAATCTTTCAGCTTCTGTGTTCTGCTCCCGTTTATTTACTCAAATCGAGCTCAACATTTCACTTTATCTAATGAAGCAGAAACTCTCAAAGAAAAATTGTGTTCCTCCAAGCATTTTTTTTGGGGGGCTGGTTATTTTTTTAAGTTTCATTCTAAATATCAATAAATATCCTATCAGTTTACATTGGCACAGCATAACCAAATGCATTCAGCTTCCTTCAACAATACTTAACAGTGAAAGGAGTTCTGTCTAATTTCAGAAAATCGTATAAAAATTACATTAAAAATATTGAATTGAATTGGACTCAGCATATCCTATTAAAAATTAGACTGGGCAATTTTTTGCATAATGAAGTGAGCTAAAATACATTTTACTGCAAAGGCATCCACAAAAGAGAATATATACCTTTAAATAAATAAAAGTGACTATATACATGCTCTTGTACATAGGTTACAGAGATGAAATGAGCCAGACTAATTTTATTAAATTCCCCTTTTATCTGAAAGGATATTTTTTATTGTAGTCATAAACCTCCATACAGATCTTTTTTCTTATTACCATTATTATGCACTATTAGTGGCAACCACACGAACGCACGACCATATTTCTATACTTTTTCAAAATGACATTGGAGCTGTCATCAAAGTACAACACAGAGATGGCATTTAGTTTGGTTGGCGCGCAGCAAGGCTTTGGTACGTGGTCAGGAAACATCAGGTGAACCTGGTTGGGTGGGAGGAAGAAAAGGTTTTACTTTTTAAGAAATAAAATAGATATTTTGTCTGCAGTTTTAAGGTGACATTCTTGTTTTATCACTGACGATCAGGCACTCTCTTAAGTTACCTCCCTCTCTTCTATTTTTGCTCCATGGTGAGGTGAGCTGGGAGCTGGTAGTGAAGGATGTGTATCCTTAAGTATTAACACCTAGACTCGACCCACTGGTTCTAATTACATGTTGGGGCTTTGAAAAACATTCTACCAAGGAAGGAAAACTCTCTCTATGGAATATTCAGTGGAAATTTTCCTGGAGGAAAGAACATGGTAACTAGGACTGGGCTGCTTTTAGTTAAAATGGCCACTTCTAGGTACTTCATGAGAAACACGGAAGTTACGAATGCAAAATCCACAAAGCCACAGCACTCGACTGTAGAAAGATCTGGATCTAAGAATTATTCGTAAAAGGATAACTAAACAATAAATCAATGCATTTTTAACAATAAAATTAAAAGCATGCAAATTCTGCATTTCCTTTGGTAAAGGAAGCATAAAAATCACAGCAAAATAAACTCCAGGTAAAAATCCAATACTTGCTTTAAAGCAATGATTTCAACTCTTCTCCCCATAATGTTTTACCAGATTGGCCAGAGTTTAACATCCTTTGACTTGCTTTCTCCCCTAGACAAGTGCCCAAAATCAAGCTAAGTTCAATCAGAAGAAAGAAGCCTAGATATGTTACAACTTGAATATACATCCCTACCTCTCCCCCTACAAAGCCTGAAAAGGTAGCTGAAACATGGACAGTGAAATGCTTAAGTAAAGGATTTGTTCTCATTTTCTGCAAACTGGCACGTTTACCTCTGATCTTCAACAATCAAAGAAGGAGCCAGAACTCAGTTCCCCCTTTCCACCCGCCTACCCTGGCCCTTCCCCCAGAGGAGTTTATGGGAAGTCCCACTGCAGTGTCCTCGGGGATCGACAAAGAGAAAACACAGCTCTTAGAATCTTGGCTGCAAACCCGCCTGGCTGAAATGATATAGGAGTCCTGCCTATGGACAGACATGGCAGGAAAAATGAGGTGATCCGACACGGACGTGAAATTTCCTAAGACCTCACAAAGCTGCAAGCTGGATGGTTCTCCAAATTTCAGAGGCAGCCTGAAGCCCTCCTTGGCTTTATCCTCCTCAACCCCCTCACCCGTGATGGATGGATAACCCCCTGCTTCAAGGATCACCTCACCCAGCCATTGTTCTGAAAAAAAATGAGATTGTTCTTCCATCATGTCTCAAACGTGTTCGCCACAAACCTGCTTTCCTTTAACAACAAATGTGCCTGTGTTCTTGTTTCATGTCCGTCACAAAATAAACAGAATGCACAATGCCAGGAAAAAAAAAAAAAAAAAACAGAAACACCGAACTTCCCATGTTCCTTTCAAGTTCTGTGATGACTTATGCTCCACATCCCAGGACAGCGATACAGACGAGGGGCCTGTTCCAAGTCCGTGTCAGCGATTTAAAAAATGTTTGTTTTTAGACGCTGCCTTCTAGACTACAGTCCTAAAAGCTGACAGTATGTAATTATATATTTATTTTTAAGAAAAGAAAAAAAAAAGAGAGAGATAGGGGTATTTGACAGAGGTTTTTCAATAATTAAGCTTTGCAGAGCCTGAGCGAACTTGGATGTGTTAGATGCATATCTAAGGAAACAGCGAAAGCTCTCTGAGTCATTGAAATGACAGTACAAAGAGCTTAATTTCTGGGAAATTAAGTGGCATTTCTCTATAAATAGTGGCTGTGTTCATCTGTGACCCTACAGATGGACAGTGAGGAGGGCTCTTCCTCTAAGGCATGAAATGGAAGCATCCTTCTCTCTGCAACGGGCTTTCAGCTGATAGAAGGCTGGACCCCCAGACATTCATCTTACTGGAGGACATCTGAATATAACAACTTTTCTTATGCTGCATACCTGCTCTCCCTGCCCCAACACTGATACCATATATCAGGACGCGCTTATAGGGCTTCCCTCATGGTTCAGTGGTTAAGAATCAACCTGCCAAAGCAAGGGACAGGGATTCAATCCCTGGTCTGGGAAGATTCCACATGCCAAGGGTACCTAAGCCTGCACACTGCAACTGCTAAAGTCCATGCACGTAGAACCTACGCTCTGCAACAAGAGAAGCCACCAGAATGAGAAGCCTGAGCACCGCAGCTAGAGAGCAGCCCTTACTTGATGCAACTAGAGAAAACCCAACTGCAGCAGTGCACACCCAGGGCAGGCAAAAAAAAAAAAAAACTAAATAAAATTTGTTAAAGAAGTGCTTATTTTTATGGATAGCATAAAAACATATCATAGACATAGCATGGACATATCAAAACTTAAAATACCCCTAGGAATTGACTCTATACTTGCATATGGGAGGCTCATTGGTCAAAAATCAACAAAAAGAAGAATATTTCTATGGCATTGGCAGCACAAAGCAAGCATGAAAGAAAATGCTGGTTGAAATTTAGACTCCATTTCTTCACTTTAGACAGTGAAATAAGAGCTGTAGCAACCTAAGGTTTTCTTTCAATTTATATAAATTTTGCAATCAAGGAAGAAATAATATTTTCTCCCCACACCTATAAGTTTGCTGAGTATGATATATTAAAGAAATTTAGGGTGTAAAAATCAGTGTTAGGGAAGGATAGACATGAGCAAATGTTTTCCATTCATTATTAAAAAGCAACTTGATAATTTTACATGATTGTATTCTGAAATAAATCTCTTCAAACTTGGGGGAGAAAAGAATATTTATAAGTGACTACCTTTCAAAATACATATTTGTTTTAGTTCTCTGCTTCCACTCTACTTCAAGGTTATTTCCAAAGTCTTTAACAAAATCTATGTTCTAGTTGCCACAGAGGTGCATCTCTGTGGTCTAGCTATCCGCTAGTGCCTCTGAGGTCAGTAAGATGCCAACAAAATGTCAAGTCAAGGATTTCATCCGTCAAGGTGTATACACCATTCTTATTCAGAAGGGAACTGGGATGTTATTTCCATCAACTTTAACTTTTCAATAAATTTCAAAAGAAGATAACCTTCTGAAGAGTCAACTCTTCACACATTCTAATAGCTGCTCTTTCTGTTGGTCATAAATAAGCTTCACCCACAAGGATAGATTTTTTTTTTTCTACAGCTCCTGCTCTCCTACTGTTATCTACCAAATAACTCTATTCCCATCAGTGTCTTGATTCTAAAATTATTTGTTCTCTTCCTTCTGTCCTGATTACTTATAGTTGAAATGCTCCTGTGAACCCAGTTTTGATGTGGGGTCACATCACACAGCCTATGCATCTTCTAGAACCTCTTCCTCGTCTGCCAGAGGCCGCTCCCCCATCACATTAAAAGGTACGGATGTTGGAGTCGGACTCTCAAGGGTTTTCCTGAGCTCATAAGATAAGTACAATCACTGAGAGACCATGAGATTAACATTTCATTATCTCCTTCATAAAAATTAGCCTATATTAGTAGAGATTAAATCACTTACATTCCTAAGTATGGGAGGGAAGAAATGAAGATTAATTTCCACCTTAATGATTATAAATGAAAAAGATATCAAAAAAAAAGGAAACAAATCTACTTGTATTCTACACTGAAGAGCTTCCATGATACCAAAGTATGTTATGGAACATTCTTAAACAAGGAGTTTAAAAGCCATCAGATGAAATTCAGCACAGCTATTATTCAAAGTTTTTGTAATGACTGCTAATGAATGGTTAGGTTAGAAACAGCCCCTGCGTGGTTAATCATATTGTCTACTGAAGAAATCAGTGCAAAATACCATTTTGTGTGATTGCTCCAATTTCCCTTGCTGAATCTTTCCTCATTTTGGAATTAGGATTTTTCTTTAGAGCAGCCTGAATTTCCTGACTATATCCACATTTCTTACTCTGGCACAATTTTTACGTTAGGAGTTTGAGAAGAGAAGAAAATGCATTTTTAACTCCAAATAGATGCTTTTCTTTAAAGTAACTTTATAAGAAGCTTGCATCATAAACCACTTTCTATTCTACCAAAAGAAAACTTACCAGAGTCTGAACTATGGCATGATTGGTGGCATTCATATGGGCATTGAGTGGAAAAGAACATTCTCCATCACAATAAAATGCAGCATATCCTTCTGGCGCTATAATCCAGTCCTAAAAATGCACGAAAGCAGAAGAAATAATATCACCAACATAAAAGCACAGAAAAACAATTCTTACAGAATACTTAAATATAATTAATATAATTCAATATAATATAATATTAAATTAAATACTCTGGATTGGTTTCTCTTTTTGGTCCAACAATTATTCTAATAAGACAGGCTCCCCCAAAGCCTTTAATTTATGATTAAGCTAAAGTTTACAACAAAAGTATAAATATTTTCACAAGGAATTGTCCTCTGTAATTTCTCCCAGAGGTCACTACATAAGATATTCCTAGCCTGTATTAGCCCATATATTCATGAATAAAGCTGCAATCGTGAAATAGCATTCTAAATATTGTTTAAACAGGAAATGATGAACTCTGCAAAGTTCAACTGAACCAGAAAGGAAAAGAAGAATAAACTTAATTGAGATAATTCTCATTACTTCTTAATAACTCAGTCCTGCTTTAGAAGCTTGACAACCTCTTAAGGCGCTAAGATTTGTTCCTTGTCCTGTTTTTCTTTCCAATCATGTGTCAACTTTATAGTCTCTTCAGAAGAAATGAGTTGGAGAAAAATCCTAAGCATTGTATACGAAAGATTTTAGGAAGCTAAAACATTGGCACTTCAGATGGTGGCCCTGATTTTTTTTTCCCAGAGATATAAAACTTGTCACTGATGTAAAATTATTGAACAATTAATGTTGAAGGTTTATCATAAAGTTGAAAATGCTCACATGTAACTATCACTTCTCAATATAATAGCTTCTATTCTGAGGATCCATTGTAATGGAATAATCTAACAATTTAATTTAAACTCTTTTGGCATATGAATATTACTGTGGTTAAATCTTCCTCCTCACTGTTTGTGAAGCTTATGTAAAACACAGCAATATGATTTCTAAGTAAAAGAAAAAATTTTTTCTCTACGTCTAACTTACCACAGACAGAGTCAAGGATTCTACTTCCTATACCAATAATTTGTGACTGTAGGAGGCAAATGGAAATTGCTTGAGTTAATCTGAAAAATGGGAACTAAAATGGAAATTTGGGTATATTTAAACAACAGGGCTTCTTTTTTTCACTTTCTAAGGTTGCATTTGTTCTTCAGCATAATTTTTTTTTTTACCATAAACTCTATTAATTATGTTTCAATAGTGAAAGGATAATGCAGAAATAAAAATGATGTGGATAATCCTTATATGGAACAGTCAATGTCAAAAATAATTGGTATGTTCATTGCAGCACTGTTTACAATAGCCAAGACATAGAAGCAATCTGAATATCCATTGACAGATGAATGGATAAAGAAGATGTGGTACATATATACAGTGGAACAGTACTCAGCCAGAAGAAGAAACAGAATTGGGTCATTTGCAGTGATGTGGATGGACCAGAGTTTGTTATACAGAGTGAAGTCAGAAAGAAAAACAAATATCTATATACAGAATCTAGAAAGATGGTCCAGATGCGCCTGTTCCTGAGGACAGCAATAGAGACACAGATGTAGGGAAAGGGTGTGTGAACCCAGCAGGGGAAGGAGAGGGTGGGACGAATGAGAGAGCAGCACAGCCATATGTTCACTACCATCTGTAGAACAGGGAGTGAGTGGAGCTCAGCTCGGTGCTCCGTGATGACCCAGAGGGTGAGACTGGGGGCAGGTGGGAAGGAGGGCAAGGGGAGGCGATACAGGTACACAGATAACTGATCCACATTATTTTAACAGCAGACAACACTGTAAAGCAATGATACTCCAATAAAAAATAAAATAAATTATAAAAAATAACTGGCTGCTGTATAGGAAAGATTACAAAGATTAAAAGAGATTTAGGATTGATACAAAGCAGAAAAGAAGCAACCAATTTGACCGACCATTCTTACCTGCCATCCCAGATCCCGGAAACTCACATAGAGTTCATGCTTTTTACAGGCTTGTTTTTGTTCACTGGTGTTATAATCTGAAGGTGAAAATCAGATTGTCAACAAATGGCAGTCTATCGGGTATATTAATATTTCTTTTGTGAGGTCACTTATAAAGTCAAAAGGAATCTGTATTTGAAGTTATAGAACATGAGTTTGAATCTCAAAGCGAAAGCCGCTTACTAACTATGTGAACTTCAAGCAAGTCACTTGTGCTGAGTTTCTGCTTCTGTAAAATGCAGACCTTGAGGGGTCCGGACGAGGATCAGGTTGGGTCCTTTGTGTTATGACAACAGTAGCCTGACACCTGCCATTCAGTGAGTGCTCATTCATTAACTAACTCAAACGCAGTTGTGCTTACTATACTTAAGCATATAAAATATTCAAACACTATGTTTTGTATTCTTTCACAAGGCAGGCACTGGGAAAGTACCAACTGGGATGTTCCAGAGTACATGTTATCTTAATATGTATCTTAAACTCAGGATCCCCAAAGTGGAGCTGCTGATTGCCCCCCACCCCCAGACCAATTTCACCTGCAGATGACTGCGAGCAACTTCCCAGGCAAAACAAACACTGTAGTCAAAACATACTCTGGCCTCTCACCTCCACAACCAATCTGTCAGGAAATCCTTACTCATTTTACCTTCATTTGAAACTCAGCCACCCTCACCAGCTCCATGACTGGCTCTGGTCCACGCTGCTATCCTCTCTTTCCTGAATCACTGCCACATGCTCGCTGCTATTCCTCCTGCTCTGCACTGTCCCCATCCCATCAACGCAGCCAAGTGGACCAAGCGTCACGCTCCAGCATAAAGTCTCACAGTGGTTCCTGCATCATCAAGGCTCCCAAGGTTCTACGTGATCCAGCCCCATCACCCTCTGGCCCATTTGCTCTCCTTCACTCTACTCCAAACAGCCTCTGCGCTGTTTTGCACACAGGTCTGCTTTCTCTCACCTTAGTTCCTTTACTCTCAACAACCCCACCCTTCCCTGCAATGCTCTTCCCCTGAATATCTACTTAGCCAACGCTCAGAGCTTCCTCAGCTCTTAAGCATCATCTTGTAAACAGAGCCTTCACTGACTCCCCTGTTTCATATCCTAACCCCTGCTCTCATATTTCTCACCCCTCCTGCTCTGATTTTTTTTTTTCCATTTTGCTTACCATCCCTTAATATGTTACACCACTTACTCGTTCACCATGTACACCATTTCCTGTCTGTTTCTTCCCTCTAGAATAGAGTGTCAGCTCTCTAGGGGTAAATATCTTGCCTGGCTCCATTTGGTTCTCTGATACCCCAAATGTCAGAAACAGAGCCTGGCACACAGTAGATACTAAATAATTAGGAACTGAAGAATGGATGCTTCAGAATGTTCCAGGAATGGCTTGAAGCAAAGGAAATACATGCTTTCCGTAACTTATTTTGGAATATAATCTGAAAAATCCATAACCTTTGATAATTGTTGAAAAAAATTAAGAATTCCACTTGCATTTGGAATAAAGTAAAATACAAAAGAAAAACAGACCATTACAGAAAATGTCTAGTCATGCTTTATAACGGAACCCATTTTAATTATTTCCAATGCAAAAAAATGAAAGAGGAAAAAATTTAGGGTGATGGGAACTGCGAAATAATTTATTTTTAAAGAAGACAGCTAATGTTTTCTTCTAGGAATAAATATTACTTTCATCTGACAGTTGTCTCTGGCAAATCAACATAGAAGTTTGCTATAAAGAGCAGCCTGTTGTAAGGTGTCACTTTCCAGTTTAATTATCCTCAACCTCTAATGAAAATGAAGTCACATCAAAGATCTAAAAGACCTGTCTTAACAGATCCTGTCATCTGCCTTTCATAGTGACATCAGCTAATTATTTAATTAATGTGAGTCTAGCAAAGAAGGTAATGATTAAATCTGAATGCAGAAATCCTTTTACTTCTAGACCAGTGTTATTCCTATGTGTGACTACCTTCATTAAACCATGTAAAACAGAGAGCCAGTAGGAATTTGCTGTGACTCAGGGAGCTCAAACCGGAGCTCTGTGACAACCTAGAGGGGTGGGATGGGGTGGGGTGGGAACAAGGCTCAAGAGGGAGTGGACATGTGTATACCTACGGCTGATCCATGTTGATGGATGGCAGGAACCATCACAATATTGTAAAGCAGTTATCCTTCGATAAAAATAAATTTTAAAAAATTCCTATCATAAAAACACATCAGTCAAAGAAAGATTCATGTTGATGGATGGCAGAAACCAATACAATATTGTAAAGCAGTTATCCTTCAATAAAAAAAAATTTTTTTAAATTCCTATCATAAAAACACATCAGTCAAAGAAAACATAGAAAACTTGAGCAAGGAAACTCTGACACTTTGTTCATGCATGCATACAATCATTCATGCACTAACTACATTTAGTAAGCAACTACATGCCAACACTGAGCACAGGAGAATGAATACAATTTCTGTCCTTAAGATGCTCACTGTTTTATTAACAATAAACTAAAAGATCTGAAAAAAATAAATATATAGATAATGACAGAAAATGGAGGAAACTGAGCATTTAGCACTCCTCTTCTTTGGGTAAACTTTTAATTGAAATAGCAAAAAAAGTTAACTTTGCCCAAGCAATGAAGCAGCATAAAGTACAATAAGTATAATACCATGAAATGGATAAGTTTGAATATTATATCATTTTTAGGAAAAAGGAATAACTCAAGTCTGGTATTAGTTTGACTAGATAAACTTCTTGATATTTAAAATAAATAAATAAAAATTTTAAAGTGTCAGCTATGCATTAGAGCAAGGGACAGCAATTTATTTTTCCTCAAAAAGGACAGATAATATATATTTCAGGCTACGGGGTTTCCTTCACAATGATTCAGCGTTGCCCCAGTAGCATGAATGCAGGATTTAGGACGTATTGATAAAAGGATGGATGTGACTGTATTTCAAACAAACTTTGCTTATGGGTCCTAAAATTTGAATTTCACATGATTTCTGCATGAAACAAAATATTATTCTAAGTGTTTTTTACACATCTAAAAATGTAAAAACCATTGTTAGGTCATACAAAAACAGGCAATGGCTTATTTTGCCAAATCCTGCATCAGACAGTCATGGGAATATTTATTCATCCATCCTTGTCTTAATAAAAACCATTGAATGTGAATAAAGACCTTATATCCAATAACACATCTGAGTATATGTGAAAAACTATAACTATGTCTATGGCCATTTGAATTCTGTGTTTATAAAAAAAGAAAGTAAAAGTTAAAAGTCAAAATAGATCTGTTCCATCTATGCAGCTTTTCATGCAGGCTAAGTGATGTATATACTGCAACATCACATAAAGGTAACGAGCAATGAAATTTATAACAGAATCTGGTTCCAAGAGTCTGATTTCATAGAGCGTTCGGACCATATGCTTAGTTGGTCAGAAATAAAAATTAATGGATACTGAGTAAATGTTGTACCCAAACCAGCAAAGTCTGTAGTTAGCTTTACTAAATGGTTGGCAGAAAAACCTCTGAGAAGAAAGGCAAAGAAATTAGATTTATATTTTTTAAAAACATTGATTGGCAACCCTTCAAATATGAAAATGAGCTGGACATGACGCTGCTCTTGACAAACCCGCCTAGAATTCAAGAGTGTCACCAGAAACTGCTACACATTCTGAAGTCACAGCCAACACTAGAAAAGCATTCCTCAACCACAAGGCAGGTACCACAGACACAGTATTTCTGTTTTGCCTGTTAATGGCAATAATATTGGAAACCAGTGCCAAAACAATGACTATTGTTAAATACTTGTTGCCAATTTGTTTATGATCAATTTCTGGAAAAAAATGCAAATTTATGTTTTACAAGCTATTTGATTATTTTTTCTTCCAGTTTTATTGAGACGTAATTGACATACAGCACTGTACAACTTTAAGATGTACTGCATAATTGTTTGACTTACATCCATCATGAAATGATCACCACAGTAAGTTTAGTGAACATCCATGATCAAGGACTTACAGCTGAACAAGCTGGGTTTAGAAAAGGCAGAGGAACCAGAGACCAAACTGCCAAACATCCACTGGATCATAGAAAAACCAACAGAGGTGGGAGGGGGGTTCAGGATGGGGAACACGTGTACACCCATGGCGGATGCATGCTGATGTATGGCAAAACCAATACAATATTGTAAAGTAAAAAATAATAATAATAAAATTTTATTATTATTTTTTTATTTTATTTTTTTAATTAATTTTATTTTATTTTTAAACCTTACATAATTGTATTAGTTTTGCCAAATATCAAAATGAATCCACCACAGGTATACATGTGTTCCCCATCCTGAAACCTCCTCCCTCCTCCCTCCCCATACCATCCCTCTGGGTCGTCCCAGTGCACCAGCCCCAAGCATCCAGCATCGTGCATTGAACCTGGACTGGCATCTCATTTCATACATGACATTTCACATGTTTCAATGCCATTCTCCCAAATCTTCCCACCCTCTCCCTCTCCCACAGAGTCCATAAGACTGTTCTATACATCAGTGTCTCTTTTGCTGTCTCGTATACAGGGTTATTGTTACCATCTTTCTAAATTCCATATATATGCGTTAGTATACTGTATTGGTGTTTTTCCTTCTGGCTTACTTCACTCTGTATAATAGGCTCCAGTTTCATCCACCTCATTAGAACTGATTCAAATGTATTCTTTTTAATGGCTGAGTAATACTCCATTGTGTATATGTACCATGGCTTTCTTATCCATTCATCTGCTGATGGACATCTAGGTTGCTTCCATGTCCTGGCTATTATAAACAGTGCTGCGATGAATATTGGGGTACACGTGTCTCTTTCCCTTCTGGTTTCCTCAGTGTGTATGCCCAGCAGTGGGATTGCTGGATCATAAGGCAGTTCTATTTCCAGTTTTTTAAGGAATCTCCACACTGTTCTCCATAGTGGCTGTACTAGTTTGCATTCCCACCAACAGTGTAAGAGGGTTCCCTTTTCTCCACACCCTCTCCAGCATTTATTATTTGTAGACTTTTGGATCGCAGCCATTCTGACTGGTGTGAAATGGTACCTCATAGTGGTTTTGATTTGCATTTCTCTGATAATGAGTGATGTTGAGCATCTTTTCATGTGTTTGTTAGCCATCTGTATGTCTTCTTTGGAGAAATGTCTATTTAGATCTTTGGCCCATTTTTTGATTGGGTCATTTATTTTTCTGGAGTTGAGCTGTAGGAGTTGCTTGTATATTTTTGAGATTAGTTGTTTGTCGGTTGCTTCATTTGCTATTATTTTCTCCCATTCTGAAGGCTGCCTTTTCACCTTGCTAATAGTTTCCTTTGATGTGCAGAAGCTTTTAAGTTTAATTAGGTCCCATTTGTTTATTTTTGCTTTTATTTCCAATATTCTGGGAGGTGGGTCATAGAGGATCCTGCTGTGATGTGTGTCAGAGAGTGTTTTGCCTATGTTCTCCTCTAGGAGTTTTATAGTTTCTGGTCTTACGTTGAGATCTTTAATCCATTTTGAGTTTATTTTTGTATATGGTGTTAGAAAGTGTTCTAGTTTCATTCTTTTACAAGTGGTTGACCAGATTTCCCAGCACCACTTGTTAAAGAGATTGTCTTTAATCCATTGTATATTCTTGCCTCCTTTGTCAAAGATAAGGTGTCCATATGTGCGTGGATTTATCTCTGGGCTTTCTATTTTGTTCCATTGATCTATATTTCTGTCTTTGTGCCAGTACCATACTGTCTTGATAACTGTGGCTTTGTAGTAGAGCCTGAAGTCAGGTAGGTTGATTCCTCCAGTTCCATTTTTCTTTCTCAAGATCGCTTTGGCTATTCGAGGTTTTTTGTATTTCCATACAAATTGTGAAATTATTTGTTCTAGCTCTGTGAAGAATACTGTTGGTAGCTTGATAGGGATTGCATTGAATCTATAAATTGCTTTGGGTAGTATACTCATTTTCACTATATTGATTCTTCCAATCCATGAACATGGTATATTTCTCCATCTATTAGTGTCCTCTTTGATTTCTTTCACCAGTGTTTTATAGTTTTCTATATATAGGTCTTTAGTTTCTTTAGGTAGATATATTCCTAAGTATTTTATTCTTTCCGTTGCAGTGGTGAATGGAATTGTTTCCTTAATTTCTCTTTCTGTTTTCTCATTATTAGTGTACAGGAATGCAAGGGATTTCTGTGTGTCGATTTTATATTGGAAGTTTTGGCCACAGCAATCAGAGCAGAAAAAGAAATAAAAGGAATCCAAATTGGAAAAGAAGAAGTAAAACTCTCACTATTTGCAGATGACATGATCCTCTACATAGAAAACCCTAAAGACTCCACCAGAAAATTACTAGAACTAATCAATGATTATAGTAAAGTTGCTGGATATAAAATTTTAAAAGAAAGAAAGAAATCTGCTTCATTGACTACGCTAAAGCCTTTGACTATGTGAATCACAACAAACTTTGGAAAATTCTTAAAAGGATCAGAATACTAGACTACCTGACCTGCCTCCTGAGAAACCTGTATGCAGGTCCAGAAGCAATAGTTAGAACAGACATGAAACAACAGACTGGTTCAAAATTGGGAAAGGAGTCAATATGTGTCAAGACTATATATTGTCACCCTGCTTATTTAACTTATATGCAGAGTACATCATGGGAAATGCTGGACTGGATGAATCATAAGCTGGAATCAAGATTGCCAAGAGAAACATCAAGAATCTCAGACATGCAGATGATATAACTCTAATGACAGAAAGTGAAGAGGATGAAACAGCCTATTGATGAGGGACAAAAAGGAGAGTGAAAAAGATGGCTTAAAATTCAACATTCAAAAAACCAAGATCATGGTATCTGGTCCCATCAGTTCAGTTCAGTTGCTCAGTCATATCCGACTCTTTGCGACCCCATGAATGGCAGCACGCCAGGCCTCCTTGTCCATCACCAACTCCCGGAGTTCACTCAGATTCACGTCCATTGAGTTGGTGATGCCATCCAGCCATCTCATCCTCTGTCGTCCCCTTCTCCTCCTGCCCCCAATCCCTCCCAGCATCAGAGTCTTCTCCAATGAGTCAACTCTTTGCATGAGGTGGCCAAAGTACTGGAGTTTCAGCTTTAGCATCATTCCTTCCAAAGAAATCCCAGGGCTGATCCCATCACTTCATGGCAAATAAATGGGGAAAAAGTGGAAACAGTGACAGATTTTATTTTCTTAGGCTCCAAAATCACTGCAGACAGTGACTGCAGCCACGAAATTAAAAGACGCTTGCTCCTTGGAAGAAAAGCTATGACAAATCTAGACAGCATATTAATAACCAGAGACATTACTTTGCAAACAAAAGTTCATATAGTCAAAGCTGTGGTTTTTTTCAGTAGTCATGTATGGATGTGAGAATTGGACCATAAAGGCTGAGCACCAAAAAATTGATGCTTTCAAACTGTGCTGGAGAAGACTCTTGAGAGTTCCTTGGAGAGCAAGGAGATGAAACCAGTCCATCCTAAAGGAAATCAACCCTAAATATTCACTGGAAGGACGATGCTGGAGATCAAGTCTAATACTTTGGCCACCTGATGCGAAGAGCTAACTCATTGGAAAAGACCCTGATGCTGGGAAAGACTGAAGGTGGGAGGAGAAGGGGACGACAGAGGATGAGATTGTTGGATGGCATCACTGACTCAATGGACATGAGTTTGAGCAAATTCCAGGAGACAGTGAGGGACAGGGAAGATTGGCGTGGTGCAGTCCATGGCATCACAAAGCGTCGGACACGACTTAGCTACTGAACAGTGATCTCGGATATACACAAAATTAAAGAAATAAAAGATGTTCTTGTTTTCTGATAAGAACTCTTAGGATTTACTCTTCTAACAACATTCATATTAACATACAACAGTGTTAATTATATTTATCATGTTGTATCCTTAGTATTTCTATTATAAGTGGGAGTTTATACTATTTGACTGCCTTCTTCCCGTTCCCCCTTCTCATTTCAATAATACAAATTTAACCTTTGTCTTAGTTTGATTTGTTAAAATTCATTTTATGTTAGAAAAAAGTGAAATGCATGGTAAATAAAACTTCTGAGGTCTACACAGGGCCTCAATGGTTTGTCCACTAGTCCCTGAAGAAACCACCAGATAAATGGACACATGCTAGGTAAGCTGTGAAGAGCACAAAAGAATATCCAAAAAAACTCCACAAACAGGTACAGGATTCTTTGTTTTTTTAAAGTCTGGTGTTAGTGTCTTTGAGGAATAAAATATAGTTAAATCTGTAAAAGAGAAGAAAAAAAAAGTCCAAAATAGAATTCAACATTTAAACAATCAACAGCTTAAACTAGCCAAATAGAACGAGATGCTGTGTCTCAAAACAGAGGAAGAGACATCAACATCTCTTGCTTAATACCCTGGGGGAGGTCACAGACATCAGTCTCCACGCTGCAGGAGTTCATTAATTAATAGAAAATGAAAATGTCAAATGAATGAAGGCATGACGTGCCTATAAAGTGGCAGGTGCAGTGTTACTGGAGTATTCAATAATGTAAATTTTGACATGGCCTTTGGGGTAGAGAAAATCATGATAAATCCCAAATAAATAACACCACTCCCAAAGATGAGGCATTTCAAACGCTACTGCTACCCTGGTTTAATCCCCAAGTCCCACATCCAATGAACCCCTCACCGAACTGACATATAACCCAGTAGGAGTCACAGTTATTTATTTGTGTAGGGATTTGTGTACAAATGTGTGACACAGAACAGACACCACAACACAATAACTGTCTGGTGTGTTCGCTTGACTCTGCTCAGACTGTGTCTTTGTGGATGATGCAGAGGACGTGCTCACCTTAGAGCTTGTTGACATAAAAACCCATCCACAAACCTGTCTCCAAATGCCTGCAAGATGTCTCTGCATGAAAGTTTCTCAAATGCCTCCAACTCACTATTTTGGCTTCTGACCTCATACTCTTTCCATTCCTTCTACTTGGTTAATAGGATCTAGTGGCTCAAGCCAGAAAATTTAATAAATACATTTCTTGATTTTCTTTCATTCTCACTCCTACCCAACATTGAATCTGTCCACACTCCCTTTAAGCGACCACCCTCTAGCCTAGTTAACCTATCAGAGTCCTCTGCACTCTTGGGTACCTCGTACTCCCCCAACATCCTTTCTGGGAACTTGGGCCTAGGATAACCCTTCATCCCTGACTCCTCTTTGCTCTCTGACCTTGAGTCTTTTGCCTTGTTGATGGAATTGCTCTTTTTCTTTTGCCTTTACTTAAAGTACTAATGTTCCCAGTGGAGGATCCATCCTTAATGTTTCTCTCTTACTCCGGTTTCTAGTAAGCACTCAGCTTACTGACTTGTGCTCAGCTTCGAGTCTTGTGCTTCATCTAACCATTGGGGCTCAAGGCTGCGCCCTACATATTCCACTCACACACCCATCTCTGGAGTCCTGCTAACTCCATTCCATGTATTTTGGATCCCACTTCCCTTGTCTCCAATCTATAATCTTCATTGCTTGGAGGGTTAGACTAGATTCCTAATCATATTTTGGCATCCAGTTTCTCCCTTTGGCATACCATCCTTCTTTCTGATGCCAAATTGAACTTTTTAAAAATGCATATCTGATGGTGACACTCCTTTTTCCAAATGCCTGCATGGAAATACCACAGTTACTGACCATTATGACTTGGTCCCTGCATAACTTTCTAGCTGATATCACACTGCTCTCATACAAGAATACTAGCACTCCATGGCCATCAGACACTGCTATGTGGTTCTGTAACTGCATATAAGTTCTGAAATGACTTCACCTCCATTTATGAGAAGTATCTATTTTTTCTCATTGGAATCATGCTCTATCCTTACTGATCCCACACTTCCTTGTACCTACTCTAGTAGAATTGATCTCCTGATAATTACTAGCATGCATGTCTTTGCCACTGTCTAAGGGAATGCCTTTTCAGAAGCAAGATTCTGATGCTACCCATCTTGCATGATCATGTAGTTAATGCTGTGTCACACTGTGACACATTCATTTAACAATGAATAAATATTTTGCAATAAACCACACCCAGACATATCATCTCTAGAATTCTCTCTAGATAGAAACTTGACAATAAGTGATCAGCGGAATGGGTACAGATGCAAAAGTCTGAACTCTTTAGGCACCAGTTCGGAAAAATCAAACCATAATTTGGTAATAATGATTATGTTTAACCCTGAATAAGTATACACAGTGTTCTCCATTCTTTATACCCATTAACTCGTTTAATCCTTGCAACTCATGTAATTTTATTCTGTGAGGCAGGTATCATTAATGTTCTCACTTTCCAGATGAAGAAATAGATGTAACATGCCCTGTCCAAGATTACACAGCTACTAAGAGGTGGACCCAGGGTTAAATGACAGAAGGAAAGATAAAGGTACAGATGAATGGGGCTTCCCAGGTGGCTCAGTGATAAAGAATCCACCCGTCAAGCAGGAGACACAGGTTCTATCCCTGGGTCAGGAAGATGCCCCGGAGAAGGAAATGGCAACCCACTTCAATATTCTTGCCTGGGAAATCCCATGGACAGAGGAGCCTGGAGGACTACAATTTCATAGTGTTGCAAAGTCAGACACAACTGAGTGTGCGCGTGAACACACACACACACACACACACACACACACACAGATGAATAGATAGATAAAAAGATGGATCGAACTAGATCTAGGTAACAAGCTAACTATTATTTGAGAAGGGATCTTCAAAATTTTGCATATTCAGAGCTTTTAGTGTTAATTACTATAAAACCATGTGGATTAAAACCATTCTCACTAGTGCAGCCTTGCAGGATTTTTACTGCAGCATTGATTTTGAAAGCCCCAATTTAAAAACAGCCAAAATGTCTTTTTAAGAGTGACATGACTAAATAAATTCTGACAAAAGGAGTGGCGGATTCATTTTGATATTTGGCAAAACTAATACAATTATGTAAAGTTTAAAAATAAAATAAAATTTAAAAAAAGGAGTGTTGAATATATTGTAGCAGTATAAAAAAATGAAGTCACTAATTTGAAAGATGGTTGAAATATGTTGTTTAAAAAATCCATAAGACCAACTATATGATACCAAGAGTGAACATTAGGTAAACCATAGACTGTAGTTGATTGTGATGTGTCCGTGTAGGTTCATCTTTGGTAAGAAATGCACCACCATGGTGAGTGGTGTTGATAGCAGAGGAGACGATGCATTTGTGGGGTAGGGAGTACATGGGAAATCTATGTACCTTCCTTTCAATATTGTGAACTTAACTGCTCTTAAAAAAGTTCATAAAAATAGGAACCCTCCTAGACTGTTGGGGAGAATGTAAATTGGTGCCCACTATGGAGAACAGTCTGGAAGTTTCTTTAAAAAGTGAAAATAGAACTATCATACGATCCAGCAATCCCACTTCTGAGTGAGAAAACTATAATTTGAAAAGGCACATGCACCCCAGTGTTCATAGCAGCACTATTTACAAAATTGAGACACGGAGACAATTTAAATGTCCAACAAGAGGTGAATGGATAAAAAAAGAAGTAATAAACATGTATTGATACAATGGAATATTACTCAGCCATAAAACAGATGAAATAATGCCATTCACAGCAACATGAATGGACCTGCAGACTATCATACAAGTGAAATAAGTAAAACAGAGAAAGACAAATATTATGTGATACACTTATATGTGGAATCCTAAAAAAAAAAAAAGATACAAATTAACTTATGTACAAAACAAAGACAGACTTAGATATAGAAAACAAGCTAATAGTTACCAAAGGGGGCTGGAAGAGGAGAGAGAAATTAGGAGTTTGGCATCAGCAGATATACACTACTGTATATAAGACAGATAAATAACAAGGACCTACTGTACCACACAGGGAGCGATAGCCGGTATCTTATTATGACCTATAAGAGAAATGAATCTGAAAAAGAATATGTATCTATATAACACATGATAAAATCATATTCTCCAAAAGTGACGCATATAGGGAGGAAAAAACTTGGAAGTACTTGTATTATGTTGATAACAGTATATCAGCATAACTTATCTTAAAAGAATTAAGTGATTAAAGGAGAATTTTAGCTTTATTTGTGATTATTTTTAAAAAATAAAGTTATGTATTAATTATATAACAACATACTCTAAACAAATAATTTCAATGGATTGTTCTTTCTGGTTTTGATTAAAATGTTTGTCCAAGAGGAATGACTTTACATTGTATCCATTAGGCAAGATATAGCACCTGTCAGAGTTGGGAGTTGCAGGCAGGGCACCAGTGGTCGTGATACCAAGCTTGTGATAAGCACCTTTTCAAGCAGTTCTGCAGTAAACAAGAACTTGCTCTGTGCCTTGCAAATACTTTAAATTTTGAATGCTCTATTGTTTTTGCACACTGATATAGTCCTTCAAATAGCATCTTGCTCTTGGTAGGTGCTTTAAAATCTTATCAACTTAGTGCCTCTCCAACCCAAAGGGTGGTAACGTTAATATTCAGCTATTGCCTACATTTCCTTTCCCCTAAACCCAAGTTCAAAGGAAAATCAACTGTGGTGGCTCATTGTGAAGTAAGTAACATCTCTCACAAAGTGTCTGCTCAAAGTTCTTGCTAAAAACCTAAAGAGCAGCAAAGACAGAGGGTTTCGGCAGAAAGTCTACGGGCAGTGGTTCTATATATGCACAGCTGAAAAAGGAAGCTAGTTCTCCCAGACGGTGACCATGTTAATTTCCTGAATGTGTGTTGGTGCAGTTGCTGTTTTGTGTTGGACACTGTTCTAGGTTCTCCCACAGGGGCACAGAATAGTAAAAGGGCACTAAGAAGTCAGAAGACAGGACTCTTTGAAAGAAGAAAGGGATGAGGTAAAGACAGCAAGAATGACCTGGGTTCTGCACTGTTGGAGATTTTTAACATTTGAGAATATACTTTGCAAAAAAAAAAAAAATGCAACCAAGCAAACTTCGAATACATCTCTCCATTCTCCCTACTGACCCCCTTTCTTAGTTACAGCATCTTCACACAGTGTTTCAATCATGGATAATTTTAAAATTTCACTAGCATTTCAAGTCTCCTAAGTATCAGATTTTATGTTTATATTAAACCCCTGTCTTTTGGGTCAAATCCTACGAGAACTTTTCCCGTCTGCTTGATTACTACCTATTGAAAGGTTAAGTCTCATACACACAGACCAACTACTTTCTTTCTTCTTATTATCAAAATATGAACATGTTCCAAAACCACCTACTACATATTTCACAGAAATGGGTGCCAATGACACACTTTTTGAAAAGAAAATATTGGTCTATATTAGAGTAATTTTGTACTCTAAATGGTGTTAGGAAACTGGTGAAAAGTTACGTGATTTCTGCTTCATGTGTTTTATTCATTTCTAGTTATAGAAGCACATTTGTTACCTGTGGCCAGGAAGGGAAGATAAATAGATTTCACCAATAGGGAGAAAGACTTAGATGATTTCATTTGCTGCAATGCCTCTGCCAGAGTCATTACCAGCTCTAATAATACGCAGGTGACTTTTCCCTTTGAAATTTTCTCAAAAATTATTTACTGTTCTATTCAAGATTTAACAAATCTTTTTCTTAATGCAATCTGCTACATTAAATTAAAAACATTTCAACCCATTTCAGAACCATTCTATATGAAAAGAAAAATATACAACTTTGACAGGCTAGTATTTACAAGGAAGAAAAGTTCTTAGAAAGTTATTTTTCTCCATCTTTCATATTAAGCAATTAAAATTTTTGCCAAACTAAATATCTTGTGAAGATCTTTATAAAATAGCCTTGTAATAAGGTACTAATATCACATTTACTTTCAAGTGAAAAAGACAGTGAAGCTTATTTGATGGAAAATTATTTTAAAGCATGATTTCTGTGTAGAATGTAATTTACTATAATGCAATTTCATAGAACCCTTCCTTGTGCTTCTGTTGCTAGATACATAAAATAGACTTCTCTCTAACACACTTCTCCTGTGCCTTCACTCTAGGAGGGTTCCAGTGAATTCCACTTAGTATTTTTGCTAAGAGTCCCAGGATCAAAAAAAATTCTATATATTTTTGTTTTATTTATAATCATTAATGGCAAACACTGTGTGGATGTGTCTTTCTGGAAGAGCAAAACATTCGTATTTGCTGAAATACCTATGCAGAGGTCATATCTGTTTTGTTCACCAGCTCATTCACGGTGCCTCACAAGTACACTGCATATGGTGGCCATCGACACAGAAGAAGACACATTTTACAAATGAACAAACACTTTGTACTAACTAGCGATGTTCTAGGGTAAGTTTTCTCCTTCAAATAGGTTTATTTTTCATAGATAAGACAATTCCTAGGAATAAAATAGCCATCATTTTCATCTAAGAACAGCTTATAAAAATTTGTTTGCAACTGAACTAAACAAGGTACTCATTGGTACAAAGTATATAATTAAACTACTTCAGATTTTATCATGTAGATAAGTTCAGATCAAGTGTATTTTTTATCTATCAATTAATAGATTAAATTGCAAGTACAGTGGGATCAACTGTGCATTTACAACATTTTGTTTGATTTTATATGAGCATGTATATGTATACACACACTCAAAGCAAATTATCCACATAACATCTCTCTAAATAATTAATGGGAATATAAATATTAACTTAATTTCCATACAATCTACCCTGCTTCTTTGGGCAGAAAAATTAAGCTCATGATTCACATGTACTGTTTTAAGTACCAAAGGAATATTTTTATTTTGAATTTACTTGTTACCCATCCATATGTGAGATTCCTGGGACAGGTCAGCTCACAAGTTGTGGAGTTCAGTTTGGACTAGCTTTTGTTGATGTAGCCATTTAATAATTTTATTATTGCCAGCTTGATTTGAATTTGAATTGCATCTTTCAGCAGATTTAGGTAAGTCCCACTTACTTGAAAATGAATTGCTGAATGATTTGCTAATGAAACATTTGGGGGATGCGAGAAACACGGCTGGATGATTTAATAGACCAAATGAGGGTATACCAGGGGGTAAATTTACTGTGGCTACTTGATTTGCAACATACGACCCCATAACTCTCTGTGCAGAACTGCAGCTCTGGTTTTATCTTACCTCCAACACTGGACATTCTAGAGGAGTCCTGATGAGAGCCGGATTTATTGCGGTTTTGATTTTTTCTCTTGTTGGCTGCTCTCACAGATCGGAGAAGTACCTCGCTCGCCTTGAAGAAGGCCACCATGAACGGCTGTTTTGACTGAGGCCCATGTCGTCCCACGAGGCCGGCCGACTTCACGTTGATGCTGTGACCTGGAACCAAGGAAGGGGCACTGGGTTTATTAAGAAGAGATGAAGTTCAGCTGCTGAGGGGTGAGCTCAGAGGGTCCGTGGAAAAACGTAAATGTTTGAAAACACCATCAGAACCTTTTATTTGCGGGCCAAAGAATCTCATAAACATGGAAAATGTACTGTTACAGACGATTATCCATTCTTGGCTTTCCATTTCGTATCTCCCTTTAGCCACACAACACCCCCAGGCCTTCACTGTTGGGCTCTTTCTCAGACCTGAAAGTTGGTAACGTTCTAAATGGCTTGACCACCATCAGGCTGGAAATGTCCGTGTTAACCAGTGATTTCAGAAATATTAGCTACAGGCACTTCTGCATTAAATGCCTTATAATTTTCCTTCGTGTGATTAAAGCTGGATAGCTGGCTGGGTGTTTCTACTTTTCCCTGCTTCTTTGGAGACTTTCCAGGGTTGATAAACCCCTCCTCACTTCGGGCCTGTGCCCAGCAAACTTTACAAAGCTGTGATCCACTTAAAGCACTTCAAAGAACCTTCCAGAGGCCCCTGCTGGGCATGGAGCTTTACTTTGAGCACCAGGTCTTTCTCTATGTAGAGGATTTTGAAGCAAACATGAAAACTTCAGAATTTTCTCTGCGCTTGGACACACTTGAATGATGTTTACTGAAAGGATTTCAGAGGATGCAAATCAAGCCTGGAAATGCTCAGAAAGGAGAAAAATTCCAGATGAGCTTAGTCTAAAGCAGTCTGTGTCCTAGACCCTTCTGAGTCCACTGCGGTGGGTGTTTATCAGAAAAGGAGTGTGCACAGGGTCTGCGCTATAGTGGGTGAGAAGTCAGCTGCCCTAGAGACTAGAAGTAGATGTTGATCACGTGCTTCTCCCATTGGAGTAGCAAAAATAATACTCATCACTATAACAACATCAAATGCATTTGGAGCACTTGCTATGTACACTAGGTATTCTTTTATTTTTTAATATTTTTATTGTGATAAAAGTCACAAAATATGAATATAAAATATACTATTTTAACCATACCTTGCACAGTTCAGTGGCACTAAGTACATTCACACTGTTGTGCAACTCCAACCATCATCCATGTCCTGAATTTTTCACCTTCCTAAACTGAAACTCGTGTCACTATTAAACGCTAGTCCCCGTCCCCCTTCCCCATCTCTTTCAACACCTGCAGCCACTGGCATCTACCATGATACTTTCTGACTCTGTGATAGGCAATTTTCTTAGTGGTTTCCATGCATTATTTGATTTGATTTCACAAATACCTTAGGAGTTAGGCATTTGTTATACATTTTACAATTCACTCTTGTTATGATCTTCTCATTTAAAATAAATATCCCAGAAAATTATATATGTGTGTGTGTTTTTATGTATGTATGTGCATATATATAAAGAAAACTATTGACCAATAAAAATTTCAGTGAAAATTACCCAAAGAGAATGAAGTATTTAACTTTAAGTTGTACATTTAGTTGAAAATTACTCAAAGCTCATGCAAAAACAAATTCTACTCCAGATACAAAAGTTACCAATCTTTTCAGAGTAATATATCATGTGGTTAGAAATACGTGCATGATTGGCTGTGCCTTGCCCCTGGAGGGATGTGCCAGTTTTCTTAAAATATTTATTCAGTCAAGACTGTGCAGCAGCTTCAGTGCATTATAAGACCTAACCCACCTTGGAAGAAAGAAATCAAGTCCCTGAAATGGCATCAGTGGCATTTTAGCAAATAAACTCTTGCTCTTAACACAATTTATTTTGGCAGCATAAACACTTTTGTGTATACTTGTATCGTGCAGGGACCTTCTACCGTCAGAAAACGAGACTGTGTTAAGTGAGGTGGTGCAGCTGTTGCAAGGGACACAGAAGTCCTTCAAATGTGGAGATATTGGTTGAAAAAATGCATGTGTGTCAATGCAGACAGCATTCACTGGTGTCCTCAACAATCGCTCATTGGGAAAACTTCTTACATTCCTACAAACGTGAAAATAGCCGCTCCCTTCCCAAATGCCACTCCACTCCATCCTAGCAGAGAAAGAACTTCAAAATAATCAGAGCAGTAAACCTTAAACAAATAAGCCTATGGGTTTCTCTTTTAAATGCAAACTTACAGTGGCTCCATGCCAGAGTCTATATTTCTTAGAAAAACTCTATCACTGGCATAAATGAAAGAGGCAGTTTGATTTGTGGTCAGAGTAGTTTCCATTCTACTTCCACTGTAACAAATGTATTAATTCAGCTCAGACTTCCTCCTTCTGGCAGCCCTTTTGCTGTAAAAAGAGAAATTAGAAGTTCCAGCCAAATACCATACCTTGAACTGACCCACCTCGATACATAAACACTTTTACAACATGTTTATTCAGGTGTAGCCCTTGAAATTGGTTTAAGATGTTTCCAGTGACAGAGAGCACAGCAAAAGAAAAAAAGAAAACCAGAACTGAGAAACCTGACTGTGATGGACTAGAATAACTGGCGATCTGTTCTTTAAATTTTGGATTTTTTTTTTTTTCTGTCCTGGAACACAACATAAAAAGTATTTGTTGAGCTTTGAGTTTGATGTTTTAATGAAGTGTTAATTTAACAGGAACGAAATTTTTTACTTGTATACACGGATAACTGCAGAAATCATTTTTAGTAGATGATCTTTCTAATATTGAAATAGGTTGCCACACGACACACAAATGGAATACAATAAAATCAGTTTTCTATTCATTACAACACACTGACCCTATTCTCATTAAATAGGCACTGAGCCCAAAGTTCCAAATGTCTTTGGTTTATAAGAGGGTACCTTTTGTAATTATTTGAAAGACTTTCAATATTTTGATTTTTATCTCTGGAGAAAGAAGATTGCTCTCAAGATTTATGCTTTGAAAACTATAAAGGTGTGTGTGTGTGTGTGACAAATGTGGGTTTCTTGGTCTTTACAAAGGGGGACATTGTGTGTGAGGCAAAGTCCCCTTCAAACAAACGTGAACTCCTTTTAAAATAACTTTTGATATTATTAAGTTTCCTCTTGGTTTCCTTTCCACTTCAGCAATGAGGTGACTATTAAGATTCCATAAGTTAATACTTGCTCAGTGGGTCTTGATCTTGAGCCACACCATGGAAGCATTATTTGGCCTTCTCCTTCAGACACATTACACCTCCGCTGATGATGTTGACTGAACCTTTTGAATAGGGCTGAACAGTCGTTCTCCTTAGAAGTGCTAAAGAAATCCAGACTCTATTGCAGGTATTAAAAGTAGGGAATCTTTCATAAAGTCTATTTAACAATGCTGACTTTTACTATTTAAGATACAGGGTGATTTAGATACTGCAAATATATCAGTAAAGAAACCTATGTGAAAGATTGTGATTTAGGAAAACCATTATGTACGTAGGCGTGTATTACAGTGGTTTTATTTTTCAAAGCTAATCCTCATTTTTGACTTCTCATTAGAAAACGTGGATAGGAAACAAGGTCCCGCTGTACAGCACGTGGAACTATGCTCAACACCCTCTGATAAACCATGATGGGAGAGAATATGAAGAAGAATGTATATGTAAATATACGCATTGGCTCAGATGGTAAAGCATCTGCCTGCAATGCGGGAGACCCGGGTTCAATCCCTGGGTCAGGAAGATCCTCTGGAGAAGGAAATGGCACCCCACTCCAGTACTCTTGCCTGGAAAATCCCATAGACGGAGAAGCCTGGTAGGCTACAGTCCATGGGGTCGCAAAGAGTCGGACATGACTGAGTGACTTCACTTTCACTATGACTATACTATATATAAAGAATATATATATCACTGAAAAATTAAAATATAAAAGAATATAAACTGGAAATAAAAATGACCTGGGGAAATAAAAAGAGTAATAAAATGATGATAAGGGACACCAACTTGGAATCCACGCTTAATCATCTTAGGATTCAGACAAGTCTAGGCATAGCTAGAAGATGGGTAAGCAAAACATCAGGCATATATTTGGAAGAGAATAGAAAGACCTAAAGGGAGAGAACTCATCATAAGGAAAAGGTGAAGCCCTAGAGTACAAATTCAGAATAATGTCCCAGTGAGTATGAGGAAACAGGGATTTTGAGTCTGTAACTCAGTCTTCCTTCTGGCCTTGCTCCAATGTTTGCATGATGAATTCCTTAAGAACCAAGGGGATTCATGGAAATCTAACAGATCTATTTTTACCCAAAGTCCCTATAAAATCCTGAGAGAGCAAGGGAGCCCTACTTTGGCGTTTGGTTAATGATGTAACACAAGTGATGGCCAAAGATTCTTCCTACCTCAGAAAAGTGGTTTCCAAGTAGCTCCACACTGGTACAAGACAGCAGCCCCAGGATGTAGGTGGGTTCAGATGACCTACTATAGCAGCGTCAGCTTCAGAGAGTTGCAGCAGTTCAGAGGTACGCCAAGCAGCAATCTGATGGCTTTGGAGGTTTTAAGGTAGATCCAAAACCGTCTCAAAGTGAGGGGCAGGGCAAGTGATGGGAATAAATGGTCCTAGAACAGGAGGACACTTTCTTTATGTCACATCCATGTCCTGATCTTGTTCACTGGAAAGAGGAAATGGGCAGGGTGAGAGCAAGAGAGGGAGAAGAACTTGATTGTTGGGATTTGTTCAAGTTTAAATTCAGTTGGAATCTCCCACACAAAATGGGAGAGAAGATAGAAAAGCTTCTCTGAAGGATATATCAGCATTCCAGTGATTTCACTGATGGCAACGGGACCCAAAAGAACATGGTGCCCAATTATCCCAGGTTTATGTATCACAGAATTCTTGGATTATAAAATAAAAGGGGTGATCAGGACAAGTATGGGAGTCCAGAGTTATCATCTTTCACATTTGAACAAAGAATGCCCATTAAATCTTTCCATGTGAATTTTTTTAGAACTATTCCTATTTTGGCCATCTTGCTTTCATTTCAAAATTACTGTACAGTATCAAGGGAAGAGGAAGAATTTGAGAAGTGAATATTGGGACATTTCTCAGTTTTATTAACTGCGAAATGAATAAAGATGGAGTTAGGATAGTATCTTCTAAGGAAATAATTATTCTTTTCACACAAGAATCATTAGGAAAGTATGTGATGCTGGAGCTTTAACCTACACATTTTGCCATAACTGAAGATAAAGATTCCAGATTTGCTCCCCTGATCTGTATGACTTTATATAAGTCCTGGGTGTCAGAGTATTGTATTCATGTCTGCCTCTGAACACAACTATTTAAAGTTTGGAATCATGCAGAAGGTACACTGGCAAACCAAGGATCCATCCTCAACTGATTCGTTTTGTATTTCAGACTGTTTTTTTGGGGAAAATGTGACTTTTGAAATGTTTATTTCTTTAGAAACAGGGTTATTAAAGGAGCCTCTGACATAAAACAGCTCTTTAGAGACATGTTGATGTTATAAGGATAAGTGGTTCCAAATATGAGCATTCAGTTTCCTCCAGAATACACAATTTGAAAAACATTCATTTGAGGATTTATCAGAGCCCAAACATTGATATCACTGTAAGATGTTAGCATAAATTCCACTTTGTTTTTTTTCCCCCTATAAACCCACAGTAATTGAATGCTAAACCCAAAACACCTGTGATGAAACTTGTGCACAAATTACCTATTCTTCACTTCAGAAGAGCTCACAGCATCCGCTGTGGGCTAGTTCACAGAAAACAAATCACTGCACTGTTTCTTATTCACATACTCTCTTGCTTTTTGCTTAGTTTCAATCTGTGATTAAATTTGATTTTGGTGCTCTTAAATTATAGTTCCCCGGCTCTAAATTATACTGGAATTGTACCTTTTTTAGAAACAGATGATTTAAAATGTGCAGAATTCTCTACCAGGCATATAGACTAAATCATTTTTATATCCGATTTTAAGGAATGTGGGGGAGATAGAATTTTGTCTACTTAAATTCCATATACATTTTAACTCAGTGAAATCTTAAACTAAGCAAATTGCAATCTAGCTATGAATTTCAACTGTGTTATAACTTGATGAAAAATTTGCAGTTTCTATTTTTATAGTAAAAGCACAGACCTATTGCCAGATATTTGAAGTATCATAAATAGAATTTTACATTCATGCTCAGAATTTTCCTGTTGTGAAGATGGTTTACATTGCCTTGTAATCTCAAACAAAAACAAGGAAAAGCTGGGATTTTAAACTATTTCAGTGATACTTAAAACTCCCAGTAATGTGGTATTAGCAAATTACATATATTCTTGAACTTCAGAGTGCAAGGTGGTTAGAATTTTCAGTGATTCTTCATGGTGATTCTGAGCTTTTATTTAACACTATTTAACAAGCCAGGTGCTTCATGCAATCCCTTTGCTATATTTAAATTTAAAAGAGTAAATTAAAAATAACTACTTCATCTTATATTAAGTATTATATATTAGCAATTATATATATATATATATATATTCATTACTAAAAAGTGTCAACAAGAAAAGAACGGTCAAATGTAATAATGTGTGCAAATAAGGAAAGAATTCTGTGGCTGATGATAAAGAGGAAAAGATAACACTGGAGGTATGACACCCACAGAGGACAGCTGGGGACCAGCTCCTGAGGAGCCAGCATGAGCTGGGGTTGAGTTATACCGGCAGACAAGAAATGCAGTTGCAGTTTTTGGTAACATTGCAATGGAAGAAATTCATTTTCCTCTAGGACTGGGATACGTGAAGGGTAGAGAAGTTTGAAGGAGGAAAAGATTTTTTAAGGAGTTTCAATTCTTTGTGAAAAGTTTGTGGAAGGAATCGTTATCATCTATCTGAGAAAATCATGGAGGTGAGAAAAGAAATTGGGATTCTCCATTAGAAATATGGGTATCGTGGCTCAAGGCAAGATAGGGGGAAACTCAAACAGCTGTGACCTGCAGTTCAAGAGGCTTCTGGAGGGGGGCCGGGGCAGAAGGAAGAAAGGAAGAGAAACATAAAGGAGCAGGGCCAGAGGTTTGTGCCTCATGGGGGAAGCTTTCCAGAACGCGCAAATGTTTTATTGTGCTTAGGGTGGGCCTGAGTGATGGAAAAGGATTAGTCTCCTTCCAGGGACATTGTCTGAAACACAGCGGCTCACCGTCTCAGGCGGGACCAGCCTCACAAATGCTTTTTACTGAAGCTCTCTTTTCAGCTAGTGGAAATATGAATCTCAAACTAGGAATTGTAGTTTACCTTCACATAAGCACTTACTTTTTAATAGCTCTTCTCTTTATATATAGAGCCTTTCCCCTGAGGCCCTAAGAGTTTTACAGACATCATCTGTCACACGCCCCCAAAAGCTTGGTTACAGTTGGTCTTACAGGTCTCATTTATTTTAAGAAAGCAGAAACATTCTTTTCACAAAACCATGGGAAGAGTGAATTATTTTTAGTATCTTTTCCAGTTCTTATGTGACTTTTTAAAATAAGAAACGTGTACACACACATACACGTCTTTCCTTTAAAATCACAGGAGAGTTCAATAAAACTATAATGAAAGCAGGATTTCAGCAGAAATCAACCAAAAAGTTTTTAAAAACTATATATTACTACGTGTTAAGATATCAATGAAGAAAAGCTTTTAGACGTCAAGCCTCGTTTGGGTTTGTTTCATAGCACTGAAATTAATTTCAGACGCTGAATTTTATCTGTAGTGGATGAAAGTGGTCTTTGCAATGAACTTAATGCAGTTACTTGGGAAATTTATGAGTCTCTAAAGGAAACATTCTTTTTTACCAGCTTATATGACAGATTATGCAAAAAGAACTTTTATCATATAGAAAAACATAGTTCATTAAATGTTTGACCTTCCCTTTCAATTTGATACATGAACCTATGAAATGATCATAAGCTACTTCTAGAAGCCTTAGAATAGTGCAGAACTACCAAAATGCAAGAGAAATAAATCATTTTGACGCTTAATAAAAAGAAAGAGTGAAAGGAGTAAAAGATACTTTCCAAAATACACATAGTGAAAGCCTGATACTGGATACCTAATGTATATACCATGATAAGTGTCTACTTTTTGTCAAAAAAGAAAAAAAACGGAGTTAAGATATTTGGGACTTAGTTTAATCCTTCACATATGATGGTTGGATCACAAACCATTCTTTTGAGTGAAGAAAAGTGGAGCCTTACTTACACATAAGGGACCAAGTGAGACCTCATGATTCCATGGTGGCCCCCAGAGCAAAAGCATCCTACTGAGCTGTCTGGAAGCAAAATAACAGGTACTTCCCAGGTGTTTACTTACTGGTCCGCTCTAGTCAGAAACACACCTCAACTGTCATGCTTCTATCATTTTATTACCTCCCAGAGAAATCATGTGAGTACCTCCACTCATAAATAGAGCTGATACCCAAAAGTCGTAACCAGCAAGCCTTTCAGAGGGGTCAGGGAAACTGGGAATTGAGGAGAGGAGCCAATTCAATGTTTCTAAAGTTAAAAAGGAAGAAGCAGCTGCCATGTTGACATGTGGTAATTTAACAGTTGTTTTACACACAATGTCTTATGTATTCTTCCCAGTAAAATAATGATTATACTTTTTAAAGGAATAAATAAAGGTCCGAGAAGGGTCATGTTTTTAAGTCATCCCTGCCCACTCTATTCCTTTCAGCACACAGAGTGCCCTTTTGTTAGGGATTCTTTAGGGCTAATGTCTTCCTCTTGGGTCTCTGCTCCCCACCTTGAGAAGACTGGAGGAAATCCAAACATCTCCTGGGTCTGGCAGTGACATCTACACTGCATCTGTCAAGGATGCTGTGGTAGCTGCTGGTTTTGTGACGTTTAAGGTAGAGGACAGGGAAGCCTGGCGTGCTGAAGTCCATGGTACCACAAAGAGTCAGATACAACTTAGCAACTGAACAACAACAACACAACTTAGCAACTGAACAACAGCAACAACATCAAGAGGGAAGACCACTCAACACTTCCTACATCCACAACACGGGTGGTCCCCCTACCCCTTTCCATTCCTTTCAAATTAAAACTTGACTAGTTTGACTACAGAGAAATTATAACACATGTTCAAGGATTAGGGACTCGTAATTTTCCTATCGAAGCATCTTCCCTCCAATTTCAAGTTTTGGTCCTCACTTACAATACTCACTGTTGACTTAGGTGGGTGGATGCTCTGGTTTGTTATGATTTTCCTTCGTTCCTGTGAGTGAGCCAAAGTTTAGCCAGGTCACCAGTGACTGTCGATGCCTTTCATGGACTAAGAGCTCTCTCTTCTTCCTCAGCTCATGAACTCTTTATTGTCAAATTCAGACTTAAATTGAAGAAAGTAAGGAAAACCACTAGACCATTCAAGTATGATCTAAATCAAATCCCTTACAATTATACAATGGAAGTGACAAATAGATTGATGGGATTAAATCTGATACAGTGCCTGAGAACTATGGACCTGTTTGTGACATTGTACAGGAGGCAGTGATCAAGACCATCCCCAAGAAAAAGATATGAAAAAAGGCAAAATGGTTGTCTGGTGAGGGCTTACAAATAGCTAAGGAAAGAAGAAAAGCTAAAGGCAAAGGAGAAAAGGAAAGATATACCCATTTGAATGCAGAGTTCCAAAGGATAGCAAGAGGAGATAAAAAAAGCCTTCCTCAGTGATCAATGCCAAGAAATAGAGGAAAACAATAGAATGGGAAAGACTAGAGATCTACTCAAGAAAATTAGAGATACCAAGGGAACATTTCAGGCAAAGATGAGCACAATAAAGGACAGAAATGATATGGACCTAACAGAAGCAGAAGTTATTAAGAAAAGGTGGCAAGAATACACAGAAGAACAATACCAAAAAGATCTTCATGACCCAGATAATCACGATGGTGTGATCAGTCACCTAGAGCCAGACATCCTGGAATGTGAAGTCACGTGGGCCTTAGGAAGCATCACTACAAACAAAGCTAGTGGAGGTGATGGAATTCCAGTTGAGCTATTTCAAATCCTGAAAGATGATGCTGTGAAAGTGCAGCACTCAATATGCCAGCAAATTTGGAAAACTCAGCAGTGGCCACAGGACTGGAAAAGGTCAGTTTTCATTCCAATCCCAAAGAAAGGCAATGCCAAAGAATGTTCAAACTACTGCACAATTGCTCTCATCTCACACACTAGCAAAATAATGCTCAAACTTCTCCAAGCCAAGTTTCAATAGTACGTGAGCCGTGAACTTCCAGATGTTCAAGCTGGATTTAGAAATATTGAAATATTTTGGAAATATTGAAGGTGGGAGGAGAAAGGGACAACAGAGGATGAAATGGTTGGATGGCATCATGGACTCAATGGACATGAGTTTGAGTAAGCTCCAGGACTTGGTGATGGACAGGGAAGCCTGGTGTGCTGCAGTCCATGGGATTGCAAAGAGCTGGACATGACTGAGTGACTGAACTAACTACTTCTTCCCACTGTACTCCATACTCAAGATGCAAAACCAGCACTGCCCTTATTCTGCAATATGTCTTTAAGAAATACATTCAACAATATTCAACTTATAGGGGAAAGAACAATGGAAGAGACAGAGTTAATTTCTGTGCACGATGAGAAAAGGGTAATCTCATATTCTTCATGCCCCTAAATGAAATATTACCACGAAAATATTTACCCTTCAGATCATCAGTCAAAGCAGAGTTAGGGCCTAGAAAAACTGGAATATGTTCCTGACCTTGGCATTTGTTTGGCAAGATGGGTGCTCCATAGTTACTGTTTTGAATTAGGGAAAATCAAAAACAGGAATACAGATGTCGCCAAACGCTTCCATTTCCCTTTTCATTAAGGGAAATCTAAAACATGGTAAAATACCTCTTTCACCAGGTAGTGAAGCAGCACGAACTCCTGTTTGGTTCCAAAACTATTTTTCATGTGTGTTTCTGAGTTGTGATGCTAAAATTTGGATAAGTAAATGATGTTTACCAAGTGGCTCTTATTCAAATATAAACATACTATAAATTAAAACAAATAAGTTGATTTAAATTTTGGTTTTAAAACACTGTATACATAGTGGACATAAAACACCACACTCAAGATTTTCAATTTATTACTGAATATATACTATAGTCAAATCTATTTTTAAAGAAAAGTTATTTTCCCTCTACTGATCATTATACAAAACTCAACTAGGCTATGGAGGCTCATTTCAGATACCAACTAAAGAAAAATATAATAATAGAGATAGCAAAATAGATATTTAAAAAGAAACCATCAGCATGAGTTGTTATATCCAAAAGAACTAAGGGATGTGTAATTTACATTGAAACAATTTTGTTCAAAATATGATGTTTTTAGCAAAGCTTTTATGGCTAACCCAATGTAACTCTGCTCATAGGGGAAAAAATTAGAAAGCAAAGCTAAGCACATTGACAAATTAAAAGTGTGATTCATTGCCAGATACTTTGTCTTTTCAATTTTGGAGGAAAATTTTATACCAATTTGTTGCTCCCCAAAACACAATTCAGGGAATACTCTTTAGGGCTGGCATAATAACAGGTCACCATCAGCCTAGATGCTGGGAAGAGAATTGATGAGGTAAGACACAGGACGAATTTCATACTGAAATTTTGCAAATAATCAATAAACTGTGCAAACTGCATGTTTGACTCACCTCAAGTGAGTTCGTTGCACCGTGATTGAAACTACAAACTTGGGTACCAGTTGAGACTTAATAAAGGATGATGGGAGAGCAGACCTGAGGATTCCATGATGGGAAGTTTGGACTAAGGGTACAAAAACAGAAGGAGAGGAAACGAGGGGTGGGAGGGAGAACCTAGAAAAATACATTAGTGAGCAACCCAGGGCACAAAGAAAAGGAGATGTCTGTTATCAAAATAAAGAAATGGAATTTGACTAAATTTAATTACATGTTGAAGCTGATCACTGGCAGAAAAAGTTACAGTTTCTTCTTTTCAGTCTACAAATTATCAAGTTAATAGTAACTGTGCATGGAGCTATAAGAAATATTGAAGTAGATAGATTTTAAAAAACAAAAAACTGGCCAAAAATGCAGTTACCTTTTGTCGGTCAGATCACAGTTAGATTCCAGGCAGAAAATATAAAACCCAAAGGCAATTCCCAACAATCCAACATAAAGCTCAATTTTGTTCCATAACAAGCATGATTAATCCACTGTTCTGTTTGGAAATTATAAAAATGCATTGTTTTTCAGTTTGGAATTTATATAAAATTCATCTCATTTGTGAGAGTCATAGTATATAAGATCTGACTTGGAAGACAAACCATTTTTAGATTCATGGGCAAGATTCTTGAGCTTTATAAGACTGTTTCCTCATGTACAAAATGAGAAAACAGTGAAAATAAAGCAGACATTCCATTTAAAAATCTCACCAAATGGCTGACATCTAGCACCCTCTCAGGAAATGTTAGTTTCCATAAGTTATTAATATTATATTGGTTGACCACCACTGCAAATACATGTTTGAATGCTTATTTTATATGAGCTACAGATATACTTAGGAAATAAAACCTGAATTGATCATGAAAACTAAAAAAATACAAAATATGAGTATGGAATTATTAAACATACTGACAAAATCAGATTATTAAAAAGCAGTTCTTTGTATAGACAGAAAATGTTTTACTAGGTTGAGTCAATTTGAAAATACATAAAGTATAGTTTATAAAAATAGTATATGACTAAAAGGAGAATTAATAAGATGTTAGGTTGAACAAGGTAGAAATTTAACAGTGCCTCAATGTTTCTGTTTAGTTACTCTAGCCATGAAAGGCATATTGATGACTTTGCTCATTTTTATGCAGTGGGAAAAGAGCAAAAATCTAAAGCCAGGAAAGATTTATGTTCTCTGATGTGCTTTAAGACATAACACAAGTTAGAAAATCCATAGGTCACAGCTTACATGGGTTTGGAAAATTAACAAATACTGATCTTAAACCCCAAAGGAAATCTATGTCATATTTATTTTTAGTAGAAATCTAGTCATTTTTACCATAAAGATACAGAAAAAAATTCTTCTCAATGGAAACTCTTCTAAATCATTCACATAAATTGACCTAGGCAGTTGTTTTGTTTAGCTATCTTCTAAATCTTGCTTTGGCTTGATTCATACAAAAAAAAAATTGAAAAATGACATATTGCCATAGATTTATTTATGCTTTAGTGTTTTTAAAATTTATAGAAATAGAAGCCGTTTTAAAATGTTTTAGAGAAATTTAGGTTTCCATTGTGGCACTTAAAGAAAAGAAAAAATATAATCCTACTAAATGCTGTAATAAGAGCTCTCTAGATACCTTAATAATTATAGATTTTCAACTGTGAGCTTATCTGGTCCTTCACATGATTAGTTGGGAATCTGTTTATGCCCAAGTATTTTGCCTCTTTGTATACACATACACATTTACCCCAAAAGAAAGTTCATGGGATATCTAACATTTATTTCCCTTTACCTATTTTTCCATCTCTGATTTTATATAATATCTTGAGTTTTGTTTTGAATTCACTGTACCCCCTCTGAATATAATATTGATATATGTATCATGCTAAAAGTATAAATATATGCTTATAAATTGCAGTTATCTGAGAAATTATCTCAGGAGATATAATAATCCCTAGACAAAGGTCAAATAAGCAGTGAATTCTTCTAGTCACATGAACTCACTCCTTCATGATACAAACAATTCCATAGCCATTAACACCCAGGTCTTGGGGCACTATTTTTAATCTAATGCCTTCAACCTGCCCTTTTTCACACACGGATTTAATTTCTGAACTAAGGGGAAATTTTAATTTTACATCTTCATTGCATTTAAGTTTTTGAAGATTCCTTGACTGACCGTAGTGGCTCAAATGGTAAAATCTGCCTGCAATGCAGGAGACCTGGGTTAGATCCCTTGATTGGGAAGATCCCCTGGAGGAGGCCATGGCAACCCAGTCCAGTATTCTTGCCTGGAGAATCCCCATGGACAGAAGAGCCTGACAGGCTACAGTTGATGGGGTCACAAAGAGTCAGACACAACTGAGCGACTAAGCACACACACATGCATTCCTTGACTATCTTCCTAATTTATTCTTAAATGTTCACCCTAAAGTCAAGCAAGTATACTCTAGTTATCCTCAACAGTAAACAGTACATGAAGAACCACTTCATTTATAGTAATATTTACTGAAAACAAATCATAGGACTATATGTTCCTTTTTCCTATTAGAACATTTAGCAAGATATGTGATTCTTACATTTTCTTGGAAGTAGAGACCCTCATTTATTTATTTGAAACCAACTGTCATCACCATAAATTCAGCAGCAGGGAAGCACATGGTTTTATGAACAAAAATGACTTAATTGCTTTAAAACATCAAGTTCAGATAAGGGAAAAGCTATTATCAAATCTTAAAATGTTTAAGAGATCTTCTGATAAGGGGACATACCTCAACTTTCTGAAGTGAGATGCATAATAATGAGAAACTGTAGTCAAAACAGCAGGACAAAAAGAAAAATATCACACTTGATCTCTGAATTTCTTCTGCTACTTATTAGCACCATGTCAGCTGATATTCAGATTAAGCAGCCGTATAGATCATCTGACCCTTAACACAGATAGATAGTCATTGACAACACAGGGGCTTAATTTGGAAAATTTCCCCCTGAAGTAAAAAAGATTGTGTTAGGGAATCCAGGGATAACTCAGCAAACTTATTTAATCAGATACTTGAATTGAAAAGAAACAGATTCCAGGACTTACTAACTTTAAGCAGATATCACATTCAGAACTCCACATCTCTCTCAGACAGAAGTGTTCACATTTAACAAAAGGAAAAGAATGTCAAAGTGAGTAATCCACACATTTGGTTAATGTATGGCAACATGAAAACTTTAGATTCTAGAATAGATTTTTCTAATTAGGAGTATATATTCTTTAATTCAAAATATATCATGGAATTTTTGAAAAATCTAATTTTTAAGGTAACACATTAAGAAGACCTCACAAATACTGCAGTTTTGGAAAAGAAAAATTTATCAGTATGTTAAATTACTCTGCACCTAAGAAGTGACAATAGAAATAAGCAACCCATCCATATTTTTGGAGAAACAAAATGGAATCCCATTTCTTATTAATGTAAGTATGGCAGCTATCAATTTCCAGGAATGAACCCTAAAATTCCCACAAGTGAAGAGTAGAGAGCATGGCAAAAACTTGGGTAATAAAAGTTTTAAAAATATGCACTTTCAATTTAATTGCACTAACTCAAGATCTTTTATATAGCTTGAATAATTATGTTGGTGAAAATACAAGAGGATTAAATTGTTGGAGCTTTTAGAAAAGCTCTGATGCTGTTCAGTCGCCAAGTCGTGTTTGATTCTCTGCAACTCCATGAACTACAGCAAGCCATATAGTGTCCTTCATGGAGTATCCCTGTCCTTCACTATCTCCTGGAGTTTGCTCGAACTCATGTCCATTGAGTCAATGATGCCATCCAACCATCTTATCCTCTGTCACTCCTTTCTCCTCTTGCCCTCAATCTTTCCCAGCATCAGGGTCTTTTCCGGTGAATCGGCTCTGCACGTCAAGTGGCCCAAGTATTGAAGCTTCAATGTCAGCATCAGTCCTTCCAATGAATATTCAGGGTTAATATCCTTTAGGATGGACTGGTTGGATCTCCTTGTAGTCCAAGGGACCCTCAAGAGTCTTCTCCAAAACCACAGTTCGAAAGCATCAATTCTTCCACACTCAGCCTTCTCTATATGGAATAGAGAAGTTTTTGTGTACCAACAAGCAGGAAAAATAGTCTTCCTAGGTGGCACAAGAGAGGGAAGAGACACGGGTTTGATCCCTGGGTCAGGAAAGTCCCCTGCAGAGGGAAACAGCAACCCACTCCAGTGTTCTTGCCTGGGAAATCCCAAGCACAGAGGAGCCTGGCAGGCGTGTGCTCTCTTCATGGGGTTGCTGCTGCTGCTGCGTCACTTCAGTCGTGTCTGACTCTGTGCGGTTGCAAACAGTCAAACAAGACTGAGCACACAGTAAGCAGAAAAAAAAATTTAAAAGCCATAACTTTACCCCTTTATAATGTATGGGAAATACAGCTGCTAACCAATATGGGTTATAATCTGAGAAAGCAATAATTTTAATAATTCATTTCCTTGACTTTCAGAGAGGTCTTCTATGATGTTTTTCCAATCAATGCATAGAGTATCTTCAATTTTCTGATTTTCTTAATGGAAAATATTATTTATGTAGTGGGGATTTTATACAATTTGCTAAAAATCTTAACACATTAGGAGCTCTTGGGCCCAACTCTTCAACAAAGACAATCAGCGTGTTTTAATCACGTGTTCTATTAAAATACTGCTTGTAATTCAACTGTCCTTGAAAGAAGCCATATTGATGTGCAAGGTTTGTTAATAGTTTTATGAAGAGTGTATGAAGCCAAATGATAGTAATTTACACTGATGTCTCTCTGGGTTGAAATTTTTGTCTTATATAGGTCAGCCTTTTCAGCCTTTAATCAATTATGCTTGTACAATACACATTACCCTATAACAACTGCTGTTTCCCTTATATTCATTGATGTAACTAGTTATTTCCCAAATAACTATATTATTCTTTCTTAAAAATAAAATGGTTGAGTCTTAAAGCTATCATATTATTAATAACTTGATATTTCCTGATGCCTATGAAGACCTAGCCAATATAAGCATTCAATTGATCATGGCACATATCACTGAATGTTCATTTCTGTTGGCTTCATACCCTAGATCTGAATGTACTTAAAAGCTTCCTACCAATAATCATTATGTTAACCGAAGTTATTAGACGTGCACCTAATACATTATGCTTCCAACTCAAGATTTAAGAACATATGTCAATAATCTTGGGGCTTCCCTTGTGGCTCAGACTGTAAAGAATCCTCCTGCAATGCGGCCTCTCTCCAGTGGACTATCATTTGTGAATTCATCTGAAACCGTATTAAATCATCTGTAAAATCTCCACAATAAAAGCACTGACCCTAAATTAAAGGAGTGTCATGTGGAGTAAGTCTTTGTGTATTTTCTCATCCAATTCAACCTAGAGATTTTATTCTTGTCCTACCATGTTTCAGGTACTACTGTCTAATATAACCGTGCAACATTCTTGAAAGGTGTTACCCGTTTACTCATTCAGCTAATGCTATGGCTAAAATGTAAACTATTTTGTCAAAGCCAAAATTTTAATCTAGTTTTCCTAATGATTTCTTCCTAGAATTTGTATTTCCAGAATGGAGCTTTCTATTTTGTTTATCCTCCTTATTTAAATTAAGTATCAAAACCTTAAAATCTAAGTTCTCATACAAGACCTATAAATTTCTTTATATTATATTAAACATTATAATGAATTTAATTTGATAGTTTCATACCTCTGAAATTTTCTTGCCCTTTATTTGGCTACAAAATTTACTAAAACTTTGAAATCCCTGACTTAAAATCTGATTTTTTACCTTGATACACTTGGAAATTATGCCACAAACTTTGTTCAAAGAAAAATGGATTTTAGAGTATTTTTTTTTAAAGAATCTTATACTGTTTCTTGGACATTAAACAATACTCTGACAGAACAACATTTTGATGACTTGAATACAAATGAATCAGAAACATACGGATTGAATTTTCCTTGACATATAAGTGGGTTTGAGTAGAAAGGAAAAAGTCATTGGCAAAATTTACCCTGAGTATTGCCAAACCTAAAACGTCTGAAAACATAGGGTTTTTAAAAAGACATTCTAATGGTCCCAAAAATACTATCTTTGTTTTCCATCTTTAAATTATTCTATAAACCCAAATTTGAAAAAAAAAAAAAAGAATTAATTTACTTGGACGGTTTAAACTATATAAAGCATCAAACAATGGAAAATTATAGTGTTTGCCGAGAAAACTCAAGTGTTAAAATCTAGAGTAAATTGCTCTCTGGATAATAAACTCTGTGTACATACACTTTTGTCTGTGTGTTTGCATGTATGTGTGAGTGTGTGCATGTTTATATATGTAAAGGATCGTAATTACTGCAGATTTACTAGCAATTTTAATAAGGATCTAACAAGGCACGTAATTAATGTATCTTTATAAATCAGGGAACTGAAAATCTTAAATTTTAAGATAGATCTAAACCTAATCATTTCCTGCTTAAAAAAAAAAAACAAAAAAGACAGAGTAACTATTTTACCAGGTTATTGACTACTATGAGAGAGTGTTCGAGAATTCTGAAACTAATTTAGCACAATTGGTACAACCACTTGTATGGAGTTTCTAAATTTTGCTGTTAAGAAGTAGCAATGTTTCTTTTCCATTTGCTTGCTCATAAGTTTGCTTTCTTTAGCTGAAACAGACATATGGAACTCAGAGAATTTTCTATTCTGCCTGAAAAAAATCAATAGAATATCCTTAAACTCTCCTGCCAAATCCATGGCAGTTCATTTATCAAATTACTAAAAAGAATATTTTACAAACTGACATACTTTCCACATGTCCTCTGAGGAATCATGATGTTACTTTTGATTTCAACAGTCTTTTGATTTCCAAAATATATTTCGGCTTCTTAGCTGTTTTTTCTTTGTGAGAGCAGGGTAAACAAAATTTAACAATCCGTATCAGTGATTTCCTCCCCACTTTAAGATTGAAGCAGTTTTAACTACTGTACTGTGGTTTGTGGTATAAAGTTCTCCTGTGTTAAACCAAAATTGTTTGGTTAATAATCAACCCAAATTTATAGTTTGGAATTTCTTCTTAAGAGTAACATGTTCATATACGTAAAATAGATAAACACCAAGGTCCTATTATATGGCACAGGGAACTATATTCAATATCATGTAATAAATCAAAATGGAAAAGAAAATGAACAAGTATATTTATATAACTGAAACAATTTACTGCACACCAGAAACAAACACATTGTAAATCCACTATACTTCAACTTAAAAAAAAAAAAAAGAATAACATGTTCAAGGACAGGTGGTCTGCAAGAATCTTTTACTTCACAAATTCATTCAGTGATCATTCAGAACATGTTTTTAATACCTACAACCTGCACGGTACCAAATACCAAGGATGCCACTGTGAGCCAGAAATACACATCTATGATCTCATGAAACAGATATTCAAATATGCAATCATGCAAGTGTTACTCTGATTGATTAAAGCAGCAAGTCTAGTTCTTCAATGACTTGTGGTCAAGCTACAAGAATATATACATAAATGTCATGGCTTGTCCATAACTGATCTCCCAGTCCCTTTCATAAAATAACAGCACTCGCAACCGTAGAAATACATGAAAGCTCTTCTAGCCTAGTCTGGACTTCGGGTTTTTCTGAAGGATACCATGCCATTTTGCCATTCTATGGATTTACTCCCACTGTTTCTTCATCCAAGAACTAACTCACTCCTCCTTCCTTACACCAGCTCCACTCCCTCCTCATCTTCATATCTTGAAATCTTAGCCAAGTGACGGAGCCCAAAAAGTCACCTGGGCCGTGGTGCTTTTGGCTCCATTTGGACTTAACCACCTCTCTCACATTTTCCTGTAGTGTCTTGATTGTATTACTATTTTTCGGATTTAAGGCACTTTATTCCTTCTAAAGTAACTACAAATGTCTATCTCCCAGTTCATAGTCTCCTTAACACTTTGCCTTTATTTATTTTTACTTTTTGGCTGTGTCACACAGCGTGTGGGATCTTAGTTCCCCAAGTAGGGATCAAACCCTTGGCCCCTGCATTGGAAGTCTGTAGTTTTAACCACAGGACTGCCAGGAAGTTCCCAACACTTTGTCTTGCCTGGATAGGCACTAGAAGATTTTGTGCCGAACAAATCAATAAATGAATAATGGTCAACAAAAGAATTTGAAAGCTGGCTTTCCTGAGCTTCATTTTTTACGATTTCCAACTACTTTGCTGAGAAGTAAACATGTTCAGAATCCATTATTGCAAATAAAAGATGTCTGTCTAATCCGTTTGAAGCAATATTCCAATAGAACATTGAGAACATCAGCAGTGATGAAGGAGCAGTAATAAGTTGGGGCATCTGGTTATCTATGTTTACAGAAGCATGCCACAAGCCTAGTTTCCATGAGGTTGTAGTTAATAAAACTAAGGTGACCCCAGAGGGTCACTTGCTTTCCCAGAGCCATATATGCTCTAATGCCGGTTAAAATCTGTTAAGTGTTTAAAACTTAAGTATCGCTTAAATACAAAAGGCCAGGTTGCCAGCATATTTAATCCTTTTAACATTTTTGTATCAGACAATACTAAAAAATCAAAGAAAAGCAACATAATGCTGTCTATCTCAAGCCTAACTTTTAAATAAAGAATTTGGAAACCTTTGAAAGAAGTTAAATGTGAGTTTATTTTAGGCCCCAAAAAAGACCCATAAATAATATGAGTCATTTAAAGTAAAATTACTCCTAAAATATAAGAGAAATCAATCAAAGGAAAAGGATAAACAAAATATAAAGTAGTTCTCAAAGGAAAGGATGAATTGGAAGCAAGAAAGAACTAAACAGTTTAGAGTGTAAAGGAAAGAAAACCAACATAGAAGAAGTAGAAAAAAAAATAGAGAAATTTCAGAATTTTCTAGTTGGGAGGGAAGGGTGAGGAAGTTAAAAAGAAACAGGGGTCATATTTCACAGATCTCCTGAGTTTTGTTTAGTTAGACATTTCAGCATATCTCCAAGGAAAAGACTGAGGGAAGCACATACCACTAATTTAATTTTTCTTTGGACCGCATACCAGGGAAGAGACTCCTGGCTCAGCCCCTCCGGGTACATTTCCCTGTCACATTTCTGACCATAAATGTAGAGTAGTTGAACACTGTAAAAATTTAAGGGAGATTATTTAGATGTATGCCTTTCTGTCTACATTTACAATGATTGAACTCTGAAAATCTTCAATGATAGTCTCAAAGCCATTATGGAAAATATCTTATAATTCAAAATATCTTAATTGCTTATGAGAATTTAAAACATCAGTATTGTAATTAAAATCTATGGAAAAGTCTGGATTGGGAGCAGATGTCTCAAACTTGTCTGTAACACTTTCAATAAGAGCCTTCCTTTTCTAGCTCAAGATCTGAGGCACGTGAAACCTTCAGTAGACAAACTCTGGAATATGTTTGATTTGTGTCTGTCAACCTCACTCCACATACACAATCTTTGGGGTAACAGCACTGGGCATGGTCTGATTCTCAGGCTACAAATCTGGTTGCAGGTAAAACAATGTTTCCATGAAGTCCAATTGCATCAGTAATGATCCTCCTTGAAAAAGACCCAGGGCAGACCTAACTTTTACTTAACTTAGCAGTTTATTAAGCAAGGCTTTAGTGTAATATAGAAAGGAGAAGGATTCTAGGGCTGATGTTTCTATTGCTGGATCCTGCAAAAAGCTAAAGATAGTAAACTAAAATAGGGCACATTCTCTAATAAATCATCACTTTTATTTTTTTTAATTTTTTTATTATTATTGTTTTTACTTTACAATATTGTATTGATTTTGCCATACATCAACATGCATCATGTGTACACCTGTGGCAGATGCATGTTGATGAAATCATCACTTTTAAAACCACACTCTGCAGCCATGATCCTACTATTTTCGGGTGTTGAGCAAAAGCATAAGTTAGGCCCACTTGGTAGACTTCTGAATATTTTGAAAGCACTGATCAAGGAAACAAATCATTAAAGGATGTTTTATCCTCCTGTGGTAACAAATATAATTTTAAATGACCTGGAAGTCTAGATTTGAATTTAAAACTTTGGACTCTGAGTGATCAAAGGTGAACAAAGCCTTGTACTCCCTGACCTCTTGATCAAACAGGCCAAAATCGTTCTCATCATAGTCTTTGTGAAGACTCTTTTGTTTGCCCAAAATGCCTGCCCTCCAATTTCTTTGCCAATCACATTTTCCTGAACGTTATCATTGCAGCCAGAATTTTCTCACTGTTTGACACTCAGCGTGTAGCGACACGGACTCAATGATATTACGTGCGGACTACTTATGCCTCATTTAGCTGCAAGCCTCAGGAAGCCACATCCGCACTTGTTCACCATTTTATCTCCAGCATTAAGCCAAGCACATAGCACATCCTTATTCAATGAGTACTTCTGAGCATAAAAATACCTTCTGAAGCTTCTCAGCAAAGATTTCCTATAGACCTGTGTACTAAGAATACCACCTGCCGTATCAGTAAACAAAGGTCGTTGCAGCATCAAGCCATCCCATTACAGACGCCCCAATCAGCCCCGAGGGAACTCAGGGTGGAGG
>NW_011494842.1:2675917-2680210 GCF_000754665.1 Bison bison bison | reverse complement strand
CAGGGTGGAAACAGGATGCCTCCCCATCAAACTGTCAGCGGCCACAGCCACCCAACCCCCGCAGCAGTGCACCGGAGGAGACTCCGGATGAGAAAGTACAGGATACTGGCCCCCAATAGCTGAGGTGCATATCAGAGGGATGATTTCAGTGAGCCCAGACCCTTGCATCTTCCCATACATAGAAAAGCCCTAAATTCACTAACTTGAGATGTCTTGCTTTCTTTAATTAACAGTAATCCCTTGATATTCCAACTACCTGGCCTTTGTTGTAAAAAAATCTCTGTATATCCTGGCTCCCCCCTTACCTCTTTAGAGCAGTCCCTTAGTCATGCAAGGATGAGATGGTTGGATGGCATCACTGATTCAATGGACATGAGTTTGAGTAAACTCCGGGAGTTGGTGATAGACAGGGAGGCCTGGCATGCTGCAGTCCATGGGGTCACGAAGAGTCGGACACAACTGAGTGACTGAACTGAACTGAACTTAGTCATATAAGAGGCTGCATCCTAGGCCTAAGTCCTCAGTTTTGTCCACCAAGTAAAACATAACTCTCAACTTTTAGGTTGCTCTTTTCTTTTTTTAAAGTCAACAAATCTCTCCCAGAAGTGATCCTGGAGCTGTTGTCTTTTGATCAAATATTACAGTATGTTAAGATCTAACTCAGTAACATCTTCTGCATATTCGTGAGTCTTTTGTTCCATCCTCACCCTCCTCTGTGTTATGGTAGGTCATTTGTCTGTTTCCCTATCGCCTGCTTTGATATATATTTCTTTTTTAAGTCAAGTTTTGAGACATTCTTTGACTATGGTAATATTTATTCTTCTTTAGAGTACAGTTCTATACGTTTTTACAAATTACATAGCTGTGTAACCACCACCACAGTTAAGACATGGATCCACAGCACCTCACACATCACTTTCTTTCAGTATTGCTATATTACAGTTGTGCTGTTTATTTACATACAGGCCTTCAACACAAGAATAAAAACCCCAAGACCAAGAAGAGGGCTTAAGTTGTCTTTACCTCCCACAGCCATTGCAGAGCCTGACAATAAATGCATGTTGTTTACAAATCAATTAACTAATCAATATATTGCTCTGTCTTATAGACTGCACCACTTTGCACATTGTGTGTATAAAAAATACATTGGTTAAATCCCACAAAAAGCTGTAACTCTCAATGGGTACAAACCAGTACCACAAAATGTACAAAATTCAGTGCTTACCATCTCCTGTTTCTGCACAAAGTTGTAAGCCCAAATTGTTCTGTGGATTAATCACCCAATGATTGCTGGTCACAGTGATATCAAAGACAAGCCAACCCACATCAAGAGCTTGGGTTTTCCTTGTGTCTAACAAGAATAGATCTGCGTCCCTAAGGAGAAAGAAAACAACAACAAAAACAGTTACAGGTTTGAGTGAAAATCATCATTCCCTACACTTAAGTGAAAGCTCTACAAAACCACTCTTAAAATGACAGGAGTTGATTAAGGAGCAAGGGGAACAAATGACTCAAGTGATGACTAATAAGATACAGGACGTTTTATTGCTAGAATCCCAACCCAAATCTGGTGCAGATTAGGAATATCTGAAAGTAATTTCCATTTTCCTGCTCTTCACTGTCAAGTTTCCTTTACAAACTGGCTTAGTGGTCTTGATTTAGTCCCTGATAATCAGTATTTCCCCTAACCACTACCTGTAAGGAACAGGACACTGGCAAGTTCATGAGCAACTGTTGAACTGAATAGAGAGGAAGCGACAGCAGCTGCTCCAGTCTGAGTGGCTGTGGATTCTCCATGGAGGTGGAGGGCAGGCAGTCTGTGATGCAAGCCTTTCAGAGATCATTTTCTCTTTTAGAGATCATTTTCCTTTAGTTTCCACTTTATTACACTTTTTCCCATTTTTATTTCATTTTATGTTTTTGTTATATAATTATTTTATGGATACCAGGCCAAAAGAAGGTCACCAAATACATCATTGGATTAAGGGGGAAGTCCTATAGATTGGGGATTCCCTGGTAGCTCTGTTGCTAAAGAATCCGCCTGCAATGCAGGAGAGCCGGGTTCGATTCCTGGGTCAGGAAGACATGCTGGAGAAGGGATAGGCTACCCACTCCAGAGTTCTTGGGTTTCCTTGGTGGCTCAGCTGGTTAAGAATCTACCTGTAATGCTGGAGACCTGGGTTTGACCTCTGGGTTGGGAAGATCCTCTGGAGAAGGGAAAAGCTATCCACTCCAGTATTCTTGCCAGGAGAAGTCCATGGACTGTATAGTCCATGGGGTCACAAAGAGTCAGACATGACTGAGCAACTTTCACTTTTCCCATGGATTGAGCTATGGATCTACCCTGACTTGCTTTAACATCATCTGTGTGCACAAGTTCCCTGAGGGCAGTAACAGCTATGAATATAAACTTGTATGTTTTAGAATGATCTCCATGGTGTTACTGTTACTAATATTTATCAATCTTAACTTTAGTATTAACTTTACAAATGTATGAGTATCTGTATAATGAATTATTTTATTATTTCCTTTCTATAGGCAGCCTCTGAGGCAAATGCTACATATTTTTGACATTTAATCTTTTTCTAAATTTATTTTATCAAAATATAGTTGATTTACAGTGTTCTTTTAATTTCTGCTATACAGAAACAAGATGCAGATCTTGCTATATGCAAGAGAATATAGCAAGATCTTGCTATTAAGCAGGATCTTGTTGTTCATCCATCCTCTATATATCAATAGTTTACATCTGCTAATCCCAAATTCCTACTCCATCCCTCTGCCATTCCCCCTCATTCTTGGCAATCACAAATCTGTGCTCTATCTGACATTTAGTCTTTACAATAGATCTCTTATGTTGATGAAATTGAGGCTCAGAGAGTTTGGTGGTAAAAACAAAGGAAATCCATCAAAGTAGAACAGAAATATACTATTATGCATTGATGATGGTGCTGAATTTGGCAGCATGTCATTCATGAGGAAGATCAGAGCTATGTCATAATAAGTTATGCTCTATTGTTCTATTGTATTTTCCATCAATCTGTATCTTAGAAGTCACTTCAAAGATGGCTTACAAAATTTAAACAATTAATTTTGAGTAAAATCATGTACATTTATTATTTCCTTAGGAAAAAAGTCATCAGTGATCATTAAAAACTGAACCGTAAAAGAAGTAAAGAATCTCAGTCAATATTTTAGAGGCTATAGCTCCATTTCTTTACTTAAACTTGATTTAAACCATCCTTCCATTAACCTAGAGAAGTTAAAATAAATGTATTAATGATGCAATCAATTAAATTGACCAGCTACCATACACCCAAAAATGCAGCTTTCATTCTCCTTCACAATTTTCTTACCAAGGAAGGGTTACAGACACTTTTTCACATCCAATACAGGACTCAGTTTGAGTTACTGCAGATATACAACAAGCATATAATACAATGAAATGAAAAGATTAATTTTTTCCCAGTTGAAGTTTAAGGATCTATCATATTCACACTGTGGTTGAACAAAAGTAAAATTCTCCCTGCCTCTCGTAACTTGAAAAATATACCAAATCTAATATACAAATCTAAGAAAAACTGATTATCTTTAAAATTTTGATATATTTTAAAACTATCTTTGAGACTGTTATCTTGGAATTAATTTAATCACATTGCTAACTTCCTAAGAGAAGGATCCACCTTGCAGTTTTGAAACTACTCAAGTGCTATCCTGATTTTATTTGAAATGTGGTAAAGGTGTTCTGAAAGAGATGGGAAAGCAGACCACCTGACCTGCCTCTTGAGAAAACTATATGCAGGTCAGGAAGCAACAGTTAGAACTGGACATGGAACAACAGACTGGTTCCAAATAGGAAAAGGAGTACGTCAAGGCTGTATAGTGTCACCCTGCTTATTTAACTTCTATGCAGAGTACATCATGAGAAACGCTGGGCTGGAAGAAGCACAAGCTGGAATCAAGATTGCCGGGAGAAATATCAATAACCTCAGATATGCAGATGACACCACCCTTATGGCAGAAAGTGAAGAGTAACTAAAAAGCCTCTTGATGAAAGTAAAAGAGGAGAGTGAAAAAGTTGGCTTAAAGCTCAACATTCAGAAAACGAAGATCATGGCATCTGGTCCCATCACTTCATGGGAAATAGGGAAACAGTGGAAACAGTGTCAGACTGTATTATTTGTGGGCTCCAAAATCACTGCAGATGGTGACTGCAGCCATGAAATTAAAAGATGCTTACTCCTTGGAAGGAAAGTTATGATGAAACTAGACAGCATATTCAAAAGCAGAGAC
>NW_011494842.1:2663276-2675817 GCF_000754665.1 Bison bison bison | reverse complement strand
AGGATGGGATGGCTGGATGGCATCACCAACTCGATGGACATGAGTCTGAGTGAACTCCGGGAGTTGGTGATGGACAGGGAGGCCTGGCGTGCTGTGATTCATAGGGTCGCAAAGAGTCAGACACGACTGAGCGACTAAACTGAACTGAACTGAAAGGTGTTCTAATAAACCCTGCAAAGCATTACCAATCCTTGGCATGATATAAATAAACATTTGAATAACAAAACAGGTCACAGAGGTAAGTTCTGAGAGCGATTTCAGCTAGTTAACAAATATCTTTAGGTGAAAGTGAAGTGAAAGTCAAAGTCGCTCAGTTGTGTCCAACTCTTTGCGACCCCATGGACTCTACAGTCCGTGGAATTCTCCAGGCCAGAATACTGGAGTGGGTAGCCTTACCCTTCTCCAGGGGATCTTCCTAACCCAGGGATCGAACCCAGGTCTCCCGCATTGCAGGTGGATTCTTTACCAGTTAAGTCATCCAGGAAGCTTTACCTTTAGGTAGTTATTTATTATTTTTAAATCGTGCTACTTTTTCAGAAAAAAGAATTCCCAAACTATTAACATTCAAATCTCAAAACTTAAGCAAGTCTATTAGGAAAATAGTTTCAGTTTTAAAAATACTTAGAAGACGCATCAGCCAACAGATCCAAGCAAAGCCTAAATACTTGAATTTCTGTGATGCAAATCGCAAGGCACTGGAAGGAAACCTAGGCGAACAGTATGATTTGAAAAATCTATATATTTCTAGCTCACCTCTGAAAAGTTATAAACGTTCAGTTACCTTCATAAGCTTCATGGTTTCCTATTCTTGAGTAAAGCTATTTTATTTTTGACCCTTAACTTCTACTTTTAAATTTCTCCTCTTTCTTTTTGCATAAAGAACTCTTCTGCATTAACTATAGACAAGAGAATATGCTTTAGGAGAATCAAGTCTATTTTTAACAAGCACAATGTTAATAATTACATAATTTTCAGTCATGCACCAACTCTCATAATAGCATCTTAAAAATAAATTCTATCCATTCTATAGAAATCTAGATGTGATTTCTTTAGAAGTATAAAATTACTCCACTAAAGAACAGTACTTAACTCCCTGGAAATAGCAGAATATTTTGAATTGTCTCTTTAAAGACTACTTTAAAATTACCTCTTTAAAGAATATTTGAGTTATCTCTTTAAAGACTGTTTCCAAGTAATGTGACATTCAGAGGTACTAGAGGCTAGAACTTCAACATATGGATGGGGGAAAGAGACGAGCACAGTTTAACCCATAATACTATTTTTGAAAAAAATTTTAAAAGGCAGGAATAATCCTAGATGTGAGCATTCAGTTTATTGACATTATAGCAATTATCAACACTGAAATGCTTTAAAAAACAAGGAAGTCAATTTACATTGACCAAAATAACTCATAATGACTAAAATTTGTATTTTTATTTTTCAGGTAAAATTTGAACCTTTGTATTGAGTATGATATAGATTTGCATACAAATTCCTCATAAAGCTAAATTAAGCTATCATGCAGGTGTTAAATATAGAGTCACAGAGAACAGATATAGGATTAGCAGCAAAGATAGATATATTAGATATGAAATATATAGATAAATGTAATTACTCACAGGTGAAAAATAATATGTACATGTGTAGATACAGTTAGAGTTCACTACAAACACATGAGCATATTTTACTTCATTCATGACCAGAGGTTTAAACATGTCTATTCATGGGAAATTGGTGGACTTGTATGTACTGCTTTAGAAGAATACACTTTATTTTACTGACAGAGGAAAGGTTCTTGTACATGTGCCTTGGGAGTCTTGAAATACCAAAAGGGTAGGAACTTCAACTAAGGCCTGAGCAGCAGGAGCCAAATTCAGTAAAAGTTGATTTACCATCATCCTAAAGCCACACATCTGAAAATAGTCTTACATATCTAAGACTATGACATTGAGCTTCCCAGGTGGTGCTAATGGTAAAGAATCCAACTACCAATACAGGAGACACAGGAGACATGGGTTTGATTGTTGTCAGGAAGATCCCTTGGAGTAGGATATGGTCACTCACTCTAGTATTCTTGCTTAGAAAACTTCATGGACAAGAGGAGCTGGGAGGCTACAGTCCATGGGGTCGCAAAGAGTTGGATAGGACTGAGTATGCATGCACATCTAAGACTATGACATTAGAAGAGCTAAAACAATTTTTATCATCTTTATATAAATATCAATGTATTATAATGAAGTAAATAAGGATTTAGGGAGCAGACAGAGCTTGAACAATTAAGGAATTCCTCAGCCTCAGTTTCCCCATGCATAAAAAGAGTATGATAATCCCTGCCTTAAAAGAGTGTGTGCAGACCAAATGTAATATAATCTGGATCTCTGTTTGGAAGAGAGGAAAATTATAGTTGAATCTTTTGCCACAAGAGGAAAAAATGAAATTGAAAACATCAAAAGGAAGTAAAGTTATTTATATAATCAACAATAAAATGGTGAAAGAGAAGTAGTCTTCATATTGTTACAGTTTCAATCATATGTACGCATGTATATGTGTGTGTGTGTGTATGTATATATATATGTATATGCTGCTAAGTCGCTTCAGTCGTGTCCGACTGTGTGTGACCCCATAGATGGCAACCTACCAGGCTCCCCCATCCCCGGGATTCTCCAGGCAAGAACACTGGAGTGGGTTGCCATTTCCTTCTCCAATGCATGGAAGTGAAAAGTGAAAGTGAAGTCGCTCAGTCGTGTCCGACCCTCAGCGACCCCATGGACTGCAGCCTTCCAGGCTCCTCCATCCATGGGATTTTCCAGGCAAGAGTACTGGAGTGGGGTGCCATTGCCTTCTCCGATATATATACATACACACACACAAATATGTATATATAGAGAGAAAGAGCGAGTAACAGAGAGAAGATGAAGAAGCAGCAGTTATCCAGGAGCATAAACATTCTACTGTCTAACCAAAAAGCTCTAAATCTGGTCAAGAAAAGTTTTGGGAAACTGTCTGGAAGATACAGAGATAAATTTCCAGGCAAAAGTTGAAATACTCTATTTCCATGAGGCAAGAACCTTAAAGAGCACAGTGATATCTCCACTTTTCCCAAACTTTCTCCATTATAACTTTTTCAACTCTTTTCATCTCCTTTGTCTCTGAATAGCTTACCATGGCTAGTAGAAATGGAATGATTACCACCTAAGAAGAAAGCATACATCTTTTTCTGGGTATCCGACTGTAAATACACACCATCTGAGGAATGTGACATGCGGTTCAAGCATGGGACAAATTAACAATGGATGCAAATGTTATTCTCTGGAGTTTATAATGTCGACAGTTTCTATCATGAGCAACTTTAAAAGTGTTAGAATTTGACTTTGGTATTTCAGATGGTAATTGTTTTTTCTCCCCAAACAAATAAGAAATAATAAGCTTCTGTAAATCTCACAGAACACCCATTTTCAGATTATCTAATTCAATGCTGTGTTTACACTGAAAAGGAATAGATACAAACTGGTAAAATAGTAATATAATATGGACTCGAATGGCAAAAATGGAAAACAAGCTGAATTCCCATTATGAAAATTCAACCACTTTTCTCTTTGCATATTTTTTTAAATTGCCAAGATAATGATAATATTAGTAGGATTCCTGGCACTACACCATTTCATATTTTTCCCTTGCAGAGAGATCTATGCATGGGCTACTGAATACACACACACATGCACAGCATGAGAGAGTCCCTCACTCAACAAGAAACAAAGAAGTGAGAGTATTACATACACAAACGAACTACTTTTAACTTCCCTAATGAATGAATGATATACCCCGTTCAAGTTCCTAAGAATTCTTCTATGCTATGACTCTTATGACCCCAATGGATATGAAACAGTCAAGGAAAAAAATGAGTTTTTAGGGCATGAATTATTCCCATTTTTAGCTTTATAACGTAAATCTATAGCTAGAGCAGCATTTCTCGACCTCAGCATTATGGACAATTTTGACCAGATCGTTCTCTGTTGGGTGGGGGTACCCTGTTTATGGCAGAAGTTTCAGCAGCATCTTTTGTTACCCCAGCGTTACTACCCGTTGGATGTCAGTAGGCCTCCACCCTCGCCAACAGTGAAACCCAAAAATGCCTCCAGACACCACTAAATGTCTCCTGGGGGTGAATCCTCTCAGTGGAGAACTGGAGCTAGAGCTTGATCTCTGCAAGTGCAGGAACGCAAGTCATGCTTGGGTGCTGTCCTGTGTTCTCAGAGCCAAGGGCACCGCCCATCTGAGTGTTATTTCCACCACTCTCAAGAGCCCAAGAAATCCCCCGGGTGTTACTGTCAGTGTGCATCCTGAAGTATGTCCAGAGAAGAGTCACAAATCCTAGAGAAGCCAGAGGGGGAGATGATGTCAATGTGAAACTGACTGTGGATTGGAATGATGACAGCTCAACTAAATATATCCAAGTAGGGGAGGTGGCGAATGACAGCCAGCAGGCCGGCTTAAAATGTGTTTGCAATGGGGCACAGACATTTATATTCACAGTAGAACATTAGGAAGGGGTTGAATTCTACACAGCACATTTTCTTTCAAAGAAAATGTGTATATACTTGTGAAAAACATTAACTCAAGGAAAGCACTTAGCACAGTGCTAGATGCACGGTGAGTACCCCCTAAGTGGACACGTGCTGACTGCTTTGCTTAGTAGTAGGACTAGTGGCATTGTTCTTACCATTTAATTATTCAATTCTTTATGTACTTAGACAGGTCAATGCTTAGGAATATTTCTCTTAGGATCTCTTTCACATCTCTCCCAACCACCACCCCACTCCCTTTCATTATAGAAGTTTCTCCTACACTACTGATGGCAATATAAGTTGGTAAAGCATGGGGGTTTCTCAAAAAGCTAAAAATAGATTTACTATATGATCCAGAAATCCCACTCCTGGGGATATATCCAGGAAAAAGCTAAAGTTCAAAATGATGCATGTGCCCGTACGTTCACAGCAGCATTATTCACAATAGCCAACACATGGAAACCATCTACACGTCCATGGATAAGGGAATGGATAAAGATGTGGTACCTAGATACAATGGGATACGACTCAACCGTAAACAAAACCGTGCCACTAGCAGCAACGTGGATGATCTAGTGAATATCATACGAAGTGAAGTAAGCCAGAAAGAGAATGACAAATCCACACGGTATCAATTATGTGCAGAATCTGAAATATGACACAGATCAACATATCTATGAAACAGAAATAGACTCAGTCATAGAGAACAGATTTGTGGTTGCCAAGGTTGAGGAGACTCTGTGGGGAGGGAAGGAGTGGAGTTTGGGATTAGCAGATGCAAACTATTATATATAGGATGGATAAACAACAAGGTCCTCCAGTCTAGCACAGAGAACTGTATTTAACATCCCATGATAAACCATAATGAAAGAGGATATGGAAAATTATATATATATATACACTCACACATAACTGAGTCACTTTACTGCACAGTAGAAATTCACACTACCTTGTAAATCAGCTATACTTCAATAAAGAGTCAGAAAAATATACTTAGACATTAAAAAAGTTCTTACTCATTTTCAAAGGCCCAACTCAGGGGTAAATGCCTCCCAGTGGCTTTCCCCAAGGTTCTTCACCCTCCAACATGAATTAATTACCCTCATTTGTATTTCCACAACGCTTAGTACATACTTACATCATACTGCTTAGCGCGTTGTTTTACAGTTATTAAAGCCTGTGTGTGGCAAGCCCACCTCACCCCCAGCCTCAGGCTATGAACTGTGGGAATCTTACTTACTAGGCTTGTGTGCCCTGCGCTGGCCCTGTGCAAGGTGCTCAGCAAAAGCCCGGTCAACTCAGATGTATTATCTGGAAAATTCAATCATGTGGAAACCTCATTTCCCAATAATGCCAGATATATGAGGTGTGACTGAAAAGTGATGCTTTCTATACAGAATATGAGGCTGTCTGCCTCACACAAAAAGATTAAATAAGTGAAATGATGCAAAGCATGTTACATTTTTACCAAGAAAAATAAAGATTTGGATAAATATCAGAACACTCTTTTAAATGGCACACATTTAAATAAGAGTATGAATAAATGAAGGAGGTGGGAGATGATAGGAATAAAATATATAATTTTAAGTGTTTTGGATCTTACTAAGATAAATAAGTGTGAAAAGAGATGACATCATGTGTCTGTCTCTTTCATATTTGATTACATAACACTATCAAAGTATTTATAGAGTAGAGGGTTAATAGATCAGACAGTGTCTTGAACATAAAATATATCTATAAAGCATAAACCTAAATTACTACAAGGACCCCCACCCTGACACTCCTAGACGATACCTTAGGGGAAGTAAGCTTTAAATTTGCGAAATTATATATATGCACACACATACATGGGCTTCCCAGGTGGCGCTATTGGTAAAGAACTTGCCTGCCAATGCAAGAGTCATAAGAGATGTGGGTTAGATTCTTGGAGGGAGGATTCCTTGGAGAAGGGCATGGCAACCCATCCCAGTATTCTTGCCTGGAGAATTCCATGGATAGAGGAGCTTGGCAGGCTAAAATCTATAGGGTCACAGAGTCAGTCATGACCGAAGCAACTTCACACACAGACACCTACATACACACACACACACACACACACGTGCACAATTGCAATATGAAATGCACTGCCTTAAAGAGTACAGCCTGCATTGACTTTTCAGTTCTTTCTTGCTGCTAAGTCACTTCAGTCGTGTCCGACTCTGTGCAACCCCATAGACGGCAGCCCACCAGGCTCCCCCGTCCCTGGGATTCTCCAGGCAAGAACACTGGAGTGGGTTGCCATTTCCTTCTCCAGTGCATGAAAGTGAAAAGTGAAAAAAAAGACGCTCAGTCGTGTCCGACTCTTCGCAACCCCATGGACTGTGGCCCACCAGGCTCCTCCATCCATGGGATTTTCCAGGCAAGAGTACTGGAGTGGGTTGCCATTGCCTTCTAGAGTTACACTATTACAATCATTGATCATATATCGAACTATACATTTGATCAACTGCTTCAAGTCTAGTCATCATTTCCATTGAAGGCTCAGTCATATACTTGGTAATACAAGAAATAATAATCTTGTGAAACAAGCAAAATGCAAATGGTATAGTTAATAACATTAGTGGAATTAAAAGTAAATGTTTTAGCCATGAGCCTCCCTCACTAGTGTTTTTTAAAGATTGTCAAGACTAGGGAATGGGTCACTTAGAGCAGAAATCTGATTTTTCATGTTGTTCAAATGTGTTGCATTAAAGGATTTATCAGGTACAAAAATACAGCATTTAGTTTGAATTATATGCCTCTTGATGAAAGTGAAAGAGGAGAGTGAAAAAGTTGGCTTAAAGCTCAACATTCAGAAAACTAAGATCAAGGCATCTGGTCCCATCACTTCATGGCAAATAGATGGGGTAACAGTGGAAACAGTGTCAGACTTTATTTTTTGGGTCTTCAAAATCACTGCAGATGGTGACTGCAGCCATGAAATTAAAAGATGCTTACTCCTTGGGAGGAAAGTTATGACCAACCTAGATAGCATACTCAGAAGCAGAGACATTACTTTGCCAACAAAGGTCCGTCTAGTCAAGGCTATGGTTTTTCCAGTGGCCATGTATGGACGTGAGAGTTGGACTGTGAAGAAAACTGAGCGCCGAAGAATTGATGCTTTTGAACTGTGGTGTTGGAGAAGATTCTTGAGAGTCCCTTGGACTGCAAGGAGATCCAACCAGTCCATTCTAAAGGAGATCAGCCCTGGTGTTCTTTGGAAGGAATGATGCTAAAGCTGAAACTCCAGTACTTTGACCACCTCATGCGAAGAGTTGACTCATTGGAAAAAGCTCTGATGCTACGAGGGATTGGGGGCAGGAGGAGAAGGGGACAACAGAGGATGAGATGGCTGGATGGCATCATCGACTCGATGGATGTGAGTTTGAGTGAACTCCGGGAGTTGGTGATGGACAGGGAGGCCTGGCATGCTGTAATTCATGGGGTCGCAAAGAGTCAGACACAACTGAGCAACTGGACTGAACTGTGAATAACACAGATGATGCTGTAAGGTGTCAAGGGTCTTGCAGTTGTGTAGCACTGCCTTTCTCATCATAGAGATCTCAGAATTCAATAGGCTGATAGCCCGGTTACTATCATTTCAGGCTTATTGTCAAGGCTTAGATATAGTCAATTACATCCTCCAACCCCATTGAAGGCACACACACACACACATACAAGCTGCTAAATGGTCATACCAGTATAATACAGATCTTTGACCCATTGGGATCATACCAATGGTAGATTGGTTGTGGTTACCTGTAATTTGTTAACATGTACGACCTTAAATTCATGGGACTCCCAGACTACACCTTTGTATCATCCCTGTAGATGTCAAGGCCATAATTTAGTGCCACAAATCCACTGAGTTCTATACCAATCACTCTCTCTAAGGGTAATAACAGGCATAGTTCATAAAGCACCCAGCCTTGTCTCATAATTACTAGATTGATCATTTTTAGTATTATTTAACCGTTCCCAACATAGAGGAGCCTTTAAACTTAAATGACCATAGCCTGGTGTTAACCATATAGATCCTCCCCCATAATTGTAGGAGTTTTCCTTTTAATAGATGAGAAGTTAATTGTTTTCTTAGTTGAATTCAAAACACTATTACATCTTATACTATATATGAGACAGAAGCCTACAAGGACCTACTGCATAGCACAAGGAAAGTGCTACAGTTAATATATTTTAATAACCTGTAATAGATGAGAATGTAGAAGAAGATGTTGGGCTTCTCTGGTGGCTCAGATGTAAGAACATGCCTGCCAAATAGGAGATACAGGTTGATCCCCAGGTTGAAAGAATCCCCTGGAGAAGGAAATGGCAATCCACTCCAGTATTCTTAGCTGGGAAATTCCATGGACAGAGAGGACCCTGGCAGGCGATAGTCTGTGGGATCACAAAAGAGTCAGATACGACTTAGCAACTAAACAACAACACATATGTATGTATAAATGTATGACTGAATCACTTGGCAGTTCACTTGAAACTAACACAACATTATAAATCAACTGTATTTAAATAAAAAAAATTTTTTTAAACACTAAAGGAGTACATCAAGGCTATATATTGTCACCTTGCTTATTTAACTTATATGTTGGGTACATCATGAGAAATGCCAGGCTGGATGAAGCACAAGCTGGAATCAAGATTGCTGGGAGAAATATAAATTAACCTCAGATACGCAGAGGACACCACCCTTACTGCAGAAAGAGAAGAGGAACTAAAGAGCCTTTTGATGAAACTGAAAGAGGAAAGTGAAAATCTGGCTTAAAACTCAACATTTGGAAAACTAAGATTATGGCATTCAGTCCCATCACTTCAGGGCAAATAGATGGGGAACAGTGACAGACTTTATTTTCTTGGGCTCCAAAATCACGAAGATGGTGACTACAGCCACAAAATTAACAGACCCTTGCTCCTTGGAAGTATAGTTATGACCAACCTAGACAGCATATAAAAAGCAGAGACATTGTTTTGCCAACAAAATTTCATATAGTCAAAGCTATGGTTTTTCCAGTAGTCATGTATAGGTGTGAGAGTTGGACTATAAAGAAAGCTGAGTGCTGAAGAATTGGTGCTTTTGAACTGTGGTGTTGGAGAAGACTCTTGAGTGTCCCTTGGAGTGCAAGGAGATCCAACCAGTCCAGACTAAAGGAAATCAGTCCTGAATATTCAATGGAAGGACTGATGCTGTAGCTAAAACTCCAATACTTTGGTCACCTGATTCAAAGAGCTGACTCATTGGAAAAGACCCTTATGCTGGGAAATATTGAAGGCAGGGGGAGAAGACAGAGAATGAGATGATTGGATGGTATCACCGACTCGATGGACATAAGTTTGAGCAAGCTCCGGGAGTTGGTGATGGACAGGGGAGCCTGGTGTGCTATAATCCATGGGATCGCAAAGAATTGGACACAACTGAGCAAATGAACAGCAACAACGAAGTACATACATAAAACCCACATGCTTGACAACAGAAGTTTTAAGAGGTGACCAAGACTTGAAAGTGTCTGAAAGTACTAGTTTCTTTTCCCATCTCCATTTCAGTTCTTAAGTTGAGAAATATATGAAGCCACAAATAATTAATACTCCAGAACTAATAACAGCAATTCAGTATTAAAATTAGTTTTTCAAATTGAAATTCTTTGCATTTTAACTGTGATCACCTGATAAATAAAGTATTTTAAATCCATTCTTCTCACTTTCAGAGAATTACAGACAAGGTTTTTAATTGTCAAGAACATTTTCCATAAAAAATGGAAAGAAATAAATTATCTGTGTTCCTCCTAAGCCTCTCGTAGCCTAAGAAAAATAAGAGAAACTTTTTTTTTTTTTTAATCCTGATGTTTTGTTCAGTTTAGTTTAGCTCTTTGCCTTTGTCTGCCTGGAAATGTTGAATTACTATTTTGTAAAGAAACATGTAAACCTGTTTCATTATCTTCTTTCACTCAACAATGCTTATGCTTGCTTCTGATTATAAAAATAATTTTTACTATAAAAATTTAGAAAGTACAGAAAGGGGACTGAATTAAAATTTAAAGTTACCACCAAGCTGTTCATGAAAGCTTGCTGCTTCCTTTGTTTTGCACATGAATTTATTTTAACTAATATATGTATAATGTATAAATAAAATTTGTTTCATACTTTTATTTAATTAACATTACAGCCTAAGCACTTTCCAGTGTTACTATTAAATATCTTTAAAACATAATTTCTTTTTTTAAAAAAATAAATAAAATAAAACACAATTTCTACTTGCTGTATAAAGTGTAGCATTTCAGTATTTCAGAAAACAAAGTACAACTTTTTCTCTTCTCTTTAAAACTGAAATATTCTCAACTTATGCAATGGTAAACAATGATACTGTGATAAACATTTATATGTGAATCTTTGTCTAATTTTCTATATCTCCGATATTTCTCTAAAATAAATTCATCGATAAGCAGTCTCTCATCCGCTTTGACTGTATTTTAGAGGAAAATTAGATTATTTATTTAAAACTTGGGTTTTCAGGAACAAGCTCACAAATAGCTTCAACTGCTCATAAGCTGGATGGTGTTCATTTCATTATTAGACTTAAGGATGTACCATTACCCTTAGTATGAATCAAAGATCAGGTAATTTTTTAAACAAAGTCAACTATCATCATTTTGCTTACTTTATCATGACATGCTGCTGCTGCGGCTACTGCTAAGCTGCTTCATTCGTGTCCGACTCTGTGCAACCCCACAGACAGCAGCCCACCAGGCTCCCTCATCCCTGGGATTCTCCAGGCAAGAACACTGGAGTGGGTTGCCATTTCCTTCTCCAATGCGTGAAAGTGAAAAGTGAAAGGGAAGTCACTCAGTCGTGTCCGACTCTTAGCCCATCGGGCTCCTCCGTCCATGGGATTTTCCAGGCAAGAGTACTGGAGTGGGGTGCCACTGCCTTCTCCGTTATCTTGACATATAAGGAGCTGTATACAAAGGGTAACAAAAAGCAGGTGGTTACTATAATAACAGTAGCTACCATTTTCTATTATTTATCTTGACATAAAAGGTAGCTACTGTTATTATAGTAACCACGTACTTTTTGTTACCCTGTGTATACAACTCCCTAAATCCTAATAAAATAGATGCTCCTAGAAAGCTGTTGATATATTTATTAAGTATCAACTCTGGTCTTAGCACTGTGATAAGCACTAGTCCTTCCCACAACATCTGAAATATGTTTATTGTTCTCAAATGGTTATTTTTGCTTAGATTTATAAACTGAAACTTCAAGATGTACTTTCTCCATATGGGAATTCTGAAGACTGTGCTGTTATTACTATGCACTACCATCGTCTACAATGACTTTGAAATCCTATATAGAAACGTGAAATACACTACCAAGTGTATGTGCCCTTTCTTTTTTTTTTTTTTTCCTTCCTATTTTTTTTTCTTTTTAAACTTTATTTTATTTTTAAACTTTACATAATTGTATTAGTTTTGCCAAATATCAAAATGAATCCACCACAGGTATACATGTGTTCCCCATCCTGAAACCTCCTCCCTCGTCCCTCCCCATACCATCCCTCTGGGTCGTCCCAGTGCACTAGCCCCAAGCATCCAGTATCGTGCATCGAACCTGGACTGGCAACTCGTTTCTTACATGATATTTTACATGTTTCAATGTCATTCTCCCAAATCTTCCCACCCTCTCCCTCTCCCACAGAGTCCATAAGACTGTTCTATACATCAATGTCTCTTTTGCTGTCTCGTACACCGGGTTATTGCTACCATCTTTCTAAATTCCATATATATGCGTTAGTATACTGTATTGGTGTTTTTCCTTCTGGTTTACTTCACTTTGTATAATAGACTCCAGTTTCATCCACCTCATTAGAACTGATTCAAATGTATTCTTTTGAATGGCTGAGTAATACTCCATTGTGTATATGTACCACTGCTTTCTTATCCATTCATCTG
>NW_011494842.1:2660998-2662475 GCF_000754665.1 Bison bison bison | reverse complement strand
AGATTTCCCAGAAATAGAAAATCTTAACAGACCCATCACAAGCATGGAAATTGAAACTGTAATCAAAAATCTTCCAGCAAACAAAAGCCCCGGTCCAGACGGCTTCACAGCTGAATTCTACCAAAAATTTAGAGAAGAGCTGACACCTATCCTGCTCAAACTCTTCCAAAAAATTGCAGAGGAAGGTAAACTTCCAAACTCATTCTATGAGGCCACCATCACCCTAATACCAAAACCTGACAAAGATCCCACAAAAAAAGAAAACTACAGGCCAACATCACTGATGAACATAGATGCAAAAATCCTTAACAAAATTCTAGCAATCAGAATCCAACAACACATTAAAAAGATCATACACCATGATCAAGTGGGCTTTATCCCAGGGATGCAAGGATTCTTCAATATCCGCAAATCAATCAATGTAATACACCACATTAACAAATTGAAAAATAAAAACCATATGATTATCTCAATAGATGCAGAGAAAGCCTTTGACAAAATTCAACATCCATTTATGATAAAAACTGTCCAGAAAGCAGGAATAGAAGGAACATACCTCAACATAATAAAAGCTATATATGACAAACAAACAGCAAACAGTATCCTCAGTGGTGAAAAATTGAAAGCATTTCCTCTAAAGTCAGGAACAAGACAAGGGTGCCCACTTTCACCATTACTATTCAACATAGTTTTGGAAGTTTTGGCCACAGCAATCAGAGCAGAAAAAGAAATAAAAGGAATCCAAATTGGAAAAGAAGAAGTAAAACTCTCTCTATTTGCAGATGACATGATCCTCTACATAGAAAACCCTAAAGATTCCACCAGAAAATTACTAGAAATAATCAATGACTATAGTAAAGTTGCAGGATATAAAATCAACACACAGAAATCCCTTGCATTCCTATACACTAATAATGAGAAAACAGAGAGAGAAATTAAGGAAACAATTCCATTCACCATTGCAACGGAAAGAATAAAATACTTAGGAATATATCTACCTAAAGAAACTAAAGACCTATATATAGAAAACTATAAAACACTGGTGAAAGAAATCAAAGAGGACACTAATAGATGGAAAAATATACCATGTTCATGGATTGGAAGAATCAATATAGTGAAAATGAGTATACTACCCAAAGCAATTTATAGATTCAACACAATTCCTATCAAGCTACCAACAGTATTCTTCACAGAGCTAGAACAAATAATTTCACAATTTGTATGGGAAAACAAAAAACCTCGAATAGCCAAAGCGATCTTGAGAAAGAAGAATGGAACTGGAGGAATCAACCTACCTGACTTCAGGCTCTACTACAAAGCCACAGTTATCAAGACAGTATGGTACTGGCACAAAGACAGAAATATAGATCAATGGAATAAAATAGAAAGCCCAGAGATAAATCCACACACATATGGACACCTTATCTTTGACAAAGGAGGCAAGAATATACAATGGATTAAAGACAATCTCTTTAAC
>NW_011494842.1:2659051-2660898 GCF_000754665.1 Bison bison bison | reverse complement strand
GATCTTGAGAAAGAAGAATGGAACTGGAGGAATCAACCTACCTGACTTCAGGCTCTACTACAAAGCCACAGTTATCAAGACAGTATGGTACTGGCACAAAGACAGAAATATAGATCAATGGAATAAAATAGAAAGCCCAGAGATAAATCCACGCACATATGGAGACCTTATCTTTGACAAAGGAGGCAAGAGTATGTGCCCTTTCTACCGCTTCTGGCCCTTAAATGTCTTTCTTTGGCAGAGAAACTGGAGTGCAAAAAGGGGGTCCTAGACTTACAGACAATGGCACAGTATAGGATTTTGCATTTATTACACTGTGGCTAGGGCTTCCCAGGTGACACTAGAGGTAAAGAACCCTCCTGCCAATGCAGGGGACATAAGAGACACTGGTTCCATCCCAGGGTCTGGAAGATCCCCTGGAGAAGGGCATGCCAGCCCACTCCAGTATTCTTGGCTGGAGAATCCCATGGACAGAAGAGCCTGGCGGGCTACAGTCCGTACAGTTGCACAAAGCTGGACACAACTGAAGCGACTTAGCACACATGCACACTGTGGATTAACGAACCATTGGCAGTGGAAGCATGTTTTTTTCACATATAAGGAAGGCATTTGCAAGAGATTCTCCCACCTGGACAATGATACATAAAATTGAAGTGTCAGGCATGCATGTGTACATTTGTATGTTTCAGAGATTTAAACAAATAATAAGGAACAAATTCCATATATATTAGCAAATACACAGAAGACAATAAGTATAGCATAACCCTACAGGAGAAAACCGAGAACTTCCAGATATTCAAGATGGATTAAGAAAAGGCAGAGGAACAAGATTAAATTACCAACATCCGTTGGATCACAGAAAAAGCAAGAGAGTTCCAGAAAAGCATCTACTTATGTTTTATTGACTACGCCAAAGACTTTGACTGTGTGGATCACAACAAACTGGAAAATTCCTAAAGAGAAGGGAATACCAGACCACCTTACCTGCCTTCTGAGAAATCTGCATGCAGATCAAGAAGCAACAGTTAGAACTGGACATGGAACAATAGACTGGTTCCAAACTGGGAAAGGAGTATGTTAACACTGTATATTGTCACCTAGCTTACTTAACTTATATGAAGAGTTCAGTTCAGTTCATGTGAAATGCCAGGCTGGATGAAGCACAAGTTGGAACCAAGATTGCCGGGAGAAATATCAATAACCTCAGATATGCAGATGACATAACCCTTATGGCAGAAAGCGAAGAGGAACTAAAAAGCCTCTTGATGAACGTGAAAGAGAGTGAAAAAGCTGGCTTAAAACATTCAGAAAACTAAGATCATGGCACCCAGTCCCATCACTTCATGGCAAATAGATGGGGAAACAGTGGAAACAGGTGACAGACTATTTTCTTGGGCTCCAAAAATCACTGCAGATGGTGACTGCAGCCACGAAAGGAAAAGACACTTGCTCCTTGGAAGAAAAACTATGACAAACCTAGACAGCCTATTAAAAAGCAGAGACATTGTTACCATCTTTCTAAATTCCATATATATGCGTTAGTATACTGTATTTATGTTTTTCCTTCTGGCTTACTTCACTCTGTATAATAGGCTCCAGTTTTATCCACAACAATAACCCGGTGTACGAGACAGCAAAAGAGACACTGATGTATTGAACAGTCTTATGGACTCTGTGGGAGAGGGAGAGGGTGGGAAGATTTGGGAGAATGACAATGAAACATGTAAAATATCATGTAGGAAACGAGTTGCCAGTCCAGGTTCGATGCATGACGCTGGATGCTTGGGGCTGGTGTACTGGGACGGCCCAGAGGGATGGTATGGGGAGGGAGGAGGGAGGAGGGTTCG
>NW_011494842.1:2643124-2658951 GCF_000754665.1 Bison bison bison | reverse complement strand
ACAGAACTAATACAATTATGTAAAGTTTAAAAATAAAATTAAAAAAAAAAAATAAAAAAAAAAAAAAAAAAAAAGCAGAGACATTACTTTTTCAACAAAGGTCCATCTAGTCAAGGTTATGGTTTTTCTACTGGTCATGTATGGATGTGAATTTGGACCATAAGGAAAGCTGAGCACCAAAGAATTGATGCTTCTGAACTGTGGGGTTGGAGAAGACTCTTGAGAGTCCCTTGGATTTCAAGGAGATCCAACCAGTCCATCCTAAAGGAAATCAGTCCTGAATATTCGTTGGAAGGACTGATGCTGAAGCTGAAACGCCAATACTTTGGCCACCTGATGTGAAGAACTGACTCATTTGAAAAGACCCTGATGCTGGCAAATATTGAAGGCAGGAGAAGAAGATGGAAAATGAGATGGTTGGATGGCATCACCAACTCGATGGACATGAGTCTGAGGCAAGCTCCAGGAGTTGGTGATGGACAGGGAAACCTGGAATGCTGCAGTCCACTGAGTCACAAAGAGTCGGACAACTGGTCAACTGAATTGAACTGAACTGGACAGGAGAAAATCACAAAGGGCAACAGTACTTAATAGTAAATATTAAAAAATATGAACTTGGTAGAACTGAATTAATATTCAGTTGAATTCACTGAGTTAAATATTTCAAAAAAATGTTCATTAAATTGAATGGAATCCTATCCAAGCTATGCCATTCTAGAGTCTGGAATGGTAGGGTGAGAAAACATCAATCAAGGAGATACATGTAGTTCAGATTTCAAAAATCATTTTCAAAGAATTAGGAAAAATATTAGTGAAATTCTGGATCTTACAGTAGATTTAAACACATATTAAAATAAGTAAAGACTTAACCAAATTATACCCAAGAACAGTGATAGAGCAGTCAGACAGAACACATGTTTATCAGCTATAATTAGAGAAATACCAAAGTTTCAAAATAGACAAATGTTTCATTTTTGGAGAGAAATGAAAATTTCCAAAACTATTATATCTGATTAAGCATCAATACTCATAAATATTTCAAAATGTATTATTAATAAAACTCAGCATATGTTCATTCATAAATAAACCTATAAATATCAATGAATAATTATTAAATAATTATAAATATTAGCATTATTTTCTAATTACAAGTGTATTAGTCCTTTATTTTCATCATTGTTATTATGTCATAAATTATGTAACTGTAGTTACCATACTTACAACATAGAATGAAAACAAGCTCAGAGCATAGCTAGTTCAGTGGAGGACATTCAAAAATATCCTGAGCAGATAGAACAATGGACCTAAATAAAGTTAGGACCTTTAACTGTGGTCAGTGTAAATGTCTATATTTAGATTCAAACAAAGTAATAGGGGCCTGGTGTACAAACAGTTCCTGTAAAAAATACTTAGCATGTTGAATAACCAAGTACAGATTTAACATACATAGTAATACTTTGCAAATAGTCAAAAAGTAAGATAATTCAGGCATTTTAGGATATGTCCATGGACGAAGTAGCTGCAGTCCATGGGGTTGCTGAGCGACTTCACTTTCACTTTTCACTTTCATGCATTGGAGAAGGAAATGGCAACCCACTCCAGTGTTCTTGCCTGGAGAACCCCAGGGATGGGGGAGCCTGGTGAGCTGATGTCTATGTGGTCGCACAGAGTTGGACACGACTGACGTGACTTAGCAGCAGCAGCAGCAGCATGGAGGAAGTACCCCATTTGTGGCTAATGACAGTTTCAAAATTGTAAATCATATCAAACAAATTCATAGTTGTGATTCTAAAAATAAAAAGTTACTTAACACACTGTCCCTTTTTTCAGGATGTCACAAGCCCAAATGTCAAAACAGACATAGTTAAAAGAGAAAATAAATGAAGGATTTATTAACTATGGCAATATAATTAAATAGTATTTGAATCATTATTTTCAATTCTATTCATTTAATTTTAAAAGACACCACCATTATTTAGTATTTTTTAAAAAATAAAGTAGTGAGAAAATAATTAGTATCTTTTTATAAATGGAACCACCAGACTGAAATTTAAAACAAAAAAAACTCACCCATAAACAAGCAGCTAGTATGTGTTACAGCTGAGAAAAGAGCAGAGAGATTTGTTTCTGCTTTGAGATCACTGCTCTGAAAATAACAGTGTACAGAGATAAGCTTCTATTAAGGTGTGTCCTGTTGAACTAGTGTTTCATAGGATATTAAGGATAACCAAAGGAAAAGATTCTGTAGTTGATTAATTTTGAAAAAGACTAGGTAAAACTAAATTGACAGGTTTCTTTGCTGACAAGACTTTACTATTCTGATATGAACGGTGAAGCACCTAAAACACAGCCTGACAAGTAGACTTTTGAAATGCATTTGACCCTGGAAGCATTTTATTCTCTTCTTTCATTGAGTATTATAAGGAGTTAGTTTCTATGGAACACTCACTGGAAAATCCTGTACACTCTAACACCAAAAAAAAAAAAAAAAGCAAATGTCAGGAGCTAGAAATATTCAATAAGGAGAGAGAGGCCTCAGCAGGTTCATGATAGCTGTCTCTAAATGTTTGTCTTGTCAAAGAAGGAATAGTATTTCATTAAAGTGGAAATCTAGATTTAATGAATGGAAAACAAATTCCACCTCAACGTAATATCTCAATGAGAATTAAAAAGTAAGAGCAGTCTAACAAAAGTGCTTATCAGTTGTCAAAGGTTTTATATAAATAAAAGGTTTACCAATTTCTATATTGGTAGAAGGTCTGAAAATACCACTAAAGTCTCTTTCTAATTCTTATATTTGATAGCTCATTTGCAGTAATTATCAGCTGAGGTTTTCATACATTTCATATTTCAGATTCTTCGTCCATTTTTGTACCATTTTGAATTAAGCATTTTATAAACAGAAGACATACAGATTAGCTGTCCGAATTTACTGCAAACACAAAACCCACATAACAAGTATACACAGTTTACACTTAACACCAGGAAAAAATAAAGTCACTGTAACTTAAAAGACAAGTGATTTAAATAATGTTAATCATAAATTCCATATGTGCAGAATTAAAATGGAAGTTTTCTCATTTTAGAAACGAGGCAACAGGCCTGGAGAACACATACAGGGGAGCATAAGACCATAGAGCACAGATGGGTGTCGGGAGTACGAAAAAGCTGTGAAATATACGAGGCACGTTTCAGTCAGTTACATGCGTCTTCCACGTGTCTATACATGCCTTGGTGCCATCACATGCAAACAAGCATGATTCGACACATTACACGGGTTATCAACGGATTTTACTACAGTGTAATGTGCATCTGCTAGGATAATAAGCCAGATGAAATACTGATACCTATTTGCGTATTCCTTGATGATCTGATATATGCTAATCTTAATCGTTTCATTTTCAAACCGGCCGTTGCTCCTATCCTTGTATATCCGGAATTCGGCAGCCGTCACTGCTTCTCCTTGAGGAATCTGCGTAAGATCGAACCGGAATTCTTTGTAATGCCTTCGCTGGTGCGAAAAATCTTTGTCTCTTTCAACTGAAACCAACAAACAGAAAAGGAAGTAAAACGTTAGTCTTTTTTTATTAAGTATGGAAATTAATGGTAAATTCTTTCACTTTGGAAAACAAACAAGCAGGATGTTATAAAACTGGGAAAACACTAAAACCACAGACTCATATGTGTTTCTAGTTAAAGGAAATTCCACAAACCAACAGCCTTTAGTTCAAAAGCAATATAACCTCTGCGGTTTTATACAAATTCCTGGCTCCTAAATGGAAAGGTTATCCAAAAATGTTTTTTAAAGGGATGGTTGTAAAGTTATTACTAGTGTGTGTATCCAGTACCGGAACAGAGGAGGCTTCATACAAGAATTAGGACTCTGTGATAGAAAGCTCCAGAGTTCCAGGTGAGGTCAGCGGTGAGATTTAGTACAGCCAAGGGAGGAAAATCGGAAGGCGGCCCAGGGAGCTGCCGGCACAGCGGGACTGTGTTTATGAAATTTTAGAGGTCAAGGAAATAAAACAAATTCATTTTCACAAGGAAGATTATTTCTAAAATGTCTTCCCAGGAGAGTTTTTTCCTCCTTTTAGCAAATGCAGTGCTCTATTTTTTTTTAATGCACTTTCATTAGTTCTTAGTGGTTACTGAGTGCAACCTCCCCAATTGCGCCCCCCTCCCTCCGCCCCCGCCTCTGCACCGGTGGTGCTGCAGCATCCAGTCTCCCAAAGCCCTCCGCCTGTTCTTAGGCTCCGTAATTGAGAGAGGAACACGATTCCGCCTTCAGCGACCTTCCTACCAAAAGAGGTCAGAGAATTTTTCCTCTTGGGAATGTGAAGGAGTGTTGAAGAACTCAGGACAGGAAGTGTCAGGCATATCATTACATAATCTGGCTTTATAAAATGCTGTATTGCTTGATACAGTCTATGCTTGTTATCCACCAGGGGTCTTGGCCTTCCCTAATCAATAGAAATTGATCAGAGGTCAGACAAGAAATTCAGACAAGGCTTTACTGGGGCCCCTGTTACAGCAGCAGGGAGCAAAAGCAATAGATGCCCTTGCTTCCTGCTGAGGGGAGGGTGGCAGTGAGCCGGCTCCTTATAGGAGCTGAGGGTCCAGGGTCCAGAAGTCAGGCCAGAGGAATGGCTCAGACAGGTGGTGCTGTGTGCAGGGGACATGTGCAGGACCCTGCTTTTGCTCTCAACACCCTGGTTTTGCTCCAGGCTCTTTAGAAGTGGCAGTTGAGTTTTTGATCTTTTTGTATTTGTTGTCTCTATTTTGCCCCAACTGGCATACACATAGTTATTTTTAGCCCCTTATAGTTTCTTTGTATTTTTTTACTCAAGGAGACCAGTCCAGGCGCAGCACTGCAGTGAGGAGTCCTGCATCCCACCTTGTCTCATGCTGGGTACCAAAGTCTTTCTTAAAGAGCCACCTAATGAAAGGGCACATGTTTAGTAATGACATATCATTTGATGGAATTAAGTTTCGCAGCATTGGTAGGTTTCTTAAAATCTCAGTTATCTCAGATAATATTGGACAGTGAAGCCTGGCAGATGATGGTCCAAAGAGACATGACAGAAGCAATTTAGCACGCATAGGACAGGTTACAAAAAATCCACTGCAAAGTACTGTGTTCCAAGTGTCTCACAAACCTACAATAATATTTTTTACCTACATTCAGTGATATTTCATTGCTAAAATGTCATTAAAGAAGATAAAAGATGTATGCTATAAAAACAACTCCCAAAGTTTGTTAATGGCATTAAGATACAAGAATATCTTTAGGAGATTAATTAAAATGTCATTACCAACACTGCTGGAAATTTATGACATTGGGGTCCTAAACCAGAGGAAGGTCAGGATTAAGAAAGAGAGAAGGTAGTCATGATCATTGAGGAGTGATTTTGGGGAACCAAGGCTGCTTAAGTACCAGCATCAGACAGGTTCCAAGTCTGAGAGGAAACTCATGATAAAGAAACCCACAATCTTTGCCTTTATCCTCTAAAATCATCTCTGGGTTATTTTCCCTAGAGGAGTAGCAGGTGGTTTAGGAGAGCAAGAAACTCAGCCCCACGTCCACCTTAGATACCTACCCCAGCAAAAAGGAAAAGGTAAGCTACGCCTGGAGTCATCTTCATCCCATGAACTTGGAGAGAACGGTGCTCTCAGGCTGCCTGGCTACACCAACACTATCTCCCATGACTCATGAACTTTTGTTTTATTTAAGTATCATTATCTTGGTCCTAAGGGCTTCCCCTGTGGCTCAGCTGGTAAAGAATCCACCTGCAACGCAGGAGACTTGGGTTGGATCCCTGGGTTGGGAAGATCCCTGGAGAAGCAAAAGGCTACCCACTCCAGTATTCTGGCATGGAGAATTCCATGGACTGTATAGTATAGTTCATGGGATCACAAAGAGCTGAACATGACTGAGCAACTTTCACTGGTCCTAAAAGAGGTTCATCCCTGGAGAAATTAATTAACCTTTCCCTAAATAAGAAAGATGACTGCATTTTTAAGATCCTATTGTGTTCCATAAATTAAATCGCTTTTATGTTTAAACTTCAGCTGACTATAGTGTGCTATATGTTTAAACTTCAGCTGACTGTAGTGCTATGAACATGTCTCCACCTCAAAAGTGTAAGCACAGAAAATTACCTACAAACTGGACTTCTAATAGCTAGAGTGTACATATGAATTTAAAATTGGCCAAAACTCTTTTTTTACACACTACGTTTCATTCACTGTAAACGTCTTCTTTTTTGATCCTCATTGAGACAACACAGATATCATGAAACATATTTAAATAAAACTGGTTTAAGTATTTTATTAACATTAACACATTACACTTCATAACAATCTGTGGGGTAGGTTCTATTATCATCCTAATTTTGAAGATGAAGAAACTGAGGAGGCAAAGAAACTTTGCGAAATAATTTGAATCTGTTAGGTAGAAAGTTAGGCATCAGCAACAAGCAGTGTCCTGTCTAAAGGGATGCAAACTGATCTCTAAACTCCATGCCAGGCACACCCAGGAGAGCTCACAGATATGCTTCAAAGTAATCACACAGACTTTTCCACTCCTGCACAGGCACCCTAGGTACACAGGCAATGCAAAATAACCACAGGGGCTTCTCTAAGTAACTTTGGGCAGTAAGGAGTCCATTAAGGGCTCATGAATATTTTACATTTAATTATAACAGACTGAATTATGGGAAGACATAAACAACACAGCTTGTTGTTATATAACTTGGAATTGTCAATTGGCCTTGAGGGTATGCCCATTTGAATTCCCTTTCATTAATTGGTGGTGGGTACAAGTCCTGCTTTGCACAGGGCATAGCCAAAAGTAGGAACTGGAAGTATGAAACGGGGAAGCCAAGAGGGATCGATAGGAAGGATGAGAACTCCTTCGGGGTCAGCCTGCTCCCGTGTCTTGGGAGTGTCTGTCTTATAAAAGATCCATGAGCTGAACTGAGCTGTAACTTGTCTGTTGTTCTACACCTTTTACTCCATTGCTCCAAATTTTTGATGTGACAAGATAGGAACTGAGGAAGAGAAATAAACTGACCTGACAAATCCAAGCACTTGAACCAAACTGTGATTCTTAACACGAGGCTGGGCTGCTTGTGCTAAGAGACTGTTACTTTGTCCTAAGTAGTTATGCTTTAATAAAGATCAGATAAATTTGAAATTTGGGATTAACAGATACACACTACCATATATAAAATAAGTAAACAACAGGACCTACTCTATAGCACAGGGAGCTATACTCAATACCTTGTAATAACCTATAGTGGAAAAGAATCTGAAAAAGGATATATATATATATATATATGCATACATATATGTATATATATGAATCATTTTGCTGCACACTTGAAACTAACACAACATTGTAAATAAACTATATTTCATTTTTTAAAAAAGGAAATAAAAGATCTGAAATTTTGCATTTACAAGTCCAAAATCCAAAAAACTCTGTAAACTGCAATTTTGGCTTTAGCTTCAATTGGCATAAAAACTGAAAATTAACCAATTTGAGATGATTTTTAAAGTCCCCATTTATCCCCACTTTATATTTATTGCTTTGCTGCAGAAGTGTTCTGTTTGTTTGAGTGGGTGGCACTGATCCAGACTCTGCTTGAGAAATTCCACACTTTAGACTCTAAGCACTCATCAGTCATTCAAAAGTATATATTCTCTATTCTGAAAGTCAATATTCAAAATTCTGAGTGATAACAACCATTATTCAATTTTCCATTAACAATCAATTTTGCATTTGAAATTTAGACAAGAATAACTGTAATTTTGAACATCAGAACTTTGACATGAGTTTGTTAAGGTCCAATCTAGAGCATGCACCTGCATGATGCAGATGAGTATTGAATTCATATTATGTAAAGTCATCTACTGTTCTGGAATCCCCTGTGAGATGTTAGTGTAATAAAGTGGAAAGCTAGAGTTTCAGCTGTTATTATAAAATTTCAGTTTTCTAATCCAGGCTCTTTAACCTAACCCCTTAAGGGGGCAGATTTTCAAAGAGTTTAATAAAATTTTATATTAAATATACCACACAGAATAAAGTTGCAGTGCAGATTTGTCCAGCAATTCAAATTCCTATATCCTACTGCTTTGAATTATAATTGCACCAGTAAATTCCATGGGACATGTTGCAATGAGTAATGGAATAAAAGTAGTATTTATATAGCCTTGCACTCCTAATGATGCTCACAAATATTCACAAGGTAATCTCAGTTACCTAGGGAAGTGTCAAATACTAATATCCCCAACTTAAGAATAAGAAATTGGGTGATGACAGCTAGGCAGTAACAGATGTCCGTCTTCTAAAGCTCATTATAAATCTTTGTTCAATATCCATACCACCTACATAATGACATCCTACTTAGGGACTAGTTCATTGTTAGTACAGGTGACTCTTGAACAATGCAGGGGCCAGGAAAACTGACCTCCTGCACAGTCAAAAATCTGTGTTTAAGTTTGCCTCCACAAAACTTAACTACTAATAGCCTACAGTTGACTGGAAGCCTTACTTATATCATAAACTTTTGATTAACACATATTTTGTATGTTATATCTATGTATATTGTATGCATTCATGACATACTTAACTTTTTCTTAATTTTTCTGATTTTTCTAGGTTATTATGTTCATGTCTGGGCTTTTTCAAACTGCTTCAGATCTCCAAAAATGTTTCCAGCATGTTTATTGAAAAAATCTGCATATTAGAGGATCCATGCAGTTCCAACTGTGTTGTTTGGGGGATCAATTGTATATTTCAACAATCTTTATCAACAATACACAAAAATGTGGAGGACAGGTGAAGTAGCAAGGGTTTGATCACCAGTGTATAATCAGCATCTAACCCAACAAAATATTGATTCAAAGAAATCTCCTAATAAACTTTGGTTGAATGAAAGACTATGAATAGATCAAAGGCTGTTTCTGTGTTTTCCCTCAGACCCATCAAGCCACATTGCCCACTGACTGAGGGCATCCAGATTTATTTGCCTCTCATTTGAGGGGAGGGGGGGACATATATTTTATTTAATCCTTGCAACTTTACTTATGTCCGTAAGTTTCTCTTACTTGCTCAAGAGCCCACAGCCTATAATTGGGAGAGAACAGATTTCAACCCAAGATCAAGATGTCAACTTCACAAGCCCCAACAAGACACTGTGTGTTAGCTTTTCCTGGATGTCATTTTGTTTGTTCATTTTGTCTAATTATCCCTCAGGAGAGTTGATCTTTCAATGCTTTCGTTCTCCTCTATGAGATGTTCCTACCCTAGAGAGGATGCCTTACATTCTGAACTCCACTCATTCTAGAAATCACTCCCTCCAACCTTTATCTTAGAAAACTTTATATTATATTCACTTTTTTAATACTTACTCCATTTCTTATCCAAGGAAATGTTTATGAACAAGCAAGCGATTGTATTCACAAGTTGAATTAATATTACATAATATTTCTTTTTCTTTTCTTTTTTTAGCCACATTGCATGGTTTGTGGGATCCCAGTTCTCCAAATAGGGTTCCAACTTGTATCCCCTGCAGTGGAAGACAGAGCTTAACCACTGGACTGCCAGAAAAGCCCTTATATAATATATCTATTAGCAAACAAGTCCATCCTTTTCCTACAACTACATTTTAAAATGATTGTAACTCACTAGCTGTTAGCTTTCTCCACCTGACCTACTACTAAAACAACACTTCCAAAATAGATGAACGAGAACACATACATCTCATACTCTTTAAATGTAAGCTTTTTATAGGAGCTATCTTTGCCTTGTTCATATTGTGATTACTTTTATATTAAATATATTGTGTTTCTCTGTATATTACACTGTGCTACATAACTCAATGCAATTGTAAATGGCTTGGAAAGCTTAAAAGATAATAAAAAAGTAGAAAAAATCATTGCAATATGTACAAAATATTTGGAGGTTTTGATTTGATTCACAATGTATTAAATATTTGGAGCTTTCAATTCATTATTTTACTTCTGTGTTAAATCAACAAATGCTATGTATGAGTTTCCAATACAACCTTATTATCATTTCTAATAAAGTCTGCCTTATAAGATTAAGATCTGCCAGATCTTATAAAAACCATAACTGTCAATACATTCCTATTCGAGAGTAGAAAAGATCTCATTGCCAGACAAGACAAATAAAAACAAAAAGGAAACAAAACAATAAAAAAGAAGGGTGAGCTCACTCAAGTCACACCAAGACTTGTCCAGGGGGATAAAATGATGCAGGGGTTGAAATAGGCTGAGACCAGGAGGTTAACACTTGTTTCTGGTGGGGATCATCTCTTCATCCCACAACACTTCACAGTTTCTCTCATATGAAATGCAAAAGAGAGTATACGAACAAATATGTGCTCAATTGCTCAGTCGTGTCTGACTCTCTGTAACCCCAAAGACTGTAGTCCACCAGGCTCCTCTATCCATGGCGATTCTCCAGGCAAGAACACTGGAGAGGGTTGCCATGCATGCCCTCCTCAAGGGGATCTTCCCAACCCAGGGACTGAACCCAGGTCTCCCGCATTACAGGTGGATTCTTTACCATCTGAACCACCAGGGAAGCCCAAGACTACTAGAATGGATAACGTATCCCTTCTCCAGGGGAACTTCCCAACCCAGGAATCAAACCAGGGTCTCCTGCATTGCAGGTGGATTCTTTATCAGCTGAGCTACTTGGGAAGCCCTTAGGAACAAATACAGCTAGACTTAAAACATACATCTTTATCAATTGACTCACCTTTGAAAATTGTATTTAAAAAGAGAAGAGGACAACCTGCCTAGACTTCTATTTTCTTATCTGCTTATGTATCTAACCAGACCAAGGGGTTATATTTTGCCAAACAGCCATGCAAATACAACCCAAATGCCACAGGCTCCTCTCCCACTGTCGTTTGTGATACACTCTTGTTTGGAAGACTGTTACATGAAAACCGGCGAAGATCATCATATATTAAACAAGTGCATCAACACAGGGTTGTTTATTTAACATTTCAGCTGATGGTGGCCCACAGCGCTCTCTACAAAAATGAAAGATTTGCTTCCTGCACACACACACACACACACACACACCTCAGCTCACAGAAAAAAAAAAAAGCATCAAAAAGTCAGCAAAATTAATACAGCTTACCACTCAAAACAGAATTATAATGGTGATGGGAAATGCACCTCATTCTGCTTTCAGAAAGCATGTTTTGTGTCTTCCAAACGTTTCCATCTACAAACCACCTAGAACAACTGAAAGGTCGCCTACACTGGCAGAAACAGAGAGTGGATTTATTTTTATAGTTTATTTTAAAAGTGGCAACATCAAAGCATGCAAGAGGTAATATATGAATCAGAAGATTCACATTCCATGAGTAATGGGCTGAGAGTGAAAAGAAACAGGATCGCCTTTATAGAAACCCCAAACTACATTCTAAATGCTCTAAATTGTCAAAGTTCTGCAAAGATTAAGCTTCTTGTGTTTAAAGACAAGACATACACTGAGGCATTTTCTTGTTGAGATATAACTTTCCAGAAGTCAATGACTGATGGCATTCCCTTTTTTTCCAAACAGACACCTCTCTGAATGACTTTATCATAAGTAGAAATTGGATAGAAATGTCCTAACTAAATATTTTGCTGTCTGCAATATCTGAAGAGTAGGGCTAATTAACAGAGAATTGCAGTTTTATCTGTTTAGTGATTTATCTGCCGTTTTAAGGGGATGCATCCATGGGTAATCAGTCTTAATCTCCCACACAGGGCTGTAACTTGGAAGATTCAAACAGAACCAGTAGCTGCAAGACAAAGATAGTGTTTTCCCAGGAGCACAGCCAGCTGTTGAAAGAATACAGATCATTGTTTGCTGCTGAGTGCAAAAAATCATTAAGAGATTACTCATAGAATTATTAATCTGTATTACATTTTAAAGTGAAAAAAAAAAATAGCAAAGCTGTCATGTGACTACTGAGATGCCTCACTCTGCAAGGCATTCTTCACTGACTAGTCCACCGAGAAACATAAACTTGGGCCTATAAAGGCCTATTCATTGGTCAGTGAATGCACATGTTACATGTTTCTTTGAAAGGATAACCATCCCAGAGAGTGTGGTAAACTCCAGATTCCAGAAACCCTAAGAGCCTCTTAATACCGTAGCCATGTGTGACTTGAAAAAGGGAAAACTGTCCCCCGGAATGGTCTGTTGCAAAGAACAATTTCAATTGACTTTTGAATGTCCTATAGTTGAAGTCTTCTTACTGGTGCTCATAAATGCTTCATGAATATAGTTTTATAAGGAGGAAAAATTGCAAAACAATAGTTAGATGGTTAAATTATTTAAATCTTGTCCTGTGATAGGTAAAGAAATTAATTTCCTGAACTAATTAAAACAATGCTGCTCATAATTTTGAAATTGACAAAATTAAATTACTGATCCAATATTTATATATTACTTTGCTTTAAAAATATGAGCAATTTAGGGACCCAAAGAATTAAACCTGAGATATACAGACAGACTTGTGACTGCCAAGTAGGAGGGAGGTGTGAGAGGGAGGGGGTGGGAGTTTGGGATTAGCAGGTACAAACTGTTATACATAGGCTGGATAAACAACAGGTCCTGCTGTAGAGCACAGGGAGCAAAATTCAATATCCTGTGATAAATCATATGGAAAACAATATGAGGAAGCATGCTGCTGCTGCTGCTAAGTCGCTTCAGTCGTGTCCGACTCTGTGTGACCCCATAGACAGCAGCCCACCAGGATCCCCCGTCCCTGGGATTCTCCAGGCAAGAACACTGGAGTGGGTTGCCATTTCCTTCTCCAATGTGTGAAAGTGAAAGGTGAAAGTGAAGTCGCTCAGTCATGTCTGACTCTTAGCGACCCCATGGACTGTAGCCCACCAAGCTCCTCCGTCCATGGGATTTTCCAGGCAAGAGTACTGGAGTGGGGTGCCATTGCCTTCTCCAATGAGGAAGCATATATATGCATAATTGAGTCACTTTGCTGTAGAGCAGAGATTAAACACAACCTTGTAAATCAACTATAATTCATTAAGTCTTCTACAAAAAGAGCTTTGGAACTGGAAGGAAGACTGTCTTAAGGTTTCCTCTCACTTCTCAGACTGGATGGGGCCCAGCACTCAGCCATCAGTGGTTATTAGAATTCAATAATAATAGTTAAACCAAGCATTGGAATAAAAATTGATGTGTTCAGTAATAAACAGTAATAGCAATAAATTAAGCACTTGTTGATTTCATAAGATGAAGACATTTTCATTTTGAACTTTTTCTCCCTTCCTTGATCCAATCCCAGTCCTGGCTGCCAGGGAGCTGCTTTTCTGTCTCTGGTCTTCCATATACACACATCTTGATTATCCTGAAAATAGCCACGGTACTACCTCTAACTTTAATCAAGCCAAAAATATTAATTGGATAACTGCTCTGGGTCAGAGATCTCAGAAGCAAAGAGCTAGGAGCTCTGGATGAGAACAGATGTGGAGAAGCACCATGTGGCAGAGTGGGGTGGGGTTTTGAGGAAGACATGTGTGGGGACAGAATAAGGAAGGAAGGAGCAACACAGGGTGCAGGAGGCTTCAAGGGAGGTCATTTTGAATTTGGCCTTAAAGAATCATCACCACATAGAGAAAGGGGTTTGTATAGGTGGAATTAGATGTGAAATTTAGGGCCACAGGAGTGAATAATAAGTAGTTCATTGTGCTTGCACACAGTGGGTTGAGGGTGGACCTAGATCCTAGACCTAAGATCCTCTAAGACACTTCCCACATGTTCAAAGTCCAAATCCCACTGCTTAAAATCTCCTACTTACATATCCTTAAAATCTTCTATTTAAAAGGCAATGCCAAAGAATGCTCAAACTACTGCACAATTGCACTCATCTCACACACTAGTAAAGTAATGCTCAAAATTCTCCAAGCCAGGCTTCAACAATACGTGAACCGTGAACTTCCAGATGTTCAAGCTGGTTTTAGAAAAGGCAGAGGAACCAGAAATCAAATTCCCAACATCTGTTGGATCATCGAAAAAGCAAGAGAGTTCCAGAAAAATATCTATTTCTGCTTTATTGACTATACCAAAGCCTTTGACTGTGTGGATCATCACAAACTGTGGAAAATTCTAAAAGAGATGGGAATACCAGACCACCTGACCTGCCTCCTGAGAAATCTGTATGCAGGTCAAGAAGCAACAGTTAGAAACGAACGTGGAACAACAGAGTGGTTCCAAATAGGAAAAGGAGTTCGTCAAGGCTGTATATTGTCACTCTGCTTATTTAACTTATATGCAGACTACATCATGAGAAATGCTGGGCTGGAGGAAGCACAAGCTGGAATCAAGATTGCCAGGAGATATATCAATAACCTCAGATATGCAGATGACACCACCCTTATGGCAGAAAGCAAAGAAAAACTAAAGAGCCTGTTGATGAAAGTGAAAGAGAAGAGTGAAAAAGTTGGCTTAAAACTCAACATTCATTGATTTGTAGATATTGAAGAATCCTTGCATCCCTGGGATAAAGCCCACTTGGTCATGGTGTATGATCTTTTTAATGTGTTGTTGGATTCTGATTGCTAGAATTTTGTTAAGGATTTTTGCATCTATGTTCATCAGTGATATTGGCCTGTAGTTTTCTTTTTTTATGGCATCTTTGTCAAGTTTTGGTATTAGGGTGATGGTGGCCTCATGGAATGAGTTTGGAAGTTTACCTTCCTCTGCAATTTTCTGGAAGAGTTTGAGTAGGATAGGTGTTAGCTCTTCGCTAAATTTTTGGTAGAATTCAGCTGTGAAGCCGTCTGGACCTGGGCTTTTGTTTGCTGGAAGATTTCTGATTACAGTTTCAATTTCTGTGCTTGTGATGGGTTTGTTAAGATTTTCTATTTCTTCCTGGTCCAGTTTTGGAAAGTTGTACTTTTCTAAGAATTTGTCCATTTCTTCCACGTTGTCCATTTTATTGGCATATAATTGCTGATAGTAGTCTCTTATGATCCTTTGTATTTCTGTGTTGTCTGTTGTGATCTCTCCATTTTCATTTCTAATTTTATTGATTTGATTTTTCTCCCTTTGTTTCTTGATGAGTCTGGCTAATGGTTTGTCAATTTTATTTATCCTTTCAAAGAACCAGCTTTTGGATTTGTTGGGTTTTGCTGTGGTCTCTTTTGTTTCTTTTGCATTTATTTCTGCTCTAATTTTTAAGATTTCTTTCCTTCTACTAACCCTGGGGTTCTTCATTTCTTCCTTTTCTAGTTTCTTTAGGTGTAGAGTTAGGCTATTTATTTGACTTTTTTCCTGTTTCTTGAGGTATGCCTGTATTGCTATGAACTTTCCCCATAGGACCGCTTTTACAGTGTCCCACAGGTTTTGGGTTGTTGTGTTTTCATTTTCATTTGTTTCTATGCAAATTTTGATTTCTTTTTTGATTTCTTCTGTGATTTGTTGATTATTCAGCAGTGTGTTGTTCAGCCTCCATATGTTGGAATTTTTAATAGTATTTCTCTTGTAATTGAGATCTAATCTTACTTCATTGTGGTCAGAAAAGATGCTTGGAATGATTTCAGTTTTTTTTGAATTTACCAAGGCTAGATTTATAAAACTCCTAGAGGAGAACATAGGCAAAACACTCTCCGACATACATCACAGCAGGATCCTCTATGACCCACCTCCCAGAATATTGGAAATAAAAGCAAAAATAACCAAATGGGACCTAATTAAACTTAAAAGCTTCTGCACAACAAAGGAAACTATAAGCAAGGTGAAAAGACAGCCTTCAGAATGGGAGAAAATC
>NW_011494842.1:2616817-2642830 GCF_000754665.1 Bison bison bison | reverse complement strand
GGCTGCAATCCAAAAGTCTACAAGCAATAAACGCTGGAGAGGGTGTGGAGAAAAGGGAACCTCTTACACTGTTGGTGGGAATGCAAACTAGTACAGCCACTATGGAGAACAGTGTGGAGATTCCTTAAAAAACTGGAAATAGAACTGCCTTGTGACCCACAATTCCCACTGTTGGGCATACACACTGAGGAAACCAGAAGGGAAAGAGACATGTGTACCCCAATGTTCATCGCAGCACTGTTTATAATAGCCAGGACATGGAAGCAACCTAGATGTCCATCAGCAGATGAATGGATAAGAAAGCCATGGTACATATACACAATGGAGTATTACTCAGCCATTAAAAAGAATACATTTGAATCAGTTCTAATGAGGTGGATGAAACTGGAGCCCATTATACAGAGTGAAGTAAGCCAGAAAGAAAAACACCAATACAGTATACTAACGCATACATATGGAATTTAGAAAGATGGTAACAATAACCCTGTATACGAGACAGCAAAAGAGACACAGATGTATAGAACAGTCTTTTGGACTCTGTGGGAGAGGGAGAGGGTGGGATGATTTGGGAGAATGGCAATGAATCATGTATAATATCATATATGAAACGATTCACCAGTCCAGTTCTATACATGATACTGGATGCTTGGGGCTGGTGCACTGGGATGACCCAGAGGGATGGTATCGGGAGGGAGGAGGGAGGAGGGTTCAGGATGGGGAACACATGTATACCTGTGGTGGATTCATTTTGATATATGGCAAAACCAATACAATATTGTAAAGTTAAAAAAAAAAAAACTCAACATTCAGAAAACTAAGATTATGGCATCCAGTCCCATGACTTCATGGCAAATAGATGGGGAAACAGCGGAAACAGTGTCAGACTTTATTTTGGGGAGCTCCAAAATCACTGCAAATGGTGATTGCAGCCATGAAATAAAAAGACGCTTACTCCTTGGAAGGAAAGTTATGACCAACTAGACAACCTATTAAAAAACAGAGACATTATTTTGTCAACAAAGGTCCATCTAGTCAAGGCTATGGTTTTTCCAGTAGTCATGTATGGATATGAGAGTTGGACTATAAAGAAAGCTGAGTACTGAAGAACTGATGCTTTTGAACTGTGGTGTTGGAGAAGACTCTTGAGAGTCCCTTGGACTGCAAGGAGATCCAACCAGTCCATCCAAAAGGAAGTCAGTCCTGAATATTCATTGGAAGGACTGATGTTGAAGCTGAAACTCTGATACTTTGGCCACCTAATCTAAAGAGCTGACTTATTTGAAAAGACCCTGATCCTGGGAAACATTGAAGGTGGGAGGAGAAGGGAATGACAGAGGATGAGATGGTTGGACGGCATCACTGACTCAATGGACATGAGTTTGTGTAAACTCCGGGAGTTGGTGATAGACAGGGAGGCCTGTCATGCAGCAGTCCATGGGGTTGCAAAGAGTCAGATATGACTGAGCAAATGAACTGAACTGAACTGAACTTAAAATCTCTAGTTCGAATTCTTCAAAGACTACTTCGAAATCTCCCCCAAATTAATTTCTCCTGCTGGAGGCCTTAGTTCCCTAGCTCTTCCCTGGTGACTCAGATAACGAAGAGTCTGCCTGAATTGCAGGAGACCTGGCTTCAGTCCCTGGGTGGGGACAATCCCCTGGAGAAGAAAATAGCTACCCACTCCAGTGTTCTTGCCTGGAGATTCCATGGACAGAGAAGCCTGGCAGGCTACAGTCCATGGGGTCGCAAAGAGTTGGACACGACTGAGCGACTAACACATTCACTTTAGTTCCCTAATCTATCCCTTGGACAGCAAGGAGATCAAACCAGTCAATACGAAAAGAAATCAACCCTGAATATTCATTGGAAGGACGGAAGCTCTAATACTTTGGTGATATTAGAAGAGATTTTCAACATCCCTGAGACTTTATTTATCTATCTTTAACATGGAGATCGATCAGGAAAGGCTTTCTCCACAGTGTACTATAGAAGTTAAATAATATTTGAGAGAGAGGATCACTACATAGTTTCTGAAACAGAGCAATTTCTCAAAAAGATGTAGCTCTTGTGTGAATTACTTTCCATTTACATTATAATTATTATATAACTTTATATTAATCCCATTGAGTAAGATAGTTTAGAGGAATATCCATTTGTCTTGTCCCTTTTCTTTGTATTTATACATATATCACCAAAACAGTAAATGATCAATAAAAATTTGACTGTACAAAATTGCTACCTGGTCTGAAACACAGCTATGCTGATGATCTAAAAGTCCATTTCTATATCTGGACTATAGACATGTTAATAAAGGTGATGACTATTATCAAGTTTTAATTTTGTTATAATGTTTAACTTTGTTATCAAATTGAAGAGACAAAATTTTTTGGTTTCTAATTTTGCTATGTAATTTTGTTACAGTGTAATAGTTTTTTTAACTTTTATTTGTTTAGTTATATTATATAATTAAATTTTCATATGTTGCTGAAGTGGCATTAAGAAAATCAGAGCAACCTGTATGCAGAACAAAGGCTTGTATGCAGGACAAGAAGCAACAGTTAGAACCGGACTTGAAAAAACTGGCTGTTTCAAAAGTGGGAAAAGAGTACATCAAGGCTGTATATTGTCACCCTGCTTATTTAACATCTGTGCAGAGTACACCATGTGAGATGCTTCTGGGCTGGATGAAGCTCAAGCTGGAATCAAGACTGAGGGGAGAAATATCAATAACCTCAGATATGCAGATGATAACACCCTAATGGCTGAAAGCAAAGAGGAACTATCAAGAGCCTCTTGATAAAGGTGAAAGAGAAGAATGAAAACCTGGCTTAAAACTCAACATTCAAAAACCGAAGATCATGGCATCCAGTCCTGTTACTTCATGGCAAATAGATGGGGAGACAATGGAAACAGTGACAGACTTTTCCTGGACTCCAAAATCACTGTGGATGGTGACTGCAACTGTGAAATTAAAAGACGTTTGCTCCTTGGAAGAAAAGCTATGACAAACCTAGGTAGCATATTAAAAAGCAGAGACATCATTTTGCTGACAAAGATCCATATAGTCAAAGCTATGGTTTTTCCAGTAGTCATGTATGGATGTGAGAGTTGGTCCATAAAGAAAGCTGAGTGCTGAAGAATTGATGCTTTCAAATTGTGGTGCTGGAGAAGACTCTTGAGAGTCCCTTAGACAGCAAGGAGATCAAACCAGTCAAGCCTAAAAGAAATCAACCCTGAATATTCATTGGAAGGACTGAATCTCCAATACTTTGGCCACCTGATATGAAGAGCTGACCCATTGGAAAAGACACCCCCGATGCTGGGAAAGATTGAAGGCAGGAGGAAGAGGGGGTAACAGAAGATGAGGTGGTTTGATGGTAACATGGATTCATGGACATGAGTTTGGACAAACTCCGGGAGATGATGAAGGACAGGGCTCACAAAGAGTCAGACACAGCTTAGTGACTGAACAACAGCAACAAAGAAAATCAGGCTAGATTTTTACAACTGTGGGTAGTTAGAAAATAATTGTATTTACTCGATATCTTGTTTTAAATATTTCACATCTACAAGATAGAGGACACAGCAGCATACATTTTGACATGCACACTCATTCGACATACTCATTCATTACTCATCAATCCAGTCAAATTAGCAGGTCCTGAAACATTTCCTCCTTAAAGGAGTCTGAAAGTCACTTAGCTTTTTTACCCTTGAAGACAATAATGCATCCTGACATGTAGAAAATATTTTGTTGTTTTTTTATTATAGATGTTTTATACAGGAAATAATTATTTGGACTTTAAAGCAAATATTCATCTTTTGTGGGTTGGATGTTAATATTAAACTTCAAAAGTCAGTTTAGAATTAATATCCCCAGAGGATGGTACCTGATTAATTCATTCTGTGTAATAAAAAATGATTACTTAATGGTGAGTGAATATACTTATTATGTAAATAATGGATTTCAGTTAAGCTATATACAAATATTTGAGAAATTTTGTGTTTACCTACAAGAAGTCAATGTAAAAACACAACTATCTGATAATCACCTTTTGGTAAATATTTATCTTGTGTTCTTTAGTGGAAAAATCTGTGGACTTTGTAGATTGCCTGGCAGCTAGAGGTCAACCATCCCAATCACACCAGATTTTACTGAATGACCTCGTGAATCCATCTGCTCCATTGGTAAAATAACACAGTTCATTTTTAACCACCTGAAGGTGACGGAGGTTACAGTAAATGCTATAAAGCAAAGAGCCCTCTTTTACATCTTGGATACCATGAAATGAAATGATAGTTTATCTACAGCAAATACTTGTGGTTATCTGACAAAAACAGGTCAAAGGTTTTGTGAGTTTTCTCTGAAATTGCTCAGGGTCTTCTCTAATGACTGATAATTGGAAACAGAGGCTGGACTCCCAAATGTGATGGGTGACAGATGAGCAGTAGATTAATGTCAATACTTGGTTAGGAGACACTACGAGGTCAGGGGTTACAGGAATTAGCCATTGTGCTGCTGTGAAAAGGCAAACATCAAAAGTCTATTATCCCCTTAAGAGCTCTTCTCCAGGCCTGAAATCCATTCTCACTTGCTTTGGTTATAATTGAGAGATATCGTGATGCCATGATATATGCGAGGTCAAAGTGAAACCACCCACCCTAAGTGTATTAATCGTTAGGGTTTGCAAGTTTTTATTTATACAGTAAAGAAATACTGTTTTCATATCACATTTTTAGTGTACTCAATGTTCATTTTGGAGAATTTCAGAAACATCTTGTCCAGGAAAAAATAATAATAATCATCCTTAGTGGAAAAAAAGGAAAACTAGAAAACTTGCCATTAAGTGTGTTCAAAATTTCTCTATGGGGGGAAATGAAGGAAGTTTAAGACATTTGCATTGTTTTAAGGATATGAGAATTTCTGTAGCTGAACAAATGTGTTTCTCGAGTGAGCTGCTTTAAATTTGAAATCAGTATGATAACTTTTATAGAGTTCACTCAAGTTCAGTCTGTGGTTCAAGCCGAACTACATTTTTTCTGCCTAATGGGTTGCATCAATGAAGTTTGGTATAGGAAGGAGGACACAGAGAAATGTGATTGGACTTAAAGCCGTATCAAGTTATCAGAAACACAATTACGTGGTTTTACAGGTTTTTAATAAAGGAATAAAATGGTATATATGAATGTATTACCTATATGCTCTATAACTAATTCATCTGTTCTGCTTGGGCAAGGCCCATTCGTGGTCATGGTGGCCCAAGTCTGTTTCCTATAGTTGCTATTGCTGCCCCTGGCACCAGATTTTAAGCTTGACAACAACAGGTCTGCTTGTCTCATTGCTGTGTACTCCATTCCTTCTTCAATCTCTGATACATAGTAGGTGAGGAATATACATAGGAAGAGAATGAATATGAGAATATAGGCATTTATGTCTGATTCTATTTCTTTTTGTTTGTTTCAGGAGGGAGAATAAATACAGACTCCAATGAACCAACTGGGCTTTCCTTTCAGCTGGCAAAGAATCTGCCTGCAATGCAGGAGACCTGGGTTTGATCCCTGGGTTGGGAAGATCCCCTGGACAATGGAAAGGCTGCCCACTCTGGTATTCTGGCCTGGAGAATTCCATGGACTGTATAATCCATGGGGTCTCAAAGAGTCGGACATGACTGATCGACTTTCACTTTCACTTTTCCATTGAACCAACTAAGCCCCTCAACCATTTGTTCTTTTTCAAAAATTTGAAGTCTGGTTGATTTATAATTTAACCATTTATTCTTAAATGAGTCTTTCTCATGTTTCAAAATAGTATTCTTCCTAATGGTATATTTATTTTCCCTTTCTTCTTTGAAAGGGATTCAAATAAGTAAGGATAATTTATAACCCTAATATTTTATATTTATTTTGTTTCCACCAACTAGAATGACACTTAAAGACAAATGCTGAAATAATAGAATCTCTTATTCTTCAATGGATATATTAGGAAAGAAGAAAAAGGTAATAGAAAAATTAACATTGGTCTATTTTATGGTTATTAATAGAATTATACTTAAAATAATTTGCAAAATGAATCATGTGCTGTAGAAAAGAATATGTATTTAATATAATAATTTATATATTCTGTTAATTTTTCCCTATTTATATAAAAACATGAATTTCTCTCTGCAATATGTAATATAAACAAATATTTGGTAACATGTTCATAATATTTTTAATCTTCTTCCAAAAATAATGCAAATAATTGCTTCTTTCAGAAATATGCTTTGTTTTTTTAGTTTCTTTTTCATTATAAAAAATTATTAGAACTGTTTTTATTTGGTATGTTTTTCTAGCATCAGCCTTGAAAGTGAAAGTTCATTTCATCAGTCTGAGTGTTTAAAGATAGGAACTGGAATACATAATACATGACTTGTTTAAACATTTCTTTGCAACACATTATTAAAATTGTGTTAAAGGAATCAATACATTGTATTAAAATGCTTTTCATAATTGGAGACCTACTTAAGAACATATGCTAGATTTAATAAAGATGTAACAGGTGCCAGAATCAATAAAGAAATCACATGACCTTCCCACATTTATGGAATGAGACCACATTGTAATTAGAGTCAAGGGATTCTTAGTGGTCTCAGGTCACGGAGTTTTCATATGAACAGTTTCATATTTTGGTTGATCTGGTTTCACACTCCTGGGTTTTTCCTTTGTTTTGGGATTTCAGGTCAACCACAAAACTCAGAGCAAAATTCAGTGAAGAATCATTGAGCAGTATCTGGTTTTGAGTTCAAACTATACAAATCCTCCAAGATTCTTCAGACGCACACCTGGAGAAAAAATAAGTCTTCTGAGATCCAGCTCAGACGATCCCATTTTAGATTCAAATTTAATAACTTCCTGAGTCTCCAATTCAATTTTATATTAATTATCAGATGAACTGTTTTCTGATGCTTTTATTGCTAATAGTTTGATTTGTTCTTAATGTTATTTCATAATCCATCCAACTACCCATATATGCTGTCACATAAAGAACAAAATTCAGCCATGAGAAAAGCTGGATACCAACCTCATTTAACCCACATATTCCTCCAAATGGCAGCACTTGGTGAGACCTAATACCTAGAAGTGAGTGCACAGAACAGGTGTGAGAATGCGGCTAAAGCAAGAATGTTTAAGTATTAGACATTTAAGAAGCTGGTGGGATCTAGATCACCCTCCACACCTGTGGTACTTAGTGCTCTGGCCACATGGGGAGAAGTTCGGAAGTTTTCTGGAGAACTGGCATCACCAGCACAGTTGAGAATGTCGTATTCTGCAAACAGAGGAACTAGACCAAACCATGCAGACTGATACTGAGTCCTAGGCTTCTTTCCCCACTCAGTTTCCAGAATGTTGACAACCAGGCCCGTGCCTTCCAGACAAGAGGATAAAAGAGCCCTCTTATTGAAATCTGACCCTTCCTAGCAAAAAGAATGTCTCCACAAAATGGCAATGCAAAAATATCTTGGAAAATAATACCAAGTTCCACCCTCATGCTAAGAGTCTCTAAGATGTACTTAGTCCCTCAGTCATGTCTGACTCTTTGTGACCCCAAGGACTGTAGCCCCCCAGCCTCCTCTGTCCGTGGGGATTCTCCAGGCAAGACTACTGAAGTGGGTTGCCGTGCCCCCCTCCAGGAGATCTTCCCAACCCAGGTCTCTCACATTGCAGGTAGATACTTTACTGTTTGAGACATCAGAGACTCAGCCACCCACTCTCTAATCAGCTTTTTAATCTCTTGAAATTAAGTAAGAGCTAACAAGCAAAGATTACTAGATAGCTGAGAAAATTCTCTCCCTTTAAATATAGAGACGAGGAGACTTTTTTAAAAATAAACTTGGAGGTATTTCAATAAAAGAAAAAAAATTACTAAAAAATACTAAACAGCCTTTGAGAGTTAAGAGACGCTTTTGTATCCATGAAACAAGATGCTATGAAAGGCAAATACTCGATGCTAAAACATCTCTTGAAAATGAAGCTGAAAATCAGTCTCAGCTTGAAAGATTAAGTTGAAGAAATTTTCAAAAAGGAGAGCAATTAGTCAAAAGAATGAAAAATAGACGAGAAAGAAAGGAAAGATGGAAGACATTAAGAAAGCAAAAATAAGGGGAGTAGTTCAGAATGAGCCCTAATAATAGTGGTTCCAAAAAGAGAGATTAGGAAGTGACAAAGAAATCATCAAAGAAATAATTCAGTTCACTGAGCCAAATGCAAAAGTTTCAAGATTGAAAATGTCTGCTCTGTCAACAAAAAGAAGTTTCTACATGTTTCCAGACACAAAATATAAGTTCCATACATGGGGATCAGGAATCAAAAAGGATTTAGACTTCTCAAAAACAACATTGCCATCTACAAGACAAGGAGACAATGACTTCAAAATCACGATGAAAATATATTTCCAATTCAACTCAAGTACCCATCAAAATGAAGGTATAACAAGGATACTTCCTGATGTGCAGGGTATCTAAAATTTGATTCCCATAAAACATTTCTTAGGAATTACCTGAAGACTTTGCTTCACCAAAAGCATCCCACTAAGTGAAGTCAGACAGAGAAAGACAAATATCATATATCACTTATATGTGGAATCTAAAAGACAAAAAAAAAAAAAAAGGTACAAATGGATCTACTTAAAAATAGAAACAGACGCAGAGAGATATGATAAAAAAAAAAAAAAAAAAACTTGTGGTTACTGGGGGAAGAGTGAGAAGGGAGGGATAGATTGGGAGTTTGGGATTGACATGTATATACTGCTATGCTCGGGGCTGGTGCACTGGGATGACCGAGAGGGATGGTATGGGGAGGGAGGTGGGAGGGGGGGTTCAGGATGGGGAACACGTGTACACCCGTGGCAGATTCATGCTGATGTGTGGCAAAACCAATACAATATTGTAAAGTAATTAGCCTCCAATTAAAATAAATAAATTTATATTAAAAAAGTAAAACAGATAACCAATGAAGACCTACTGTCCTTGAATAAAATAAAAAACAAATTTAAATAAAAAGTTCTTCTCAAATAAAAAAAAAATCTTAAAAACAAACAAACAAACAAAAGTATCAGCCAGAAAGAAGGTGAAGGCATAGGCTACAGGAAAAAAGGAGGTTTGATGTGGGAGAAGCAAAGATAATTCCCAGAATGATGATGAAGGAAATCCCAGGATGACAGCTGTGCTCTGGGCACAGAGGCGAACAGTCCATATTGGAGCAGTGTGACTCCACAGAAAGATACTTTAAGGCTAAAGATCTCTTTTCCCATTGGCACCAACCTTTGACCTTGACAAAGTCTGAGTGAACCCGAGTCACACTTGGACACAGACGTACCCTTCCTGACATGTATTTATGAAGTTTCTGCTCTCTCTTCAAAGTCCTGCTGCCCAAGTCAACTGAGAATACTCACTTTTCCCATAAAAATGTTTTGGGTTTTCTTTTGCCATATCCCTCCAAATTGGCTGTTGACACTAAACCTGGAAGCTGAGATCACGTCACAGCCCATACTCCCTCTTGGCTTCAGTGGACTGGGTTATACCCGGCCTCCCCACCTTACAGCCCCCCAAATTCCCAGGACACCACTCCCTAAAAAGGGCATTTAAAAACCCCCAAGCAAATGAACCATAAGTTACTCACAGGCGTGCTTAGCTCATCTTCTGTCAACATTCACCAAAACGCTTCCACTTAAATAAGGAGCTTGTGTTTCCTATTAGTTTTAATAATAACTGGTTTTATATTTACTAGTATATGAAATACATCCAATTAAAACAGAAACTCTCATTGAGATAGAGAAAAGTATTTATTCAAGTTCACATATACAGTGATTCTTAAAGTATGGATTCAAAGGCAGGTCTAACCACCTCAGCACCTCTAAAGAAAAGTTCCAAGAGGCTACAGAATTTTTTTTTTTTTTTTGGAACTTTTACCTTTATCCTCTGCACCAGTATTTATATTAATTCCAAAAGTCTACTTTTTCTCACGTTTCCTTTGGACATATTTCCTTTATAAAGGAACCATAGTGTGATTTGGAATATCTAACACTAGGAAGGATTTTCAGCCATCCTCATGCACTGATCACAGCACAGAATATTTAATATTTTTTTTCTGTTTTAAATTTTTTTTAATTTAAATTTATTTATTTTAATTAGAGGTTCATTACTTTACAATATTGTATTGGTTTTGCCATACATCAACATGAATATTTAGACTCTGCAAAATGCAAGTGTTATTCCTAAATCACACTTAAGTACAGCAAGAGTGGCTCTTACATGCAAACAGAAAATACACTTGAAGTTCTGTTTTGTCTCTCATCTTTAGATGCACATTCTCAAGGGCAACCAGAGCGTAACTCTGAAAGCATAGGAACGTCACCAAGCAGTTTTATTCTACATTGCTCTTAACACACTGAAAACAAAAGTAATCCCAAAGCTAAGATATGTTTCACGCATTTCCAGTTAAATTAGCTACCTTTTTTTTTTTTTTGCTTCCTGAAGGAAACCAGCTAAAGTTGAAAATAACCATGGAAAGAATCATTCACCTAAAGAGAGCCGACGACAGTCATGGAAATGGTTGAGGAACCCATTTGAAAGAGAAATTGCATGTGAGAGAGTAACGGGTTAATAAGGGTTATTAATATTCACGACCTGATACTTTCAAGCAAGGATGTCAAAAGAATATGTCAATCAACAGCAACATAGAAAAAATAAAGCAGCGTCTGTGTCAGGATCTCCTTTCTTCTCACTGTATTCAATCACGCAATCCTGATGAACTTAACGAAGATTAGTCTCAAAGCCTTAGACTATTCAGACTAAGTAGTAATAAAAATTATTATAAACTTATAACTAACATTTATGAGACTTTATACCCAATGCACATAATCTTATTTAATGCAATATGTATTTAGTGAGAGAAGAGAGAAATTCAGCTAACATTAATTGAATGCTTATTATTAGTCACCATTTTTAGCAGAGACAGTTAGGGAACAGAAAGGAGACCAAGGAGGTAGAAACAAAAAGTTATCAATGGAAAAAGACTTGTAGACATAGAGAGGACAGGAAGTCGGAGAGGGATGGAGTAGGAGTTTGGGATTAGCAGATGCAAACTATTATATACAGAATGGATGAGCACCAAGGTCCCACTGTAGAGCACAGAGAACTATGCTCAGTATCCAGTTATAAACTGTAATGGGAAAGCATATGAAAAAGAACACATATGCATATGTGTGTACACATACGTATGTATAAACTGAGTCGCCTTGCTGCACAACAGAAATTAACACAACATAGTAAATCAACTGTCGGTCAATAAAATAAAGCTTTTTAAACGTTCTCTACCTGTAAGTGTCTACTTATACTCCAATGTTGTTTTGACTAGAAGAAATAAAGATCACAGAAAGTAACAGGAAATTCCTGTTAATTAAATCAGAGCACCTTTTCCATCTGTGACAAGTGCCTTGATTATTGAAACATGAAATTGTGTGTCCTCTTAGGGCTACTTTCAGTTAGATTTCACGCTCAAACACTGCCTCTCCTTTGTCCTAGAATCCTGCTTTTCTTTCCCTCCTAGTCATATTCTGAGAAAAGAATTCAATAAAAGTAAATATACTTGATGTTATGGAGATTAAATGGGTAAGTGAAGCTAAATCCTCCTGTGTTTAACGTAACTAGTCTCCTGTTTCTGACACAGAGATGATTAGGACAATTTCCCTAATTGACAGGGAAATAGTCACCTTTTACTTAATTTACCATCTAAAAAAATAGTTGTATGAGAACCAAGACCCTATTCCAAATTCCCTCCACTGAATTCCAAACAATGAATAGATAAAAGAATGCAAGATTTCATCAAAAACAAGTGTAACATGGATTGGGGCAAAACTTCCTAATTGAACAAGGGTGATCTCTTTGACTTTAAATGCACATGTACAGGACAACTTGGATTTGGTTAAGTGATGCTGTTTTACCTTTTGCATTACTTACTGCCTTGAAAATAAGTGGCAAAGTGAATTTCACTCATATTTACTTAGAACCTATTTTGTATCCGTTCCTCAACTTGAAGTTGCGGAAGGGGCAGTGGAATATGTGTTATAAACACTGCTTTGGGGTTTGAGACTAAATTACATTGTTCAGGGCTCAAGGGTATACAGTTCTATTTTCCCGTCTCCCTCTGTCTGAGTCTCGGCTTCCGTCCAGTTTTCAGGAACCTGTTTTTCCCTTCCAGAATGCCAGCTCCGGCCTTCATTGTGTTCAAGAGTAAAGGCAGCAGAGAGAGCAGAGTTGCAACACTTGAAAAACACTTCGGTGGCAAGGGACTGAGAAAGGAATTTTCTGTCAGAAAGTATTTGGGGGAAAGTGTTACAAACAGTTTTCAATTTCAATTTAAAGCCAAAGTGAGAGCTGAATTTAAAGTTAACTGGTACTAGTTTAGAAATTAAAAAAACAGACATATCATCTCCACCACTCTTGGTATGTTTGCAATACATTTTGATTTTACACAAATAAAGTACTGATTCTGTTCTTTCTTCCTTCAGTAGTAAGTGGAGTAATAACACTGTAATGTTAATTATTTAAGTATAGCCTACTCAGTATTCCCTCAGTATTCCCAACGAAAACAAAAGAAAGCAAAAACAAATGTCAAATTGACACTCTGTGAAGTTGAATCAGGGAATGAATAATTATTATAATTACAAGTGTTTATTGAGCATTTAAAGTAAACTATGCAATAAATTAAAGGTTATAAATGCCTTTTTGTTAAATACTGTATAAAATCTATAAAATTAAAAATAACCTTAAAAGTGATTGCTATTACATTTTTGCAACAAAACTGTTAACAATAAAGAGTAAACATTAACCACGTCCTGGATCTTCTACACACATAGAACTTTCTGCAAGGACTACAGTGCGTATTTCAAAAGCAAAACAAACAAACAAACAAGCACCTTTCTTCAGAGTAGCAATATCCAGACTGAAAATCGAATCTAATCTTGGTGAATGAAGTTTTATGATGAATCAATAATAAGAATGAGATTTTTGTCCACTGACACCAGATTCCCTGTTGACAGGCTCTAAGCTGTAGAGATTTAACCCCTCTCCCCACAAACACACACAAATAGGTATCACTCATTGGAAGACCTCCCAGATCATCTAGTTTGCCCTCCTTCCTTCAGCCTGATGCCAACTAACATTCCAGAAAAGTGAAAGTGTTAGTGGCTCAGTTGTGTCCTACTCTTTGAGACCCCATGGACTATAGCCTCTGTCATGGAATTCTACAGGCAAGAAAACCAGAGTGGGTTGACATTCTCTTCTCCAGGGGATCTTCCCAACCCAGGGATAAAACTTGGTCTCCCACTTTGCAGGCAGATTCTTTACCATCTGAGTCACCAGGGAAACCCCAACATTTCAGAAAGCACTGCCAATTCTGGACTCACATGGCTGGACTTTGTAATTTCTTATTTCAGTATGAAACATCAGTGTTAGGATGGTCACAGACCTACCTTAAGTACTGTTTTACAGCACAATTTAAAAAACACTTTTTCCATTGTACTTGAGGTTTACAAAAATTCAAATCAGAAAAAATATCATAGAAGACTAGAATAAACACACTATAAGCAAAATTCTTTAAATTAATAGAGCAAAATGTGCTTTTTTTTATATTGAGAGTATGGGAAGAAATACTGAAAACTCTATAACTGCAAAACATTTTTAAATAGTCATTTACATCTTATAAATACAACTAATTTAGATAGGTAAATGAATAGATAGATGTTAGATATGTTAGATAGTTGAATGGATAAATAGAAGATGGAAATACAGATAAAATAGGTAGTTATTTTGAACTAAATCAGTCCTGTCTTTTTAAGCTGTCACATTAAATAATGTTTTAAGAAATGCTAGAGGTGTTCTCCAGATCTATAACTCCAAGTTATTCATATCTTTAAAAAATATATCTCTTTGTCTCACTATTAGCTCGGAGAAATATGAATAAATCACATACTTCATGGTGCTTTTCCTGCTGCATTTCTGTGGAACTTTATAAATTATAAATAACAACATGTTCCATATCCCTTTTCCTTTTAATTGCATTTTGTAATTTCACACAACTCAAAAAAAAGAGAAAGCTTTAAAAATATATTTATAGAAATGACAGCAAGGATAAATTTAGAATAGAACTATTAGATTGAATTATTTTGAAAAAAGAATCCTTCAGTGTTTGAAGTGTACTATGGCATTTATGGGACTATTTGACTAATTTTCCCAATGTAACATGTTCACCACAGGTTCTTTAACAGTTATTATTCCATTTGATGTTTTAATCTGTCTCCTTGATTAGACTGCCTTAAATATTTTCTGACAGGAAAAAGAGGGAAAACCTGAAATGATGAAGACAACAGTATTTGTTTTCATCCTCATCACTGATACATATTCCATTTTCTGTCTATTCCAGTTCCTAGGTGACTTTTAGGACATACTGCTGCTGCTGCTAAGTCACTTCAGTCGTGTCCGACTCTGTGCGACCCGATAGACGGCAGCCCACCAGGCTCCCCCGTCCCTGGGATTCTCCAGGCAAGAACACTGGAGTGGGTTGCCATGTCCTTCTCCAATGCATGAAAGTGAAAAAGTGAAAGTGAAATCGCTCAGTCGTGTCCGACTCTTCGCGACCCCATGGACTGCAGCCTATCAGGCTCCTCCATCCGTGGGATTTTCCAGGCAAGAGTACTGGCATGCTGAGTATCATCTGTTGTGTAAAAATACTTTTAGTTTTGTATTTTTGTGTCAGTATTGTTATAAAGCTTTGTAATGAATTGAAATGTTGAGAGGTCAAGAAAAGGACAGGGGATATAAAGACATAAAAGTTGCTGTTAGTTCAACAAACTCAGAAAATAGTAAAATGACACCTACTAGAGGCTACTATGGAGAAGGCGATGGGACCCCACTCCAGTACTCTTGCCTGGAAAATCCCATGGACGGAGGAGCCTGGTAGGCTGCCACCCATGGGGTCGCTAAGAGTCGGACACGACTGAGTGACTTCACTTTCACTTTTCACTTTCATGCATTGGAGAAGGAAATGGCAACAACACACTCCAGTGTTCTTGCCTGGAGAATCCCAGGGACAGGGCAGTGTGGTGGGCTGCCATCTATGGGTCGCACAGAATCAGACATGACTGAAGCGACTTAGCAGCAGCAGCAGACGCTACTATGGGGCTTCCCTGGAGGCTCAAATGGTAACGAGACCTGGGTTTGATCCCCGAGTCAGGAAGATCCCCTGGAGAAAGGAATGGCTACCCACTCCAATATTCTTGCCTGGAGAATTCCATAAACAGAGGAGCCTGGCAGGCTACAGTCCATGGCATCGCAGAGTGCACGTGACTGAGAGACTAACACTCACTTTTATTCATTCGTTCAAAAGCTTCTATAGGCCATCCACCCCTCAAAATACCTCCCTCTTTCCTTCCCTCTTTCCCTCTCTCCACTCCTCTTCCTTCCACCCTCCCGCCTCTCTCTCTCTCTCTCTCTCTATATATATATATATATATATATCAGTTCAGTTCAGTCGCTCAGTCATGTCCGACTGTTTGCAACCCCATGAATCACAGCACGCCAGGCCTCCCTGTCCATCACCAACTCCGGGAGTTCACTCAGACTCATGTGAGTCCATCGAGTCAGTGATGCCATCCAGCCATCTCATCCTCTGTCATCCCCTTCTCCTCCTGCCCCCAATCCCTCCCAGCATCAGAGTCTTTTACACACACACACACACACACACACACACATATATGTATATACACACACATGTGTGTGTATTAGTTATAAAGGAAATTTCTTTGTAGAAAAATTTATTCCAAAGTCTACATATTGATAATTTCATTTAAAACATTTTGTTCTAAGCACATGAGTAGTCTCACTCTTAACAACATGCTTGTTTTAATCAATGGTAGAGGGGTATTTAACCACCCATTCACACTGTTCTAATCTATATAAAAGAGATAGGGGGTTTAATTACTTAGTTCTTTCAGAGTCATAAAGATACTGTCCTATTTTTGGCTAGAAGCAAGATAATTTAACTTCCTTTAATTCTAGGGTCCATTTTTAATTATCAATTAGTATTGTATGGTGTGAGACAGAAACTGAAGCTCATTTTTCCTAGATGTTTCCCAATTGTCTCAGTCCTGTTGTCCAGAAGACTATCCTTTTTCATTGAATTTCCTTTTCTCCTTGGCACCTTTATCAAACAGTCTTTAATGTAATCCTGTGGGTTTGTTTCAGCATCTGTTGTTCCTTTACTCTATTTCTTAGTTCTTCTTCCAATACCACACAGCCCTGATCATTGTAACTTCACACTAAACTCTGAATTGAATAATACAAGCTTTCCGTCTTTGTTTCTCCTTTTCCCAAGATCATTTTGGCCATACTAGGTCTTTTCTGCTTCCATATACATTTCAGAAACAGTTTGTCAATTTATATTTTTTAAGACCATTGGTATTCCATTTGTTGTAACGTTGAATACATAATTCAAGTAGAGGAAGGTTGTTGTCTTAACAATATTGAGATTTCAGTGAGGTCAGTCTACGCCTTCATTTGTTTAAATCTCCTTAATGTATTCCAGCTATGTTTTATACTTAAAAAAATTTTTTTTAATCAATTTATTTTTGGTCATACTGGGTCTTTGCTGCTTTGCATGATTTTTCTTTAGTTGTGGCAAGCTGTGGCTACTCTTCTTTGTGGTGCGCAGGCTTCTCCCTTTGGTGGCTTGTCTTGTGGAGCACAGGCTGTAGGTTCCGGGGCTTCACTGGCTGTGGCTCACAGGCTGCGGCTCACAGGCTGCAGAGCGCTGGCTCAGTGTTGGGACCCGGGGGCTCAGTTGCTCTGCAGCGTGTGGACTCTTCCAGACCAGAGAAGGAATCTGTGTCCCCTGAACTGTCAGGCAAATTCTTATCATTTGCACCACCTGGGAACTCCCGATTTATACTTAATAGATACAATAATAAAAGATTAGATCTGATAGGCAGAGTGCCTGAAGAATTGTGGATGGACGTTTGTAATGTTGTAAAGTGTGAAAGTGTGAAAGAGTATAGTAGGCAATGATTGAATCATCTCCAGAGAAAGAAAGGCCAAAAGGCCAAATAGTTGTCTGAGGAGGCCTTACAAATAGGTGAGAAAAGAAGAGAAGCAAAAGGCAAAGGAGAAAAGGAAAAATATACCCATCTGAATGCAGAGTTCCAAAGCATAGCAAGGAAAGATTTAAAAAAAATTTCCTAAGTGAACAATGCAAAGAAATAAAATAAAGGAAAATATTAGAATAGGAAAGACTAAAGATCTCTTTCTTCAAGAAAATTAGAGATACCAAGGGAACATTTCATGCAAAGATGAGCACAATAAAGGACAGAAACAGTATGGACCTAAAAGAAGCAGAACATATTTAGAAGAGGTAGCAAGAATACACAGAAAACTATATAAAAGATCTTAATGACCCAGATAGCCACTATGGTGTGATCACTCACCTAGAGCCAAATACCCTGAAGTGCAAAGTCAAGTGGCCTTAGGAAGCATCGTTACAAACAAAGCTAGAGGAGATGATGGAATTCCAGTTGAGCTATTTCAAATCCTAAAAGATGATGCTGTGCAAGTGTTGCACTCAACATACCAGCAAATTTGGAAAACTTAGCACTGGCCACAGGACTGAAAAAGATCCGTTTTCATTCCAATCCCAAAGAAAAGCAATGCCAAAGAATGTTCAAACTACTTCACAATTCCCATCATTTCACATGCTAGCAAAGTAATGCTCAACATTCTCCAAGTGAGGCTTCAGCAGTATGTGAACCAAGAAATTCCAGATGTTCAAGACAGATTTAGAAAAAGCAAAGGAGCCAGAGTTCAAATTACCATCAGCTGTTGGACTCTTGAAAAAGCAAGACAATTCCAGAGAAACTTTTACTTATGCTTCATTGACTATGCTAAATCTTTGACTGTGTGGATCACAACAAACTAAGGAAAATTCTTAAAGAGATGGGAAACCAGACCACCTTATGAGCCTCCTGAGAAACCTGTATGCAGGTCAAGAACCTTAGAACTGGACATGGAACAATGCACTGGTTCTGAATTGGGAAAGGAGTACATCAAGGCTGTATATTGCCAGCCTGCTTTTTTAACTTATATGAAGAGTACATGATGGATGTACTGGGCTGGATGAAGCACAAGCTGGAATCAAGATTGCCGGGAGAAATATCCATAACCTCAAATATGCAGACACACCACCCTTATGGCAGAAAGCGAACAGAAACTAAAGAGTCTCTTGCTGAAGGTGAAAGAAGAGAGTGAAAAAGCTGGCTTAAAACTCAACATTCAAAAAATGAGGATTATGGCATCTGGTCCCATCACGTCATGGCAAAGAGATGGGGAAACAATGGAAACAGTGATAGACTTTATTTTCTTGGGCTCCAAAATCACTGCAGATGGTGACTGCAGCCATGAAATTAAAAGACGCTTGCTCATTTGGAGGAAAGCTAGGACAAACCTAGACAGCATATTAAAAAGCAGACATATCATTCTGCTGACAAATGTCCCTAGAGTCAAAGCTACTGTTTTCCTAGTAGTCAGGTACAGAAGTGAGAGTTGGACCATAAAGAAGACTGAGTGCCAAAAATTGATGCTTTTGAATTGTGATGTTGGAGAAGACTCTTAAGAGTCTTTTGGACAGCAAGGAGATCAAACCAGTCAATCCTAAAGGAACTCAATCCTGAATATTGACTAGAAGGACTGATGCTGAAGTTGAAGTTCCAATATTGTGTCAACCTGATGTGAAGAACCAACTGATTGGAAAATATTGTAGGCAAAAGGAACTGGGGGCAGCGGAGGATGAGATGGTTAAATAGTATCACCGACCAAATCAATGAACAAGAATTTGAGCAAATTCCATGAGATCGTGGAAGACAGGGGAGCCTGGTGTGCTGCAGTCCATGGGGCCACAGAGAGTCAGACATGATTCATCAACTGAACAACAAGAACGACAAAACATTCTGTCATTCTTTCTCTAAGTATCTTTAGTTCGAATACATGATTTTAAGACTGACTGATAAAAGATTAGCTTTGAAAGCAGATTGGCTGATTCACTGGATTGCTTGGTACAAGTATAATTTTTTTTAAGTTTCTTTTAAATAGTTAAGCATTTAAGCATTTTATAAACTGTATAAATTAATACCTTTCTGCAGTCAAGAAATATAGCCAACCAAAGCATAAGTGTACATCTCTATAATGACATTTGGAGCAAAAACTTCAATTACTTGCATACTGGCATAACCGTTTGATCTTGCTTGATGTAATGTTTTTCTCCCAAGTGCAGAATTTATATTTTTTCTGCATGACTGTAATATATATGTCCTGTATTTCACATTGGTTAGGCTGCCTTAAAGAATGACATGATTCCTAAGTTCAATAATTTAAAAGTATTAAAAGCTATAAAATTTAAATAGATATAAATATATTTGGATAAAAGTGTTTGTAGTAAGTCAAGTTACTGCTGAAGATAATTTGAGCACTATATGAATTTGATACATTTATTTTCTAGGTTTTGTTATTTCAACATCACTAACTGAAAAACACAAATGGATACTAGACAAGTATCTACTTTGGTGAATTTTTTTTATTCTAATAACAACAAAAATTAGGCACTAGTTTTGAGCTAAGGCTTTATATAATTATTTTATTTAATAAAATGGAGGAATTAGTATTCACAGTGTACAGTGGAGTAATCTGATATTCAGAAAAAAGTAACTAATTTGAAATAGAAATGATTTGTTTAGTGTTCTATCATACCAAGTGCAATCGTTGATACATGGCATTCACTTAATGAATGAATTTTCAATAAATTAACAAGGCTTTTCAATACTGCCTGAGACAAGATTCAAATGGAGGTTTGCATGACTCAAAATCCTCCCTGAATAATATCCTGCAAGAAGCTTGAATTATCTGAATAGTTTAAAAATTCAGATTATTGTTACTTTTGTGTTTAAGTAAAAAAGGAAATCCTTTAATTTACTTAGGTCTTAGTGAGCAGGTTTTTAATGAAAGCCAAACTTGACCCTCAGTAGCTCTTTTCATGTCTCTACCAACACATACATGAGGGAAAGGGTCGGGGGGAGTCTTCAGCGGAATCAGTATTTACACTACAGGATGAGTTGCTTTTAGTTTAATGAAGTTTCCATCCGCCCTTGGATAAAGCATCTTATTATTTATCTGCACAGCGGGAGCCAAGGAGTTGATTGCTCTGTCTTCTCCATTAAGTTACTTTCCCCACTAAGATTTTGCATTCATAAGTTTTGCAGCCAGAGTTTGGAGACAGTCCCCTGATAATTTATCAGTTCTTTTAACTGCACTGCTATCACCATGACTCATCAATCTAATTTTGATTTAGATAACTGAATAAAAACATCCTCAGGTTTTCTTCTCTGTGACATCAATCTAAAAAGTGCAAACTTTTTCAAAATTCAAAACAAAAACTATCAGATGAGGAAAGATACAGTATTATGAAGTTATGTAATTTTATACCTGCAACAGATTATGTGTATTTCTGAATTCATTTTTAAGGTTATGTATTTAAACTAGAAGCAATTTCCTTTTTATGATGACCTTTTTCCTTGAAAGTGATATTTTTAGTTCTTCAAATTGGAGATTACATTGTTTTCCAAACTTCAAACCCCAAAAAAGCTCACAGCAGATTGTTATAATTCAATTGCTTGTCAGTAAATGCAATAGTAATACTTTTTGTTAACAATTTTATAAATTACATGATCCATTGAAATTTTGTTTCCTTGCCCTTTAAAATCTAGTTAATGTACAGTCTAACTCTTCCTATAAGCAATTTTGAAATTATACAGATAAATACTTATGATTTCATACCAAATAATATTTGGCATGAAACTTATCTAAGAAAAAAAAGCAATAATGCTGTTTAACACCTACCAAAATATTTTCCAAAAGACTTAAATGTTTAGCTAAAAAGGTACATTTTGAAATATTGATTTTGACATGCTAATTTCATTTTAAGTTTATTTCAAAAGCCAAAGCATGACACCTTGTATATATCACATAGCTTCAGTTTAATTCACCATGTACATGACTGTCAGCTGTATTTATTATTTCCTATACATGTGAAAAAAACTATAAACAAATGCTATTCTGCAAGTTATTTGAAACATACTAAAATTTGAAATCCCTAGAGGGCATTCACCAAATGTTACGGCTAATGTCTTTACACTGCACATGCAAGTAATAAGCAACAGAGCTGTCATATTTACTTCAATGGACATTTATAATGAGATTTCTGTTTTTGCCAAGAAATCCAAGTTTCACAACAAGTCAGATATGCTGAGACAATGAAAAATAAACATGAAACCTTATAAATTATTCCAAGATAAAATTTTACCATACAAATTATTTGACATCTGTAAGTAACTGAATCATCCTGCAGCAAATTCACCTGAAAAATTAAATGAGTCTGTAAACCAACTCTTGAATCCAAGTTATGTATAGTCTGGATGGTTTGACGGAAAGATGCAATCAGGATATGGAAGGATTTCCATGAATGTGTGGATATACAGTGCTTCATTTAGTATGAAGATAGTGTCTTCTACAAGCTTAAGATGATTTTCACTTACTGAGCAGACCTACGAATGATAGCAATAGTGTACTGCTACTTGAAAATTACTTAAATAGCCAATATACTTATTTGGATTAAAATATGAGGTTGGTCATATCACAAACCTGGAGAAGGTAGTGGCAACCCACTCCAGTATTCCTACCTGGAGAATCCCAGATAGAGGAGCCTGGGGCATGGCGGGCTACAGTCCATGGGTCACGAAGAACTGGATACGGCTGAGTGACTAACACATATATCACAAAACCACAGTAAGAAGCCTTTCAGAGAAACTCGGGAAAGTGAGAATTGGTTTTTCTCTCATACAGGGACAAGGCTATGTTGCTTTCATCCTTCTGTAATTTGGAGGGAAGACTATGTACCCACTTGGCTCAACGTATTGGATTTCCGATTGTCAGTCTTCTTGGAAAGCGTATATTGTTTCATTGCTTGTGTGCTAAGTTGCTTCAGTCCTATCTGACTCTTTGTGACCCTATAGACTGTAACCCTCCAGGTTCCTCTGTCAATGTGATTCTCCAGGCAAGAATACTGGAGTGGGTTGCCATTTCTTTCTCCACGGGATCTTCCCAATGTAGGAATCAAACCAATGTCTCTTACATCTCCTGCGTTGGCAGATTGGTTCTTTACCACCAGTGCCAACTTGGGAAGCCCATATTGTGTCATTAGGTAGCTATTTTAATTCATCGTTCTTATACTTTAATGGAATCAAGTATTTGGGAAGAAGGACATGAAATCCAATTCCTTCTCCTCCCCAAAACCCTCCTTACAATGTTCTAATGAGACAGGCTGGGACCTGGGCCCCTTTGCTGTAGTGCTTGTACTTGGACAAATGTCTCCTCCAGCAAACAGAAACTGGGCACTCTTCAGCACATAATAAATACTGAACAGTTTTTACCATAACTTACACAAAGTGATCAAGACCAAGTGAAGTCGTTCAGTCATGTCCAACTCTTTGCGATCCCGTGGACTGTAGCCTACCAGGCTCCTCCATCCATGGGATTCTCCAGGCAAGAATACTGGAGCAGGTTGCCATTTCCTTCACCAGGGGATCTTCCTGACCCAGGGATCAAACTGGGGTCTCCCGCATTGCAGGCAGACGCTTTAACCTCTGAGCCACCAGGGAAGCCCAACTTACACAAAAAACACCAGTAATTCAGCAAAAGTTCAACACAGAAAGGGAAGTCTAAGTGGAATAAAGGCAATATCTTGAAATTAGTGAAGTACTATAGTGAAGTATGGACGTGCTACTCTATACTGTAGCCAATGTATAATCTAAATGCTATGCATTGATGGTAAAATAAAATAGAAAGGAAAATGCAAGTGTTAATTGGATAAATTTTGCTTTTTCCTATTTTGCTTATTATTACTGAGGACACATGATAGTTGTTTGGGAGGGTCCTCACTACATTATTAGAGAGAAATGCTGACCACCTTAGGCAGGCTAGAACAGATGGCACCCCAAGGGGCTCACAGAAGCATTGTTTACATTCTCACTGGGAAGATTTTAATAGCCCTTCATTTTCTCCATATCAACAGTTGGTAATTTTTTGTGTGTATGTCTTCAGTTAAACTTGAACTCTGAGCCACACACTTATGACCATCCTCCTTCTCTTATCTTGTGCACGCAGTTCAGTTTCATGTCACTTTATACTACTTAACAAGCTCCTCTTTCCCTGAATATCTTCTCTTTTATTTCAACGTGTTTTTTTTTTTTTTCTGACATCATGTCTCTTCAATTTCAATATTTTCATTTCTAGTAAGTTCAAGCAACTATTTTATTGCTTCATCTATTGAAGCAAGACTCAAGTTTTATATATCTAAATATATAATATTTTGAAAGTTTTCATTTTATTATTCCTATATATATCAACCACGTTTAAACATCTACTGACATTTTTATAATTAGGTGTAGGTAGATTATGTTATGGGAGAAGGAAATGGCAACCCACTCCAGTATTCCTGCCTAGAGAATCCTATGGACAGAGAAGCCTGGTGGGCTGCTGTCCATAGGGTCACAAAGAGACGGATGTAGCTGAAGTGACTTGGCATGCATGCATGCATTAGAGAAGGAAATGGCAACCACTCCAGTATTCTTGCCTGGAGAGTCCCAGGGACAGAGAAACCTGATGGGCTGCTGTCTATGGGGTCACACAGAGTTGGATACAACTGAAGCGACTTAACAGCAACAGCAGCAGCAGACAATGTTTTGAGATGCTTTTCATTCCAGAAAAGTAAGTATTTGGAGTTAAAAGGTAATTTCAACATGAAATCTCTGCTCTAAAGTAGGGAGAAGAAGTGACCCCTGATGGCTAACTATGGACCAGGCATGCCCCCAGCCTTGTGTAACCACAACTCCATTATCTCCTATAGTGAGAATTACATTTCTATTTTGTAGGTGTAGAATCTGAGGTTCCAAGGGATTTATTTGTCCAGGTTTGCACTAGAAAGTCCTGAAGCTTGGATGCAAAGTCAACGCATTCTAAAGTTCACCCACAATGATACAGCAGTTAGGACTCTGTACTTTCACTGTCAAGGGTGAAGTTTCAATCCACTGTTGGGAAACTAAGATCCTGCAAGTTTCAGATATTTAAATTGAAGAAAGTAGGGAAAACCACTAGACTAGTCAGGTATGACATAAATCAAATCCCTTACAATTATACAGTGGAAGTGACAAATAGATTCAAGGGATTAAATCTGAGAGAGTGCCTGAAGAACTATGGATGGAGGTTCGTGACATTGTATAGGAGGCAGTGATCAAGACCATTCCCAAGAAAAAGAAATGCTAAAAGGCAAAATGGTTGTCTGATGAGGCCTTGCAAATAGCTGCAAAGTGAAGAGAAGCTAAAGTCAAAGGAGAAAAGGAAAGATATACCCATTTGAATGCAGAGTTCCAAAGAATAGCAAGGAGAGATAAGAAAGCCTTCCTCAGTGATCAATGCAAAAAAATAGAGGAAAACAATAGAATGGGAAACACAAGAGATCTACTCAATAAAATTAGAGACACCAAGGGAATATTTCATGCAAAGATGAGCAAAATAAAGGACAGAAATGGTATGGACCTAACAGAAGCAGAAGATACTAAGAAGAGGTGGCAAGAATACACAGAACTATACAAAAAAGATCTTCACGATCCAGATAACCATGATGGTGTGGTCACTCACCTAGGGCAATCTGGAATGTGAAGTCAAGTGGGCCTTAGGAAGCATCACTATGAACAAAGCTAGTGGTGGGGATGGAATTCCAGTTGAGCAATTTCAAATCCTAAAAGATGATGCTGTGAAAGTGCTAAACTCAATATGCCAGCAAATTTGGAAAACTCAGCAATGGCCACAGGACTGGAAAAGGTCAGTTTTCATTCCAATCCCAAAGAAAGGTAATGTCAAAGAATGCTCAAACTACCATACAATTGCACTCATCTCACATCCTAGTAAAATAATGCTCAAAATGACCAACCTAGACAACCCACTAAAAAGCAGAGACATTACTTTACCAACAAATGTCCATCTAGTCAAGGCTATGGTTTTTCCACTAGTCATGTATGGATGTGAGAGTTGGAGCATAAAAAAATCTGAACACCAAAAAATTGATACTTTTGAACTGTAGTGTTGAAGAAGACTCTTGAGAGTCCCTTGGACTGCTAGGAAATACAACCAATCAACCCTAAAGGAAATAAGTCCTGAATATTCATTGGAAGGACTGGTCCTGAAACTCCAATACTTTGGCCACCTGATGCGAACAACTGACCCACTTGAAAAGACCCTGATGCTGGGAAAGATTGAAGGTGGGAGGAGAAGGGGAGGACAAAGGATGAGATTGTTGGTGATGCCATATCACCGATGCGATGGACATGAGTTTGAGCAGGATCTGGGAGTTGGTGATGGACAGGGAGGCCTGGTGTGCTGCCATCCATGGGGTTGCAAAGAGTTGGAGATGACTGAGCGACTGAACTGACTAAATTGATAGTTTTCATAGCGATCACTAATATTCTCAATAAAGAGTACTTTTAATGTTATTCCAATTAATTTTCCTTAGAAGGATAAATGATTCTAACATGCAAGGTTTGATTCTTAAGCTATTATTTTTAAAACAATTTTTTAATGACTCCTATTTGCTTTTGAACTGTGGTGTTGGAGAAGACTCTTGAGAGTCCCTTGGACTGCAAGGGGATCCAACCAGTCCATTCTAAAGGAGATCAGCCCTGGGTGTTCTTTGGAAGGAATGATGCTAAAGCTGAAACTCCAGTACTTTGGCCACCTCATGCAAAGAGTTGACTCATTGGAAAAGACTCTGATACTGGGAGGGGTTGGGGGCAGGAGGAGAAGGGGATGACAGAGGATGAGACTGTGT
>NW_011494842.1:2605566-2616717 GCF_000754665.1 Bison bison bison | reverse complement strand
TGGGAGGGGTTGGGGGCAGGAGGAGAAGGGGATGACAGAGGATGAGATGGCTGGATGGCATCACCGACTCGATGGACGTGAGTTTGAGTGAACTCCGGGAGATGGTGATGGACAGGGAAGCCTGGCGTGCTGTGATTCATGGGGTCGCAAAGAGGCAGCAGACACAACTGAGAGACTGAACTGAACTGAACTGACTTACTTTCTTAGTCAAAATTTCTGGGGTAGCCTAAATTCCATTTAGACTTCCCAGTGTGAAACCAAGTTTCAGCTTTCCAACCAGAACGCTTCTTTGTATATACTTCTATAATGCTGCTTGTAAAATGTTCTGTTTGTTGTTCTGTTTCCTGGAAGACCACCCTAATGTATGAATAAATATCCTGTGAAAATTCAGCTGACTCCTGGTTTCTGGTTGACCAATTGCTGTCACTTTGGTGTAATCATTCAAAGGCCAAAAGAATGCAAATCTGTAAACAGAGAAAACATTGCATTCCAGTCGCTACATTCTATTCTCTATCTTTTGTTTTAATCATAACACAGAAAGTTGAGTTGATTTGTCCACCACTCATAGTCTGATATATTCATCCAGTTCATAAACTCAATATAATTATACACATACATTTTGCACACATATGTAAGTCTGGCTTCCAAACGACGGATGGAATTTCAATGAGAAGAAAGTTCTTGTTTATCTCATTCCCTGCTGTAACCCCAGGATTGAAAGCAACGCCTGGTGTAATTGGAGCTTAATAAATGTTTGTTGTTGAGTGAGGAGCCAGGACTTTATCTGTGGTTGGTGGATGGCCACAGAGGGATTGCAACTTCATTTTCTATAAGATATCTCTTGTCTATCAGCCCTAAACTGTTATGGTTCTGACTGTGCTGTGGAAGGCATTTTCCTCTTCTACCCAGTCATAAAAGACTGGGGATTAAATGAGCTTTTGATGTTCCTCTAGTCTGAGCAGGATCGTGTGTAAACTTTAATTAAGAAGTTAGGCAGACACTGCTTGAACATCCTTGGTAACAGGGAACAAACACTCCCCTAACAGTGCATTTCATCTTTGACAGCTGGGACTATTAGAGTCCTTCCTCATCTTGAGCTCTACTATATAATCTGATTATGTCAGATTATACATCTGTACAAAAGCAATTCAAATATTTGAGGATAATGCTTAGCCTCGCTGCATTTTCCATACTCCAGCCTGATCATTTGATCAGTCATTTATTCCTCCAGGAAATATTTATTGTGAGCCTACTGTGTGCCACACAGTAGGGCTTCCCTGGTGGCTCAGAGGTTAAAGCATCTGCCTCCAATATGGGAGACCTGGGTTTGATCCCTGGGTCAGGAAGATCCCCTGGAAAAGGAAATGGTAACCCACTCCATTATTCTTGCCTGGAGAATCCCATGGACAGAGAAGCCTGGTAGGCTACAGTCCACGGGGTCGCAAGGAGTCGGACACGACTGAGAGACATCGCTTTCACTTTCACTTTACTGTGTGCCACACTCAGTTCTGGGGGTTGGAGGGTGATACAGTTCAGTTCAGTCGCTCAGTTGTATCCGACTCTTTGAGACCCCATGGACTGCAGCACGCCAGACTTCCCCGTCCATCACCAACCCACCGAGCTTGGTCAAATTCATGTCCATTGAGTCAGTGATGCCATCCAGCCATCTCATCCTCTGTCATCCCTTTCTCCTCCAGCCTTCAATCTTGCCCGGCATCAAGTTTTTTTGTTTTTTTGTTTTTTTCCATTGAGTTGGTTCTTCTTTCAGGTGGCCAAAGTATTGGAGTTTCAGCTTCAGCATCAGTCCTTCCAATGAATGTTCAGGGCTAATTTCCTTTAGGATGGACTGGTTGGATCTCCTTGCAGTCCAAGGGACTCTCAAGATTCTTCTCCAACACTACAGTTCCAAAGTATCAATTCTTCAACACTTACCTTTCTTCATAGTCCAGCTCTCACATCCATACATGACTATTGGAAAAACAATAGCTCTAGGGGTGGAACAATGAAAAATCCCAGTCTTTATGGGGTTCAAGTTCATATTCTACTAGCGAAAGCAGCAATAGCATTGACTAAGAATTGATGAATACAGAAATAACATCAGATGGTGATAAATGCAATTTATGGGTGTACATATACATACATGTATATATGCATACATTCACAAAGGATAAGTGAATAGTCAGTAACACAGGGGCTATTTTTTTTTTTTTTCTGATCAAGGAAGGGCTTTCTGCAGAAGTGGCAATTTAGTAAGGTGAATATAAGCCACATACATACATTTGGGGAAGAACATTTAGGTGATGTGGATGACAGGTGCAAAGGCCCTGAGGCATGATGGTGTTTGACTCACTCAAGGGCAATCAGACAAGGGTCAAGTGAACTGCAGGAAGAGTCAGAGGAAAATGTAAGAAAGCAAATCAGAAATTGAATTACTTAGGGTCTTGTTGAACAGATGAGGAGTTTGAATTTTATTCTTTGTAATGGAAAGCTTTTTTATTTCTTTCAAGCTCTCCTGAACTAACAAAATGACTCACATCCTGCAGTGATCTCCCATGAATTTGCTGAACTATCTCTACATGTCTTTTTTTTTTTTTTTTAGTTTTTAGTTATTTTTTTAAATTTTATTTTTTTTTTAACTTTACAATATTGTATTGGTTTTGCCATATATCAAAATGAATCCACCACAGGTATACATGTGTTCCCCATCCTGAACCCTCCTCCCTCCTCCCTCCCCATACCATCCCTCTGGGTCGTCCCAGTGCACCAGCCCCAAGCATCCAGTATCGTGCATCGAACCTGGACTGGTGACTCATTTCATACATGATATTATACATGTTTCAATGCCATTCTCCCAAATCTTCCCACCCTCTCCCTCTGCAACAGAGTCCATAAGACTGATCTATACATCAGTGTCTCTTTTGCTAAATCATGGGGACTGGAAGGTAATGAAAACAACACTAATTTCTCTGATCAAAAATTATAATAGGACTTGCGTTCTCAGTCACTCAGTCATATTTGACTTTGTGACCCCATGGACTGTAACCCACCAGGTTCCTCTGTCAATGGAATATCCCAGGCAAGAATACTCAATTAGATTGCATTTCCTACTCCAGGCGATCTTCCCCATTCAGGAATGAAACCCACATCTCACATCTCCTGCACTGGCAGGCAGATTTTCTACCACTGCCCTACCTGGGAAGCACCTAGAATAGGACTGTTTCCACCCAAGTTTTGATAATCTATTCTATTAATAAAGTTTAAATTGTATTCCATTAAATCACATTTACTTTCTATCAAGTGTTTTTTTATTGAGCTTATGGTCAAAGAACATTCTGGAGTCTTTTGAAACACACGTGGTAATTGTCAAGATCTATCAGTGCTATATTTTCCTTCTTGTTTTCAACCTAGAGTGAAGCTTCCAGTTTCTCTTGAATATATCTTGGAGGACTTGGATTCAAATCAGAGTTGACATTTACTAGTTGCCATTTCCCATGACTTAACTTTTCCAATCTCATTTTAATTATCTGTAAGATGAAGATTAACAATTGTATTTATATAATAATGATGCTGTTGAGGATTGAAATAGTAGATATAAAATGCTTAGAACATGCCTGTTGAATGAATGATAAGCAATAGATAAAAGTTAATTTCACCTGACTTGAAGCCTATTCATATATAGGGATGGATTTATGTACATTTATAGATAATGTGCTCAGTTGCTCAATCACGTCCAACATTTGCAGCCCCATGGACTGTAGTCCATCAGGCTCCTATGCCCATGGAATTCTCCAGGCAAGAATACTGGAGTGGGTTGCCATTTCCTACTCCAGGGAATCTTTCTGACCCCAGGATCTAACCCACATCTCTCGTATCTTCTGCACTGGCATGTGGATTCTTTACCACTAACACCACTTGGGAAGCCCTTATAGACAATATCTGCATTACAGATTTTTTATATACAAATCTATCGATCTCCCTCGTAAATCCCTAACCAGGGGTGCTGGCCCCATTCATACATGCAACACTTCTGTACTTCCATGCCACTCTACCCCACAGAGCTCTGCTATTCCCATCCAGCTTAAACCTGACCCCACGTAAGCCTTATTCAGTGTGTGTTTTTCACCATCTCCTCTGTCTACTCAGCAGTATGCTCTTTTCCAACAAAAGCACTCACAATTATTTGACAGCAGCACTGTCATATGCTATTAACTATGTGTTTATTATCATAAATTCTTTCATCAAATATTTATTTAGCATCGACTCAATGTATATATCTCGAGGCCGTTTGCCATGGGAATGGGTAGAATAATTTCCAATCCCATCTTCTTAACCTATGGGTAGTGTGACTTTGGGCAGTTTACCTGGCTTTTTCAAGCCTCAAGTGCTTCATCTGCAAATATGGCATAAGCACCAGGACTTACATAACAGGATGGGAACTGGTTCAAAGGATAAAATGTATCTGCAACATCAGTCACTTTGTGGATTGCAAAGCCAGGGGCTTGTTAACAGGTGGTTATTACCAAAGTTATAGTTTTTATCTTTCTGTTGTGTTTTGCTTGCATATTTTTCTGTTTTAATAAAGAAAAAAATAAAGCCATTTATGATTTTCTTCTTTTAATTTTCCTCTCCCCATTCCAAGAAGCTATATAGGGCTTTATGCAAACTTCTCTTTCAGGGAATGATTGTGTTTTATGACAGCAAACAAAAATCCCTTCCTGGCTTTTTTAGGCTTATAACTTAATGCTATTGATGGGATTATGCTAAGTATGTCAGATATGAAGACACAGAGGCTAAAAAAATGCTTCTGAATGGAGATGGACAGGCACCACAGGCAGAGCAGAAAGATTCCCCAATACAGTGGAAGGGGTCCATAGCCAGGTCCTTCTTGGAGCCAGCAGGTGGTAACATCTCTGAAAGGGGTATGGGAAGTCGGCTTTCAATCCCAGGGAATGTTCTTGGAATCTTTCTCAAGAGACAGACTGGCACAGGGACATTGCACTTTATAGGAACCTGTGGGCTTGAAAAATAGAGCAGGTTTTTCGTTTTAACAGGGCTTTGCCTCATGGTTTAAAACATGCATGTATAATTTTGGTAAAAATCAAAATCAACCTAGAAGGATTAAGAATTCCAAAGGTACTTGTTCATTTTAAGCACTAATCATATCTATAGTGTTATTACACTGATCAGATGTCATTGAAAGCATCTAAAAAGAGTTCATCTACCTGTTTCTTACAGTAAATTTAAAAAATGACTTTAAAATTATAAAAACCTTTAAGATTGGGCTTTGTCAGATTTTTAAGAAGTATATTTTATTGAAACCTATCCTGTGAGCATAAATTTACAAAAAAGGTGAAGATTCTATTGATTTCCCAATAAATTCAGGGAAAAAAAGACACCTAAAATTTCATATCTCTTTATCAATTTTTTAAAAATAAATTTAAGTACCAGACATCTTTAGTACAAAAACATAAAAAAGAAAAATTTTGTTTATATATCTGCCCTCACTATATTGAAATTGATCCAATTCAGTAAATATGATGTATAAAATCTTGCTTTGAAACAATTTGTTGTTCAGTAGCTGTTAGGTCCAACTTTTTGCAACCCCTGAACTCCAGCCCACCAGGCTTCCCTGTCCTTCACTGTCTCCCTTAGTTTGCTGAAACTCATGTCCACTGAGTCAGTGTTACCCCAACCATCTCATCTTCTATTGTCCCCTTTTCCTCTTTCCGTAAATCTTTCCCAGCATCAAGGTCTTTCAGCTTATCACATCAGGTGGCCAGAGTATTGGAGCTTCAGCTTCAGCATCAGTCTTTACAATCAATATTCAGTGTTGATTTCCTTTAGGATTGACTGGTTTGATCTCCTTGTTGTCCAAGGGACCCTCAAGAGTCTTCTCCAATACCACATTCGAAAGCATCAATTCTTCAGCACTCAGCCTTCTTTATGGTCCAACTCTCACATCCATACGTGACTACTGGAAAAACCATAGCTTTGACTGTAAGGACCTTGGTCAGCAAAGTGATGTCTCTTCTTTTTAATATCCTGTCTAGGTTGGTCATAACTTCTCTTCCAAGGAGCAAGTGTCTTTTAATTTCATGGTTGAATCACCATCTGCAGTGATTTTGGAGCCTAAGAAAATAAAGTCTGTCACTGTTGCCATTGTTTCCCCATCTCTTTGCCATGAAGTGATGGGACTGGATGCCATGAATCTTCGTTTTTTGAAAGTTGAGTTTTAAGCCAGCTTTTCCACACTCCCCTTTTACCTTCAAGAGACTCTTTAGCTCTTCTTCACTCTCTGCCATTAAAGTGACATCATCTGCATATCTGAAGTTGTTGATATTTCTCCAGCAATCATCACTATTGCTTGTGAGTCATCCAGCCCATCACTTCATATGACGTACTCTGCATATAAATTAAACAGAGTGATAATATATACAGCCTTGATGTTCTCCTTACCCAATTTGAAGTCTGTCCATTGTTCCATGTTCAGTTCTATCTGTTGCTTCTTGTCCTACATAGATGTTTCTCAGGAGGAAGGTAAGGTGGTCTGATGTTTTCATCTCTTCTGGAATATTCCACAGTCTTTTGTGTTCCACACAGTCAAAGGATTTAGATTTTCTTTGGAATTCCCTTGCTTTTTCTATGTCCAATGAATGTTGACAATTTTATCTCTGCTTCCTCTGTCTTTTCTAAATCCAGCTTGTACATCTGAAAGTTCTCAGTTCATGTCCTGCTGAAGCCTAGCTTGAAAGATTAGAGACAGAGTGCCTGAAAAACTATGGACAGAGTTTGTTAAGATTATACAGGAGGTGGTGACCAAAACCATCCTACAAAAAAGAAATGCAAGAAAGCAAAGTAGTTGTCTGAGGAGATTTACAAGTAACTGAGAAATGAAGAGAAGGGAAAGACAAAGGAGAAAGGAGAAGAATATACCCAACTGAATGCAGAGTTCCAGAGAATAGCAAGGAGAGATAAGAAAATCTTAAGTGAACAATGCAAAGAAATAGAGGAAAACAATAGAATGGGAAAGTCTAGAGATCTCTTCAAGAAAATTAGAGATACCAAGGGAAAATTTCATGCAAAGCTGGGCACAGTAAAGCACAGAAATGTTATGGACCTAACAGAAGCAGAAGATATTAAGAAGAGATGGCAAGAATACACAGAAGAACTACACAAAAAAGATCATAATGACCCAGATAACTACAATGGTGTGGTCACTCACCTAGAGCCAGGCATCCTTGAGTGTGAAGTCCAGTAGACCTTAGGAAGCATTACTACAAACAAAGCTAGTGGAAGTGGTGGAGTTCTAACTGAACTATTTTAAACCCTAAATGATGATACTGTTAAAGTGCTACATTCATTATGCCAGCAAACGTGGAAAACTCAGTGGTGGCCCCATCACTGGAAAAGACCAGTTTTCATTCCAATCCCAAAGAAAGGCAATGCCAAAGATTGTTGAAATTACTATACAGTTGCAAATAATAAGTGATCATTAAAGAAGAAAAAAACAGAAGGAAAAAGATATGGAGTAAACTCTGGAATTTATATAAAATAGAGAAAGTAAAGAGATTTTTCTAAAATAGAGTAAAATAAAAGTCCATATAGTCAAAGCTATGGTTTTTCCAGTAGTCATATATGGATGTGAGAGTTGGACCATAAAGAAACTGAATGCCAAAGAATTGATCGTTTTGCGCTGTGGTGTTGGAGAAGACTCTTGAGAGTCCCTTGGACTGCAAGGAGATCAAATCAATCAATCCTAATGGAAATCAGTCCTGAATATTCATTGGAAGGACTGATGCTGAAGCTGGAGCTCCAATCCTTTGGCCACCTGATGCAAAGAACTGACTCATTGGAAAAGACCCTGATGCTGGGAAAGATTGAAGGCAGAGGAGAAGGGGATGACAGAGGATGAGATGTTTGGATGGTATACCCCACTCGATGGACATGAGTTTGAGCAAGCTATGGGAGTTGGTGATGAACAGGAAAGCCTGATGTGCTAAAGTCCACTTGGTCACAAAGAGTTGGACATGACTGAGTGACTGAACTGAAAGAGACTTTGGTGTAGGTATTTTTTTAAAAAAATAATTTGTAATGATAAAAATACAACCTCATTTTATTTGGAAAAAACAGTAACAAAGTATATAAAGAATAAAATTAGAAAATCACTGATTCAATTTCCAGAGATTGATCTATTTAAACTTGGTTCATTTTTTTTAGGGATTCTGTGATATATTTTTTAAATCTTATTAAGAAGTAGTTATATATTTAATAACAGTAGTTTGATCCATATCTATAATATATTCCCTCTTTTTTCAGTTAGAGTCTTGGTGTTTATTTTTATTTATATAAGCTCATTATACAGCTAGCATGCAAATTTTATATTTTATGTTGATTCCAAATTTTTTTAATCCAACTGGTTGTTGATCTTCTTTTTCTATTTCCCTTTGCTCATTTGTGATATAGTTAAATCTTACTTTTTTCCAAGTTTTTTTCACTCCCACTAAGAGCAGAACTTCTTCCTTCAAAGTAAACATTAATATGTACAGCATGGTGAGTACAGTTAATAATAAATCTGTAAAAGACAATTCTTTACATCTCTTTTCATTCAGAAATAGCTTGTCCCTGAATTGATTTATACCTTTTTTAATACTATTTTTTAATTTATGTAAAGCTTTTTATTCACAAAGGCTGCACATGTTTCCGTTGAGGGGTCCATTGAACCTTTTACCTCATTGTGTTGTGTGTGGCGTTACTTCTCCTGTAATTGGGATATAATTTTTCATTATAGATTCTAACTGGCTGCTGTTATTTTCAAGAAGTAGGCATGATTTTCATTTTATTCCTGTTCATTTAGCTGAACCAATTTATCCTAGTACCTTTTCAGTTGATTTCTAAAGTGAGCAATAATGTTAATGGTGTATGGTTAGACTTTGCATTTTCCAGAACTCCCAGACTTCTGTTTATTATTCATGATCATAACCAGCACGGTTTGTTTTTGCTGTTGTGGTTTTCTTGTTTAGTTTGTCCTTTTTTTAAAAAAAAAAAAAAGGACTAAAGTGTTAAAATGTTGTTCTTGATTTGTGATAGATTCTACCATGTGACTAAAATATCTTTCTATTCTCAGTTCTCTCTCTCTTCCTCTTGCTCTCTAACAGGATTGGGAATTGAATTTTATTGTACACCATTAATTTTATGAAGATCATTGGTGTACCAAGAGCAGGCAGTTAGAGCAATCTACAGTGGGTCTAGAAAAGAAAGGTATTCATTAAGGATAATAATAAAACCAACTATAAGTCATTCTGCTTTTTATTATCACCATGCTTCACAATTCTAAACAGTGTCAGTGACAGAATACTCTTCATAGAAAAATGTTGTATTGATCAGTGTTCAAAAAATTGCTATTACTACTGTTGCATTTTCATAATACACATGTAAGCCTCAAATGAGCACATTTTTATTATATATCCTTTAATAAACATTTTATCCTGTGGATGTTAATGTGGAGAACTACTGTTTATACAGTGAACCCTAATGCACATGGGTGAGTAAGAAATTAAGTACAATTACATATTTTTCTTTATATTCACTGCACATTTATACCAAATCTGCTATTTAAATGGAGACTATATAGTATCACATGACTTGGAGACATAAATAAAACCCAGACCGAGCTTGAAAAATTCTGAACCATTATGAATTTCAGAAGATTTTACCAAATATAATACTAATATTGGTCAGTATTTTTATTTTCCTTTATTTCAACAAACTCTTCAGTGCAATTTAAAAGTGTTAATCCAGTACCTCCTTTCTTGTTATTTCTTCTTCTTATTTTTTTATTATTATTTTAGTGACATAGATGTATATATATATATATATACACGTATCATTCAATAAGGAAATTGTTCACTGTATTTTCTTTGTGGTCTTATTTTGATGAATTCATTTCATGATTACTATTGAATATATTTTGTCAGAGGAGCTAGGTATCATGTACTCTGAGTATCAGTATTTTCTGTGTGCCATCAATCAAGATTATGTAAGTCTTTGAATTGACAGATTTCCTGATATTAAATATCCATTCATTTTTAGAATCAAACTCATTTCATAAAGATTATGGCTATTTTAAATTAATTTCAATTTGCACATATTTTAATTAAAATTTTGCCACAGCATTCTTTTTTGATTTGCAAGTAATTTTAATTGAAAATTTTTTAAAAATTCTGTTTCATATTTTCTATCTACGTTTGTTAAATTGTTAAAAATTACTCAATGACTTTTTTGTTTAGTATTCTGGACCAGTTTATTAGCATTTGCTTCTCTGATTCTTAATTTTTTCACTTCTCTGCCCCAAATGACAAAGTTCCAAATCTCTGAAAAAAATATTTTGATCAAATTTTCAATAATTACCAATGCTTACCTATTCATATTTCTCATTCTTAAGGTATTTCATTTTCAACTTATTGGCATAGAATTAATGTAGTACTCCATAAAGTGTTAAATTTTATAAATAATTATATGTCATTTATCTATTTTATTTCCATTTTAATAGTATTTATTAGAAGTTCACTGATTACTTCATCTTTCAAATTAATAGTTTTAAATTAATCAATTCATAGTCTGTCTCCTATTCAGTGTATTTTGTTTTTTATTTCTATATGTTATACTTTTAGGACTTAATGGGGCATGTTCAATAGAATGCTTAATTCATTAATCTGCCTTCATTTCTATTGTTTTCCTTTTAGTGTTAAAGCTCTAAAGGCATGAATTTATCCTAGAGTATAGCTATGGCAACCATTCTTATGTTTTGATAAAGTTTCATAAATGGTATTTTTATTAAAACTTATGACCAATACCAGACCATCTGACCTGCATCTTGAGAAACCTATATGCAGGTCAGGAAGCAACAGTTAGAACTGGACATGTGGACATGGAACAACAGACTGATTCCAAACAGGATAAGTAGTACATGAAGACTGTATATTGTCACCCTGCTTATTTAACTTATATGCAGAGTACATCATGAGAAACGCTGGGCTGGAGGAAGCACGAGCTGGAATCAAGATTGCCAGGAGAAACATCAATAACCTCAGATATGCAGATGACACCACCCTAATGGCAGAAAGTGAAGAGGAGCTAAAGAGCCTCTTGATG
>NW_011494842.1:2598078-2605466 GCF_000754665.1 Bison bison bison | reverse complement strand
CTTGATGAAAGTGAAGAGGAGAGTGAAAAATTTGGCTTAAAGCTCAACATTCAGAAAACGAAGATCATGGCATCTGGTCCCATCACTTCATGGGAAACAGAGGGGGAAACAGTGGAAACAGTGTCAGACTTTATTTTGGGGGGTTCCAAAATGACTGCAGATGGTGATTGCAGCCATGAAATTAAAAGACGCTTACTCCTTGGAAGGAAAGTTATGATGAAACTAGACAGCATATTCAAAAGCAGAGATATTACTTTGCCAACAAAGGTCCGTCTAGTCAAGGCTATGGTTTTTCCAGTGGTCATCTATGGATGTGAGAGTTGGACTATAGAGAAAGCTGAGCGCCGAAGAATTGATACTTTTGAACTGTGGTGTTGGAGAAGACTCTTGAGAGTCCCTTGGACTGCAAGGAGATTCAACCAGTCCATCCTAAAGGAAATCAGTCCTGGGTGTTCATTGGTAGGACTGATGCTGAGGCTGAAACTCCAATACTTTGGCCACCTCATGCGAAGAGTTGACTCATTGGAAAAGATCCTGATGCTGGGAGGGATTGGGGGCAGGAGGAGAAGGGAACAACACAGGATGAGATGGCTGGATGGCATCACCGACTCAATGCACATGAGTTTGGCTGAACTCCGGTAATTGATGATGGACAGGGAGGCCTGGCGTGCTGCGATTCATGGGGTAGCAAAGAGTTGGACACCACTGAGCGACTGAACTGGACTGAACTGATTCCTTAAACATCTAATTTCTTCTTAATTTAGTCAGGGAATTTATGTAGTTATTATATGGTTTATGACTATTCAGTTATAAATATGACATGTAAACTATCTGCCTGTTTGCAATTTATTTTCACAAATAAGCTGCTACTAGCTCTGTGGCTTTTGACAAATGCAGAAGTTTGTAACCACCCCCACAATATAGATTCACAGAACTCCCTTCACTATTGTAGCTTCTCTGTAATCAAACACTTCCTATCTTTAATTCCTGGCAAAAACTCATCTATTCCCCATCTCCATAGTTTTGCTTTTCCTGTAAAGTGAAGTGAAGTCGCTCAGTCGTGTCTGACTCTTTGTGACCCCATGGACTACAGCCTACCATCCTCCTCCGTCCATGGGATTTTCCAGGCAAGAGGACTGGAGTGGGGTGCCATTTCCTTCTCCAGGCTTTTCCTAGAATTACATATAAATACAATCATACAATATGTAGCCTTTGGGTCTGGTGGTTTTACACTTAGAAAAATGTAATTTAAGTTCACCTGTATCTAAGTATGTGAAGTCGCTTCAGTCATGTCATATTTTTCCATGGGATTCTCCAGGCAAGAATATGGGAGTGGGTTGCCACGCTCTCCTTCAGGGGATCTCCCCAACTCAGGGGTCAAAATCAGGTCTCTTGTGTCTCTTGCATTGACAGGTGGGTACTTTAACATTAGCGCCACCTTGGAAGCCCCTCTATCTTAGCATGTATAAAATAGTTCTATCATTGAGAATTCCACTGAATAGATATTTAACCATTAATTAATCTTGGCATGTATAAATAGTTCTACTGTTGAGAATTTCATTGAATTCTCAACAATGGTTAAGCCGTTGAAGAACATTTAAATTCTTTGTACTTTAGGGCAATTATGAAGAGTCTCTGTAAACATTCACATACAGATTTTTATGTACGGGAATTCAGGTACAGATTTCATTTCTCTATAATAAATACCTAGAAGTGATATATTTGGGTCACAGGGCTAGTGTATGTGTAATATTATGAGAAACTACCAACATTTTTTTCAAAGAGGCTGTGTCATTTTGCATTCCTAGAAGCAATTTATGAGAGTTCCATATCTTTACCAGTACAGGCACAGGGAGGTTTTGTTGTTGTTGTTTTCCCCTTTTCCCATTTTAGCTTCTTCTATGATGTGTAGTGCTATCTTATTGTACTTTTAATTAGCATTTCCTTAATGGTGGTGAACATGGTTCGTGCCTGCTGCTGCTGCTGCTGCTAAGTCGCTTCAGTCGTGTCCGACTCTGTGTGACCCCATAGATGGCAGCCCACCAGGCTCCCCTGTCCCTGGGATTCTCCAGGCAAGAAGAATGGAGTGGGTTTCCATTTCCTTCTCCAATGCGTGAAAGTGAAAAGTGAAAGGGAAGTCGCTCAGTCGTGTCTGACTCTTAGCGATCCCATGGACTGCAGCCTACAAGGCTCCTCCGTCCATGGGCTTTTCCAGGCAAGAGTACTGGAGTGGGGTGCCATTGCCTTCTCCAGGTTTGTGCCTCTCACTTACCAATAACTATTGTAATATTTTGAATGTTATGTGTGCTATCAAATTAGTGATTTATGTACACAGTCCACTAAATTTTAGAAAAAGTATATACACAACTTGATACAACTAAATGTATTTCAAAGTACAGTCCTTGAGGTAATTCAATTAATTTAACTTTATTAGCTGTGTTATTCAAGTACATCATTGTTTTATATTTGTGTATGTATGTATTCTGTTATGCAGTTTTAACTGCATGGTAAGTTTTCATACTATAACTTTGCTTCAATTTTTACTTACACTTCTAGCAATTTTTATTCTATGCATTTTGATTTATTACTTCACATACAAAGATTTGGCAAACCTGGAGCTTGGTCAAGTTTTATACGGTCCATGTTATACTGACTTGCTCTGTTTTATGTCATTCATTTTCCCTTGCATCTTAGACTTGCTAACATAAAATTACGACCCCTGATTTTTTCTGCTTGTATGTTTCTGATATACCTTGTTTGTTGATTCAGAATTTATCTAATTATTTGATATTGTCACTTCAGCTGAGTAATTTTTGCAGTTAGGACACCATTGTACTAATACTTAGATTTCTAGGGCTTCCCTGGTGGCTCAGAGGTTAAAGTGTCTGCCTGCAATGTGGGATACCTGAGTTTGACCCCTGAGTTGGGAAGATCCCCTGGAGAAGGAAATGGCAACCCACTCCAGTATTCTTGCCTGGAGAATCCCATGGATGGAGGAGCGTGGTAGGCTGCAAAGAGGTCACAAAGAGTCGGACACGACTTAGATTTCTAACTGTTGCATAAATGTCTTTTTTTAAAAACTACACTATGATATAGCATTGAACTTTTCAGGGCTAAGAGATGTTGATAACATGATGAACACATGTAATGAAAAATCATGATTTAGAGACCAGATTTAGCCAAAACAAAAGTGTAAGCATATCCTATACTTCCTTAACCTCAGATCAGTCTAGAAGATGCTAAAGAGGCCAAGCTAATGAAAGTGGGTCATGGCTTTCTTATCCATTCATCTGCTAATGGACATCTAGGTTGCTTCCATGTCCTGGCTATTATAAACAGTGCTGCGAGGAACATTGGGGTACATGTGTCTCTTTCAATTCTGGTTTCCTCAGTGTGTATGCCCAGCAGTGGGATTGCTGGATCATAAGGCAGTTCTATTTCCAGTTTTTTAAGGAATCTCCACACTGTTCTCCATAGTGGCTGTACTAGTTTGCATTCCCACCAACAGTGTAAGAGGGTTCCCTTTTCTCCACACCCTCTCCAGCATTTATTGCTTGTAGACTTTTGGATCGCAGCCATTCTGACTGGCGTGAAATGGTACCTCAGAGTGGTTTTGATTTGCATTTCTCTGATAATGAGTGGTGCATATACACAATGGAGTATTACTCAGCCATTAAAAAGAATACATTTGAATCAGTTCTAATGAGGTGGATGAAACTGGAGCCTATTATACAGAGTGAGGTAAGCCAGAAAGAAAAACACCAATACAGTATACTAACGCATATATATGGAATTTAGAAAGATGGTAACAGTAACCCTGTATACGAGACAGCAAAAGAGACACTGATGTATAGAACAGTCTTTTGGACTCTTTGGGAGAGGGAGAAGGTGGGATGATTTGGGAGAATGGCATTGAAATATGTATAATATCATGTATGAAATGAGTCGCCAGTCCAGGTTCGATGCATGACACTGGATGCTTGGGGCTGGTGCACTGGGAAGACCCAGAGGGAGGGTATGGGGAGGGAGGAGGGAGGAGGGTTCAGGATGGGGAACACAGGTATACCTGTGGCGGATTCATTTAGATATATGGCAAAACCAATACATTATTGTAAAGTTTAAAAATAAAATAAAATAAAATTCCAATTTAGAGATACACTTTAAAAAAAAATTAGACTATCTGTTCTTTGAAGATTTGACAAAAATGTACCTATAACATTATCTTTGTTTTATCTGTAGTTATATCTATCAATCATTCAAAATAGCATTATTTATCTTTATCTCTCTTTTCCTAGATAATAGAAGTTCTTCCAGGTTATTTGTGATATTTTCTTTGTCCTGTATGTTACAAATAATATTTTCTAATTTGTCACTGAAGCATCTATTTTGTTTATGGTATTTTTCATGCAAAAGAAGAACTTTAAAATTTATATCTTTGTATTTGTTTATTTTTACATGTTTACATAATCTCTAGTATTATGTTTTTATTTTTTAAGCATTTGTATATATAAAGACTTTTAAAATTTAGTTTATATTGGAAACTATGAATTTCCAATAACTTCCAAGTGTTCCAGCATCAATTATTGAATCTTCACTCCATTAATTTGAAAAGTGGGTTTATTATTTCCTAAATTCTATTTATGTTTGACTCTGTATCTCTTTAAATTCATAGATCTGTCCTACTGCATTATTAGTTTATATTTTATAATATGCTTTTATATGAATGAGAGTAAAATGATCTCCTATTTTCTTCTTTAAAAAAAAAAAACGAAAGTGGGTCATGAATGTTCCTCATCAATATGATCATTTAAACAACAGCTGGTGGCAAGAAGTGATTCCAACACATCTTGGGATTCTGTGAAAAAAGGTTTAGACCAATAATCAAACTTGAGACTAAACTAGAAGGTATGTAATTTGTGGGTAAATGCAGGCAATGGATAATCAATTAAAAATAATTTGTGTAGAGACCACCTTGGTGGTCCACACAAGTTTGATACATGGTCCAGGTAGATATCACATGTCATGGGGCAGCTAAGCCTGTGTGCCCCAACAAGAAAAACCACCGCATTGAGAAGCCTGTGCACATCAAGGAAGAGTAGCCCCTGCTCTCTGCAGCTCTAGAAAGCCCGCGTGCGGCAATGAAGACACAGTGCAGCCAAAAATAAAACAATATTTTTTTTCATTTGTGTGTTTACTTAGTGTTCCTCCCTCCAGTCCCCAAATGCCACCTTTAAATAGTATAATAAATGAGACACTTACACCCCTCTGCCATCCCTGTTCTTAGGTTAGCTATAAATGCATGTTTTATAATTAAATTATAGGAGATTATTAGGGCATTAGTTTATTTAGGCCAAAATTTATTTCTTCTGCTGAATTTTATTCTCAAATATGGTTCCTTGAAGACTATGTACTTTCCATTCTTAGTGATTTCTATTCCAGTAATCAGCTGCATGGCACCTTCAAACAGTTATTTCTGGAGAGGGATGTGAATGAAATATTTTCCAAACTGTTAAATAATGGAAGTGTTTTTCAGTTTTTCTGAAATTTTTTAATTCAGAAGAAATACAAATTCAAAAAAAAAAAGATTTAAGATAGTTAAGAATGTAAATATATTCAACTTAATTTAGATTTCAGTATGATAAAATAGTCTATAGAAGGGAATAGCAACCCACTCCAGTATTCTTGCCTGGAGAATTCCATGGACAGAGGAGCCTGGTGGTCTATAGTCCACAAGGTCACAAAGAGTCAGACACAACTGAGCGACTAACACCCCCCCCACACACACACACACGATAAAATAATACTAGCATTTATGGTTGGTGCAAATAGTAATTGAAACAAGTTTACTGAAAAACAATTTAGTAATATTTAGTAATATTTTTCAGAAGATTTAAAAGATAATTTTATTCTAACTCAATTTTAAAGAATAGACTCTAAGAAAGTGATCAGAAATTGTCAAAAATGTTTATGAACACTTATATAAAGATGTTCATTTCAACGGATTACATAATAGTGAAAACTGGAAAAGGGCTTCCCTGGTAGTTCGGCGGTAAAGAATTCACCTGCAATGAAGGAGACACAGGTTCTGTCCCTGGGTCGGGAAGATCCCCTGGAGAAGGAAATGCCACCCCACTCCAGTATTCTTGCTTGGGAAATCCCATGGACAGAGAAGCCTGGCGGGATACAGTCCATGGGGTGGCAAAAGAATTGGACACAGCTACTAAACAGCAGCAATAAACAACAACAAAAAAAGGAAAAATTGCATGCCAGACTATAATTATTCAGCTGAAATATTATTGTCATCAAAATATGCTCATAAAGAGCACATGAAGAAATGAGAACAGTCATATACTAAAAAAAATCAAGACTAAACTAAGAGCACAACATTGCGTAAACATTGCTTAATTCTAAAAAAGTGAATGCTTGTAAAGTATGGAAAGAAATATTAAAACATCAACCATAGTAGTTCTAGATAATAGATTTAAACTTTTTTGCTGCTTCTTTTTAATTTTGGAAATAAAGTGGTCATGGTGTCAACAAACTAGCTTATCATAATTCTTTGCTTGCCATTGTTTCCAAAAATGATTTCATATAATAGAATTTCCTCAGGAGGAGTGTTTCTCAGAGTGAGATCGCTGCAACACTGGGGATCCATGGCTCTGTCAGGAGAGCTCCAGAGTTCATGTGCCTTGGAAACCTCATAACCCATATCCTCCTTGCAGAGATACACAATGCTCATTGACATAATAAAGATACTGAGAAGTCTTCTCTTGGAAATATCAAACCTTATTTAATGACTGTTTCTCAGCACAGTTCAAATTTATTTGACTGTAAAATTTCAGATCCACCCCTTATAGAAGAACTTAAAACACTTTCAAGGAAATCCCCTTACAAATGCTAAGAATTCTGATTTAAAAGAGTCAGTGGTTGAAGGTGTCCAACAGATTTAAACAATCATGTTTCAGCAGGGGGTTGAGTTATTAGAGATACCAAGGGAACATTTCATGCAAAGATGGGCTCAATAAAGGACAGAAATAGTATGGACCTAACAGAAGCAGAAGATATTAAGAAGAGATGGCAAGAATACACAGAACTATACAAAAAAGATCTTCACGACCCAGATAATCACGAGCCAGACATCCTGGAATGTGACAAGTGGGCCTTAGGAAGTATCACTAAAAACAAGTATCACTAAAAACAAGTATCACTAAAAACAAAGCTAGTGGAGGTGATGGAATTCCAGGTGAGCTATTTCAAATCCTGAAAGATGATGCTGTGAAAGTGCTGCATTCAACATGCCAGCAAATTTGGAAAACTCAGCAGTGGCCACAGGACTGGAAAAGGTCAGTTTTCATTCCAATCCCAAAGAAAGGCAATGCCAAGGAATG
>NW_011494842.1:2591888-2597978 GCF_000754665.1 Bison bison bison | reverse complement strand
TACAGCAGTACGTGAACCGTGAACTTCCAGATGTTCAAGCTTGTTTTAGAAAAGGCAGAGGAACCAGAGATCAAATTGCCAACATCTGCTGGATTGTCGAAAAAGCAAGAGAGTTCCAGAAAAACATCTACTTCTGCTTTATTGACTATGCCAAAGCCTTTGACTGTGTGGATCACAATAAACTGTGGAAATTCTGAAAGAGATGGGAATACCAGACCACCTGACCTGCCTCTTGAGAAACCTATATGCAGGTCAGGAAGCAACAGTTAGAACTGGACATGGAACAACAGACTGGTTCCAAATAGGAAAAGGAGCACATCAAGGCTGTATATTGTTACCCTGCTTATTTAACTTATATGCAGAGTACATCATGAGAAACACTAGGCTAGAAGAAGCACAAGCTGGAATCAAGATTGCCGGGAGAAATATCAATAACCTCAGATATGCAGATGACACCACCCTTATGGCAGGAAGTGAAGAGGAGCTAAAGAGCCTCTTGATGAAAGTGAAAGAGGAGAGTGAAAACATTGGCTTAAAGCTCAACATTCAGAAAACTGAGATCATGGCATCTGGTCCCATATTTGGGGAAACAGTGGAAACAGTGGCTGACTTTAAATCACTGCAGTTGTTGATCGCAGCCTTGAAATTAAAAGACACTTTCTCCTTGGAAGGAAAGTTATGACCAACCTAGACAGCATATTAAAAAGCAGACATTACTTTGTCAACAGAGGTCCATCTAGTCAAGGCTATGGTTTTTCCAGTAGCCACGTATGGATGTGAGAGTTGGACTATAAAGAAAGCTGAGTGCCAAAGTATTGATGCTTTTGAACTGTGGTGTTGGAGAAGACTCTTGAGAGTCCCTTGGACTGCAAGGAGATCCAACCAGTCCATCCTAAAGGAGATCAGTCCTGGGTGTTCATTGGAAGGACTGATGCTGAGGCTGAAACTCCAATACTTTGGCCACCTCATGCGAAGAGTTGACTCATTGGAAAAGATCCTGATGCTGGGAGGGATTGGGGGCAGGAGGAGAAGGGAACAACAGAGGATGAGATGGCTGGATGGCATCACCGACTCAATGCACATGAGTTTGGCTGAACTCCGGTAATTGATGATGGACAGGGAGGCCTGGCGTGCTGTGGTTCATAGGGTGGCAAAGAGTCGGACACGACTGAGCGACTGAACTGAACTGAATGAATTACTGTATATCAATGAAGTTAGTGGAATTAAAATTAAATATGATTTATGACCCAGTCATAAACAATAATTTTATCTTCTGACCTTCTAAGTATTCTGCTGCTGCTATGTCACTTCAGTCATATCCGACTCAAGCATATCTCAGTGTAAATAATTAGAAATCAGCTACTGAGATTGTTCATACTTCCCCTTACATTACAACTGTGGATTGATTGGGTGGGAGTGGTCAGGTAAAGGGAGGAAGAGAGAGAGAAAGAAAATAGAATTTTTAAAAACAAGCAGGTTCCATCCTAAATGTTCATCTTTATGCTGCAGCTACTTCTTGATTTGCCTTTCAAAGCAGAGATTAGTCCTCAGGTTTATTGCTGAAATTTGATACATAAATACACATCCTTGCTTTTTACAAGTCCTTTTTTGATTTCTTGGCTTGGTATTAAGACCCAGGGATCAAACCCAGGACTCTTGCATTTCAAGCAGATTCTTTACCATCTGAGTCACCAGGGAAGCCCACTGAGGGCTGGGGGCAGCTGAGAGTCCCCAAGCACCTTGTCCCAAAGATATTTTTTCTTGAAAAACAAGAGAAAATAAATAAACATTTATTTATTTAAATACTTATTTAATACTTATTTAAATAAATATTTATTTATTTAAATATCCCATTGTGACCACATGGACTGTAGCCCACCAGGCTTCTCTGTCCATGGAATTCTTCAGGCAAGAATACTGGAGTGGGTAGCCATTCCCTTTTCCAGGGGATCTTGCCAACCCAGGGATCTCACCCAGGTCTCCCATACTATAGGCAGATTCTTTACCATCTGAGCCACCAGATGGAAGCCCGAAATATCCCAAGGCCTTAGCTTTAAATTCGTAAGATATGTGAAAAGCAGAAACAATAGATTTAGCTTTGGTGTGATGTAGGGGCCATGAATGAGCTGTGTGAAAGGCACTCACTTTACACATGCAAGAGATTAGGGCTGTAGCTGCTACAAATCAGGAGACGTGCTTTCTATGTGGAGTGTTCAGTGTTATATAGAACACGGAGGAGACCTCGCCATAACCAGCAGGATGGAGCAGAGGCTAGCTGCCAGGGCTCCCATCTGCAATCACAGGGATTTCCTAACCTGTAGGTTCACGGGGTCCTGCAGCCCAAACTTCCAGTTTAATAGGTTCTTCATGACATTTGCTAGCCAGTCTAGGATTGGGTCACAAAAGCTGTGACAAGGCCTTCATCCTAGCTGCAGGGCAGACCTGTTACTTGCCCTTCTACACTGGCCAGCAATCTGGTAGTTTTCCAGCATCCAAATGAACTATTATTTATTCCACCCTCCGACCTCTGCTTTTGAGGCCTATTAGTGTTTACAGCTTTGACAGTCTACCTCTTCTCTTTCTGGCCAAACATTACTCCCATTCCTCCTAAGTCTGACTTTTGAAGGTAAGACTCAACACAGATCCCCTTTCCCTCGTTCATTACTGGCCAACTGGTCAAATGCCACAAAGGTCAGCATCCCTGGGGTCTGCAGACTGCTTGCTTCCCTCTGCCTTGAGAGTGTCATGAAGATCTGCCTTCTTCAAAAGGCCACGCATCCCCATTCAGAAGAAGGCTTAGAGGAGCCCAGCTCCAGGGAGAAGACTTTGAGTAAGCTCATTCCTAGGGATTTTTCCCCTCTAAATTCTAAAGCATTGCTAATGAAGTGAAACTATCCCAAGTCCAATATAGGAAATGTTGGAAAAATATACAGAAGTTTGATAGAGTTCAAACCATGCCCCAACCAACAGCCTTCCTGACAGCATTTACAAAGGAGAGACAGCAGAGCAGGGAGAAGCTTGCACTCTGAATCCACGTCCTCCTCTCACAGGATGTAGGACTTTGGACCAGGGACAACATCTTTGGATCTCAGTTCCCTCATCTGTAAAACAAGGTCATTTTGTGGGAATTAAATGTTAGCACTTGAAATACTATTGGCACACTGGCCTGCACCTTAGAAGCACCGAGTAAGTGTTAGCCGAGGAAGACAGTGCCTTCCGCTAGAGCAGAAATCAGGGTGAGTCTTAAGTCCTTCCTTTATGATTTCACTTTGATGATCTGGTGTTTTGTTGATATGAATTCTTGGGTAAGCACCAATCACAGGGATGGCGTCCCAGGAGACTTAGATTTACTTTTTGCAGTATATGTTCATTTCAGGATCACAGAAGATCGCTAGTAAAGAGTCAAGCGGTGGTAAAATACTGAGCAATGTTTCTCAATAATCAAGTTGAAATAATAATGGTCTACTGCCCAGGATCCTGAGAAGATTCAAAGCTTCATATCCAAAAGTTCTGTATACCAGTTTTTTGAATTTTTGTTATTCTGCACGTGACAAAGTGTGTCTTCATTGACTGAGTATATCTTGAATCCATACTATGTGCAATATGTACAATAACAGAGGAGATAGCAAACACAAGCTTGTTAGCACACGTGTGAAAAAGTAACATAGGGTCCGGGGTGAAAATTCAGACACATCCAATAATCTAATGTTGAAAAATTGTGTGATCTTTACCGCTGTTTTCTAAGCACAGCACAATTCCTTCTCCAAGCACACCACAATAAATAATAAATGTTTAAGCCACACTTCTCTGGAACATACAGTAAGCATGTGGTGCAAAATATGAATCTTCGTTTGAAATATTGCCCCTAAAATCACTGGACTTTCACATAGTAAGGTCCTATGTGATACAGAGCAGATTTCAGAGAGAGCCTCTAAGCTGTGCTGAAGCCTCAGGCTACCTCTGCATTATGCTTTTTGGACTAACGGGCTTCCTTAGGTTCTGTTTGCTGATGAGAAGCTTTTTTTCTCTTCTTTTTAAAAACTTTCTTTAAAAGGGATGGAGGTTTGAAAACTTTTTCCTGTACACTAGAGGTTAATTCTACCTGGTTAGTTCAACAACAAAGGAACACATTGTTTTAGAGAATGTTTGTTAATGCTTTTCTTTTAACTTGGGGCTGGAATTTTTGTGATTTTTTGAAAGTAGGTGACATTAAGCAAAAAAGAAAAAAAAAATTCCTGGCATAAGAATCAAGAGCCTGGACCTCGAGTGTCTTGCCCTGTGATCTTGGCAGTGGGACAGGCAATCTCTCCACAGTGCCTGACCCAGTAGTAGGTAGTCAGCTGCATTGGCCCAGTCACTGAATGAGTAACAAACGTCTCAGCTCTCCAATGCCCACAGATGTGTGGTCCTATCTGCTTCCCTGAGTGCTGGATGCAAGGATGGTGTAGAAAAGCGCAAACCATGATTATTATTGTTAGAAGTTTCACTGCTGTCTATATATTTCAAAAGTAGGTTACCTACCTACCTAAAGAGCAGTGGCAAAGAACAAAAAAATGAATAGCCAGATTGTGGTCCCCGTACTGATTCTGCCTTTATCAGCTGAGTGAACTTTGTAAGTTATTTAACTTCTAATGAGTCTCAATTTTCACACCAAAAAAAAAAAAAAAAGGGAACAGAAAGATATTTACCCATAACAGTGGGTTTTAGACACAGATTAACTGAAAAAAGGCATGTGAATCACTTAGTCCAGTCCAGGCAGAGGAATTATATTTAATTGCTGTTATTGTCGATTTAATGACTGCTGCTACAACTATACTATCATTTAAAATTTTGTGACAGGGACTTCCCTGCTGGTCCAGTGGCTAAGACTCCATGCTCCCAATGCAGGGGCCCAGATTCGATCTCTGGTTGGGGAAGCAGATCCCAAGTGCTACAACAACTAAGAGCTCACATACTACTTTAACTGAAGATCCCACATGCCGCAACTAAGACCTGGTGTAGCAAAATACATAAATGAGTTTTTTTAAAAAGTAAAATAAAATTATGTGACAATGTATAATTTATATGTATCACATACACACAAAAAAACAATGATAACCAGCTTGCTTAATTCTGACAAACTCTTCCTCCAAGTAAACAACTGTAAAATGCTGACCATTTTTGATATGACACTGTAGAAGAAAAAAATCTTAATTGTTGATTTGAACATGTCAGAACATGTCGGAATCCATATCATAAGAACTTAACTCATCACAATGAAAACTTTAGCAAAGAGCATCATGATGACTTATCTTTCAGCATGTTATCAAATAATGAAAAAACAATAAATCCATATTTTTCCACTCAACATATCAGGAAATAACAAAAGTCCATGTGATGACTTTACAATATGGATAGTGTAAACACAAGAGGTCCACATTCATGCAAGGCCTTTTGTGCGACTTTTTGGATAAAATCCATGCATTCCCATCTTGCTTTAAAATATTAAAACAAGAAACAATTCAAGAAAAATTAATAAAAAGATCCAACTGTCATCTGGAAAAAAAGAAAACAAAACAAAATTCAAACTCATAGTCTAGAAAAGTCAACATGCTTCAGGCTGGATTGCGTGAAATAGAAACAAAATTTCAACAATGATACAAACAGTAATGAGAACAGCTAGAAATTAGAAAATCATAAATTCAAATATGATCTGAGAAACAGATAACACTCAGAACACCAGGACTGCATGATTATTTGAACAGAGTGGTTTTCCTTTTTAGAGTTCAGGAGTTTATTCACTGAGATTTTCATCATGAGTCAACTTTTTTTCAAAATTAAAAAAAAACCAAAAAAAAAAAAAAAATGTTAGCTTCTGAAAACAAACTCAAGATTTTTTTCCATCCTTTCAAAGGGTCGTTTAGAGAGTGGCCACGTCTTCATTAAAACACTAGCCTACCAGCAATTTCCCCTTCTCCATAACAAGTAAGGAAATGGAACAGGGAATATCTGGAATGAAAGTAAAATGTTGGGTTCCTTCTAGGAATGGGTCCAAAAGTAATTTAAAAGCATCTTTCAGTAGCCCCTCCCAGAAAGCATTGCCTTCAGATG
>NW_011494842.1:2574566-2591788 GCF_000754665.1 Bison bison bison | reverse complement strand
AGATGATCACAGGGAGACTTCCCAGTTACCCAAAAGTTCAGCTGTGGACTGACATTTCCCTGGACACCCCAAGGACTGAGCAGAGTCCATCAACTGTCCAACTTGAAGACAGAGTCCCTGAAAATTCCACTTCATTTTCTTTTGGATAGAGCAAAATTCATGTGCGTAACGTCCCACAGTTTCAGTTAGAAAATGATCTGATGATATCTGGTGGACTGGGCTTAAAACACCAACCCCAGCATTAGAACCCCGTGGACCTTACTCGAGCAGAAGTTGTTACAGTAGCTGTTAACTTCATCCTTAGCTCATGTTGGCTCAAAGAGCTATAATCCCACCTTGTTAAGTTCTAACTATTAATACAATTCTGTATTATGATCTCCACTTTACAGACAAGGCGACAGTCCCAACGACGTGAAATAATTTGTTCAAAGATGTGTGTGTGTTAGTGTTCAGTCGTATCTGACTCTTTGCGACCCCGTGGACTGTAGCCGACCAGGCTCCTCTGTCTGGGGGATTTTCCAGGCAAGAATACTGGAGTGGGTTGCCAATCCCTTCTCCAGGGGATCTTCCTGACCAGGAATCAAGCCCAGGTCTCCTGCATTGCAGATTCTTTAGCATCTGAGCCACCAGGGAAGCAGCACATGCAGGTATTAATGCAAAGTTGGTATTCAAGCCATTCCGACTCCAAAACATTTTACTGAGATGGTTAGGAGACTAAGTAACCTGTCCTCACTCTCAGCAAAGAAAACATCTGCAAAATATTAACCATAAGGCCCATATAAATGATGACCTGTACTATTTCCTCATGAAATTAGTCATCAATGTCTACATGAAGATTATCTGCTGAGAAGCCTACAACATTTCCAAACGGAACTCTCTCTTCCTCTGCTTTTGACAATTATAGAAGTAAACTCAGGTTAAAATCAACCATCCTTCGGCAATTTAAAGGGGAGCAGGGTCTATACTGGGAAGAAGCTCTTCTACTCGATGCTCATCTGGGATTAAAGGATAGGGGATGCTCTGGCCTCCAGGCTTAGAGGTTGGTTATTTATGAGAACTAAATAGCAGACACACCTGTTCCCCCATGAAATTACACATCTGGGAGTCACAGGAACTCTGCCAGGGGGGAAGAGAGGTAGCAAAGAAAAAGACGATTATTCTAATTTACCTCCTCCTGAAATGATTTCTGCCTGCAACAGGAACTGTAGATGGTATCATGTGATTCCACTCAGAATTTAAAAACCTGTCACACACTCATGGGCCATGTGAGGAAGAATGACATAGGATTGAGAATCAACAGACCTGAGATTGCAAACATATACTGCTCTTTATATTTTCCCTGCATTTACGCTAGTATTTTCTATACTGAGTTTTTGTGATTGGCAATGGTAGCCTACTGTTTATATTGTGGGTTTGTTTTCTGCTTTTTTTTTACTACTTGTTTTTTTTTAATTAAAAAAAAATAATTGGCCATGTCACCTGTCACGTGGGATCTTAGTTCCCCAGCACAGATTGGGCCCACACCCCCAGCGCTAGAAACTTGGAGTCTTAACCACTCAACTACCAGGGAAGTTCCTGTGGGTCTTTGATTTTAATTTTAGTTTGCTATACAATACTTTTAATGTATAATATAAAATGACAGATCCAGATACAATTTAAGAACTTTTTTCAGCATCCCATGCCTGTTTTTGCCACTCAACCAACTTGTGATGTAATCAGCTCTCACAGTAAATCATTATCTCTTAAATTTTGCAATTAACCTGTACATTGGCCTGATTCTAGAACTCTTGTTGACTAAACACTCAATATGCATTTATCCATTTGTCCCAGAGATCTTCAGTTTATGCCTCAAGATCCACTCTCCACATTTCTCTGCTCAGCTGTCTGCACCAAGAAGCTGATTTTTCGGGAGCCGATCCAATGGGCCCCATGACCCTGGGCTTTCAGTGACCATCAGCCAACAGGAGAGACAGCAGAGGAGTGAAGTCTGCTGTTTACTCCCAGGCCTCGCTCCCTGCTGAGCACCTAGAGTTGGCTGCCTGGCACCCCTCTCACAAAGACCACCAGTCCCACTAGGGTGCCTTCTCCTACAGCTCTTCTGCTGGTAGCTGTTTCTGCTCCCATCCCATCCCAGCAGTTGACAAGGAAGGCTCCCCTGCAAGTCTAGGTGCTGCATTATCTCCAGTTTTTCCAGAAAGCCCCACCCACTACATTAGAAACATTATAACCTTAATTAAATTCCCCACAAATGCCTCCGTTTGTGCAAGTTGTCTCTTTCCACTGGGGATAAAAATAGATGAATAGGGCTTGATTCCTGCTAGTGTTACATGTCATCAAATATGCACTTAGGAGGGCCCTATGCTGGGTCTAATACCCTGCAGCCACCATCTTGGAAGTCTTGACAACTTTTAAACAAGTGGCCCCACATTTTCATTTTACATTGGGCTCCACAAATACTTAGCGGCTCCTGCAAATGCAATACAGATGTTGGCTACAAATGCAATTCCAACAACAATCACTGCCATTTCAAGAGGTCTATGGAAATGGCAACCCACTCCAGTGTTCTTGCCTGGAGAATCCCAGGGAGGGGGAAGCCTGGTGGGCAGCCGCCTATGGGGTCTCACAGAGTCCGACACGACTGAAGCGACTTAGCAGCAGCAGCATGCTCCAAATACTCTTCTTAAAATTGTATGTAATTAACTCATTTAATTCTCTCAACACTCAAGGAGAAAGCTGTTATTATTATCTTTAGAACTTCTTAGTCAAAGAACCAGAGGCACCTTGAGAATGTAAGCATTGATAACTTGCCTGAGGTCACCCTGAAAGAAAGTGTAGCCTATGGGATTCTAATACAGGCATTCTGGCTTCTTCTCTGCTACTCTGCAATTAGATTCCATTTATAATTAAACCTAATAGCTGTTTGAGCAGTAATATACCATGGACTTTAGGATTCTGCAAATAGACTCCATCTCCCTGCATAGGAAGGCTAATTGCAAAGTTACACTAAGGACAGGAAATCTGTGCACAACAAATAATATTGAATTTCTCATATCAAGACAGCATAGCTGAAGGGGTTTGTAAATGTTAATAAATCTTTTAATGTTGACATGTCTTCTAGGCCTGCATAAAATCTAAATGAGATTTGCATCTGACCTCTTTAAACTATTTTCTTTATTGCAAACAACTTCAAGAAAGCGATTAAACCACAGGCACAATAAAAGTTGTTCTTTACTTCCAGAAAGAAGTTAAATAAACACGATATGTAAGAGATAATGTAATTAGATGGATTTATTTCTAAAACGCAGCATTCTTTTTGTAACGCAATTCCCAAGACTGCCTTGTTTAGGGAAAATAGAGTGCAAGGACACATCATTGTGAAGCCAAGGATCTTCATCATCTTAGAAATTATAAAATAATTAAACCTTGGCTTAATTTCTATACCAACCAAACAATTCAACTTTATACAAGATCTGGGTTTCTACGTTCTCTACAATAGGTGGGTAGTTCACTGCTTTCAAGTATAGTATATGTACTCTCTGGTTATGAAGGTTTATTTCCTTTTCTCCTCAAACCACTAAGCAGACTTTTTACTAACTTACAAATGATTTTTTTTTTCAGTTTGAACATTGTACTTTTCAACAGATTTTGTTTCCATAATACCTTATTATATTATCAGTTTTATCACAGCCATTAAAACAAGACTCTCACAAACCTGGGTTACTATTTGGTTCCATAGATTCTTGTAAACATCTCTGAAAATGGCAGGTGAATACTCCCACTACGATTTTTATCTGAGCTGTAATTTTAAGACCCAGGACTGGATCTTAAACATCCCCATCAGACATGGGCATCTCAGCAGCTCCCTTTCCCTCTCCCCGAATAAATGAGCCAGTTGTCAGGACTAACTGGTGTATTTTAAAGGCTATCTTAGCTAAGGGTATTATTTTAAGGGATGAGCAAATGGGGAAACCCCACAGCCCGGCCAATAAAATATGAACTGAAGGTGCAAAGAAGCACTCATAAATATTCCCTAGAACAAGGGACGCATTGTTTCCCTCCCACCCTTTCAGTGGCTCCTCTGATCTCAGCCCCTCTCTGCGTCAGGGAAGCCTCTTCCTTGAACCTGTGGTTTTTTCAAGCTGAGTTACTACATTATTTATGACTGCAAATGTGAGTGGCCCGTCTGTGTGCTCCTTCTACACACACACTGAGTGCCCCCTCCCTCCGCCCCGCTTCGGTATTCCAGTCTGCAAGGATGAAAGGGCTTCCCCCGGAGCTGATGCGGTTGGGGATGTGGCGTGAGCTGCCATCTCAGGATGAGGCGGACGGAGGGTTTCCCCACAGCCTCCACCTGCGAGGCCCAGAGGCGGCCCCTCACACTCATTCCATTCATTTTCCTCCTTTCCAGGGCTTTAGAAAAATACTTTTTCTGTCTCCATCTCATCCTCCCTATTCCCTGCCTCCACCAGTTTATTCTTGATCTCTTTATATTTTCTCAACATCTCTCCTCAACTCAAAAAAGGAAACCATCACTCTTCAGACATGCGACGTGTATTCCATAAAAATTCTATCAGTCAAAGGGTTTTCTAACGCAAAACCGAGTTGCATTTTTGATGAGCGTGATTTTTGTTCAGTGATGCGGTTTTTCCCTTTTGAAACACTTGTCCTTGAATCTCCTCCTTTTAAATTTTAATAGTGTTATAAATTAGGAGAGGCACAAACAATTAAATATAGTCCAGAGATCTTCAGGGAGAGGTGAGGAGGCAAGGAAGAATGGGGATGGTAGAGAAGCAATTAAAGTGGAGTCAACAGCCTGCTGGAGAGGTTCCAATGCCCTGGGCAGCTTTAGGCTGCCATGGGCCCTTAGTATCCTTTTCCTTCTCGAGGAGAGAGAAAACAGGAGACTGTACCTCAATTATGGAGCTGTGACAAATTGATTTTCAGCTCATCTAAGCCTCCAGCCATGAAGAAAGAAGGACCAAAGGCAGACCCCAGGAGAGGTGGGGCAGTGAGGAGAGGGATGCCAAGACAGCCTGGAGCTGGAGAGGCCCTAGAACTCCAGAGGAAAGGCCGAAAGACAGGGGTGGGGGAGGGGGGAGGCAAAGAAGAGAGGGCGGTGGTACCGCAGAAATGGAAGGATGCAAGGGAAGGAGCTGGAGGCGGCGTGTGAGCCGCCCCAAGCCCTCCAGAGTGGGTCGTCATGTCAATACCTTCTCTCCAACCGGGACTCCTGATCGAACTTCTAAAATTAGCAATTTGTGAGTGACCATTCAAACCTGCAAAACACTTCTAATTAAACTATGGTTATAATTATCTCTGCAGCCATGCCGTCCATCAACAAGGACATAGCACTAGAGAAGAACAGGGTCCCCCCCTGGGGCATGGTCAAGAATGCCAGGAGTTCACGGAGAAAAAAGATAAAGGTCTCCACCCTCAGCAATTTCTTTTCAAAAGTGAAGAGTGGGGAAAAAATGACTATTTCACCCGATATTAGCGTTTGTTATTCCAGGCATAAACCTTGAATATGTACTATAATGGTTTTAGATTTTTTTCCCCTCCCATCCCCCCTTCCTCAAAAAAAGAAAAAAAACTTGCGTGTGTTTATAGGTGTGTTTATGTTACACAAGTGTTAATAACCCTGTTGGAGGGACTACATAGATAGGCTTCTTTAGGTAGATCTGTGTATAAATTCCTCTCCACTGGGCACTTGAGTCAGCCAAAACCAACAATAAATATCAATGATGTCTTTCAAATCTGTCAACTGAGAGTATAAGCACATTTTTTTCTTCCAGTACCAGGAGAGTTTAATGATTGGGGAGAGTAAGGGAGAAGGCTTTCATTTAAAATTGTGAAACTATTTTTCTATTTCATACTTTAACATGCTAAACATGTAGTTATAAAATACAAAACAAAAACAAATGTAAGCACCACATTTTCATACTTTTATGCATGAGAATGAGTTTACGTTCTTGAATTGTACCTAGGTATTTGACTCCAAGCCAACTGATCAAAGCCCATTAATAAGCCTAAAGTTCTTTATCAGGGAACTACATGTAGACAAAGAGTAATATAGAAGTGAATTTCCTGTGTTTGCTGTTTTCTGTACTTTCCTCTGAAATGTCTACAAATGTTACATCATTTTAATTATACAGTAACCAAGCAATCAAGTGAAGTTAGTTTCTAACTAAAAGGTCTTAGAAATGCACTGCTTGTTTCTCTTTATGTGAACTAGAGATGTACTCAAATATTGCGAACAAGCTACCTAATTATTCCTTTCATTTGCAAAGATATTTGATATATAAACTAACCCTTAACATTTTTGAAAAAGTGATAGCTAAAAAAAAATTACCAGAATGATGTTTTTGTCACTAACAAAATAGTGTTGAATTGAATAAGCAAAATTCCACTGATATTAAATAGTTTTAAGGACAAACCAGAGAAATCAGTCTGTAAAAGCTGTTGACTAGGAGACTGATAAAAGTTGGCCTAAGAATAATGAATAAAATTAGGCAGAAAGTTTCTCTTCACACACTTAATAATTAATATTTGTTTCTTCAAAGTGAACAAATCACAAAAAATAACTTAAAGGTCAGATTAGAATAATGTGTTTAATTTCATATTTAGTTATTACATTGCCTTTGAGGCAATTTATTCACATTTTATTTTTCCTTCTAGTAATTTCCAATCTGTTTTCTGCTTATAAACATAAAATTAATCACAGTTTGAATTAAAGTTAATTGTTCTTGGGGAGCAAAACTTATGTTGGAAAAAAAAAAAGTGTTTCTAAATGACAAGATAATTGTAGAAAATCCATTATGTAACTTGAAAATGACCCAGGCAGGCATGAATAACAAGGATGTTACTAGACCCTTTTTATATAATTCAACTTATGATGGGAAATATCAACAGATTCTTTTCACATATTTAAATATCAGGTGGCTTCCTCAACACAAATCCCTTGCCTCTTGCTAATTTGATCATTTGCCCTCAGTCTCCACTCTATACATATTTTTAAAGACACTAAAAAAATAAAATAAAATCCTCTTGAGTCTTTGTTAATTAATGTTACTATAAGAAACACTGAAATTCTTAGCACAGTTAATAATGATATTACACTTTTACCTTTTATAAGTATGCTTTGACCTATTTTATTACAGAAGAAATACAGGAGTCAAAGCTTTTTACTAAGTAGTGATTGAGTTCAAGCTTTGGCTGTATTAGAAGGCATAGTCTAAAGAGAATAAAATAAAATTGTGGTTTAATTTTCCTCAGAGACTCCTAGGAAAAACTCACTTAGTATCACAATTAATTAGTCAATAATTTCATGTGAGACATTTAGTTTGGAATTTTTAAAGAAAAAGTAACACAGTTTATTACTGAAGATAAATCATTACTCAGCAAGTTAAGCATGATATGAATAAATAAATAAACATTTTCTGAAACTCATACCCAGTATTGTCTCTTTAGTGTAAAATTAATACTTATATTCATAATATAATTAATTTACTGCTCTGTAATTATAATCCAAGTAATGAAAATTTTATTGATCTAAAAATATAAATATGCTTTAATGATAAAAATGGTCCCAGAAGTCCCTGAATAAAACTGTTTATTATTATTGTTGGCTTTCTTATTCTATGTAAATTTATAAAAAGCAATGGAGCAAGGGTTCAAAAATAGTATTTCATTCCTTTGTAAAAAAACAAATACACTTCTCTTGTGAATGATCAAAGTATTCAATTGTAATATAATATATTACTAGGACAGATTCAAGACTTAGCTATTGTTTTATAAATCAATAAAACAATCACTGCTTTTTCAGTGATTTATGAATATATAAATCATGCTAGATTGTACTTTTTCTATAAAAATACTAAAAAGAAAGTTAAGTTATTGAATAATCTTGAGAAATTGCTACAAAGTCAAATATACCATGAGTCAAATTTGCATGTCACTCCTATGAGGAAAAAACAATCAAACTAATTTAGAATTAAGACATATTTTGATGGCTTGAAAGTTCCAAACGGAACCTGTTAATTACATAGAGAAGAAAAGGCCCCCAGGACACTTGATTAAGGCAACCACCAATGACTTACTACAGCTTATAATGAGAGCTTTGTCTCTTATAACATGAAACATATGATTTATCAGGCACCTTATCCTTCCTACTAGGATTGCTCAGAGCAAATGAACGGGGCATATTAAGCAACACATATTATAAAAGCTTCATGTGTCATTAAGATTTGTTGCTATCTGACTTTTCAAAGAATATTTTTTTGATATATGAGGAAGTTTTTAATTAAGTGTCTAATAGAACCTGTCAATTTTAACTCCAAGCAGATTGCACTTTAAAACAAAGTTTTAAAAACTCTAACATTAAGAATTGATTACATTTGTTGATTCTATTTAGTTTCTTTTTTAGAGTCTAAAGATAGCAAACTTTTACCTTCAGTGGCTACCAAAAAATTTAAGGAAAACCACAGCCCTTGTAAAATCATTTTAAAGTGAAGACTCTTTAATAATATTGCAAGATGAAAACAAGGCATTAATTTATCATTTGATATTGTCAAGATCAATTTTTTGGTATTGTCAGTATCAGCACTCAGTAAAATATAATTTAAAAAATTATTCTCTAAGAATTCTGTTAATTAAATAATTTTTTGATTGACATATTTTTATCTTATATGACAAGGAAAGTTTTATATAGGTAAAGACCATCATAGCATGTTTTGCATTTCTCTTGCCTCTGAAAAAAATCAAGTAAGTATGATGTATTTTAATCATTCTAGTAAAAAAATGTTAGAGTAAAAATTATTTTCCAAAATATTTTTCACAGAATTTCAGAATCTGTCCTTGAAAGTCTCTGATAGTAATCTTTTACAATATTATTTGATCTTAATTAGTTTCACATCAATATTTTCACAGTAGTTTCTGCCCTGAAATGAGAGTTCTTAAGTGGCAGTTAAGTTACATTTATATGCTTTTTAAATTACTAAACAAACAAAAAAAAGGTTCAGAATGTCACTTTTACCTTTCCATCTGTAAATATCTGCGTTATTATTATTTGGCCCATAGATTAGCTGTCCTCATAAATTCTTTAGACTATTGTCTGTTTATGCATACATTTAAACAAAATTGAAATTTTAACAAGATGTGAAAAGACCCAAATCTACCCAAACCACATGTTTAATTTTAACTATATTAAAATAATATATATATGTACATATGACTCTGTTGCCTAAGGCAAAAATCTTATATTACATCAACGAAAAAAAGGAAACAGAAGCTGGAGAGGAGAGTTATAGAAAATGACTTTACATAAACATGACCACCTACCAAGCAGCTACTTAGCCATTAGGAAAACCTCCACTTTGCGATAACATAGATGAACAAATAAATGAACAACATACCTAAATTGACAAAGCTCATGACCATGTCAGCATCATTCAGAAAGTTGGCATCATGTAGGCTGGCTAGCGGAGGACTCTGGGTGGTCAGGGGAGACGCTCGAGACAACTGGATGCGGCGAGGGTACCCATTGGGAGAGGCTGGGGAGCCCTTCCTGGCTCCCCGGGAGTCTGCAGCCAGGGGCGCCCTCACGGAGTACTCCAGCTCCTCGGGGTTCTCCTCACTGGCCATGGCGTTGTACAGGTCCAACATAAAGAGAGGTGCAGAGGAAGCTTGTTTTCCAGGTGAAAATGGTCTGGGTCTGTGAGGCAAACCCAAGATAGAGAGAATTTCCCTCTGTATTTCCCGTCTTTCGTGGTTCCGTAGTCTTCTATAAATAAAACTGGAGTGAACATGATTGTCTCCCAAACTTCCTTTTGCAGAACCCACTAGAACCCAGCAGCTCCAGAGGAAACCCACAATACCCCTAAGTAAAAATACAGTCAGATGCATTTTTGTCCAAAAGCAAAAGTTGATATTTTTAGTCCTTCTTGTCCTCTTACCAGAAAGAAAAAAAAAAAAAAAAAGATCTAAGTTCTTAGGAGGTATATTTTCCCAGTAGCTGAAAAACAAATTTACCTATTCTTCATTTCTGAAGTGAGAGTGACATTTCTGAACACACATTCTCACTGATTTTCCTGCTCTATTTTCAGTATTTTGAAATATGTCAAGAGTAGTTATTTCTAAGAAAGCTGAAACTCGAATTTCCAATTATCCACAGTTGTTAAGAGCTTTTGCTGCATGGATGGAGCAGAAGGCGGCTAATATTATTTGATCAGATGACCTATGCATTCCTATATCAATATATGATAATCAGGCCTTTGGTATTGGAATGAACGAAAGTTGATCTTCTAATAAACTGTAGTTCCCACAGTGATCTTCACTTGCTCTTGAGTTCTTCTCAACCCTTGAGCTCTTTCCAAGATAAATCCTGATTTCTGAATCACAGATCTATGCTGATCTGCACCTTGGTGTTGGAATATATATTTGTCCGGCAGCTTGGTGATAACTTTAACATCTTTTGTGTCGTCTTAGTGTAAAACAAGACTCAAGGTTGTACTATTCAAGTCAATGTGTTTTCCTGAATTTACTTGCAAACCTTCCTGTAAGTCCCTTCACTCTCTTTCTCCTCCTTAGTGTTAATTCCACCTCCAGCAGACACAAATATACCAGCCCTCTTCAAGGGAGATCTAAAGAGTAATGTAAGCACAACCCTGCTGGGAAAGAAGAGGCTTCTCATTGTAATTTGAAACTGGTAAAGCAAAAAGAACTTAACCCCTTTGCTACCAGAAAAGCCTCCATTTTCACAATTTCATAGACACGCATCTCACACAGCACAGGGATGCATGGAGCATGTAAGTTCTAGTGGGGGAAAGCCAGTTTTCAAGCAGCAGACTGAAAATTTGGTCACCAGTTTTATAGAGGACCCTTTCAGATCTTTTTTTCTAATAGTACACATTTAGTGCATTTCTATATTAAGTCTCAGGTCGTGGCTGAATTAACATGAGATGTCTCTATCCTATATTTGAGGTTGTTTCTAGTTTTTACAAGTTGTTTAAGTTTACTTCTTACAAAAGAAAAGGAAGTTTCATAAATGAATATTAATTTGTTGTTTGTTAATGACAGCCAGATCTTTTCAGAATAAAATACAGTAGAGAATTCATCATCAGTAAATATATTCTAGTTCCCAAAGCCGTAGTTATAATAATTCAATAATGGTGATGAGAGAGCCCGGCTTTAGTGATCTTTGAATATCAAGATTTTAAGCAGCAAAGTATATTCATACTTCCCTAGTTAATGCAGTGCATTTGAAATACAAATAGCCTAAGATATAGTGTCATGACTCTTAACTTTCAAGTCATTTCAGTTGAAATATAAGCAGATTTACAAATTAGATATTTCCCATATGTTGTACTCAGTATTTTGATTTGCCTTAACCCATACAAATAAACAGAAGTCAAATATGCTTTCTGACTACATGCAGATTTGCATTTTCAAAATCTGATGGGCATAATGGGGTACGTGCACACCTTTCTAACATACCCCACTTAATCCAGGGAAATGAGCAAAGTGCGTGTTTATCCTTAATGTTTAATGCCTTTAAACTTTGGAAGTCTACAATGTTTCTGTGCAGCTACAATTTTCCTTAGAAGCTCTCCCTTAACCTTAGGGCTCACAGCGCTTTCATTGTCTGGGAGGATATTCTGATACCAGTGTAGATTTATCAAACAAATTCTCAAACTATTATGAAATTTTAATGTTTTTCCTTTACCTAGAGGTGCCTGGTTTCTTATTTAATTCTTTTTAAATATTTCCTCTGAGGGTTTAAAGCAAAGTCATATTTCTCATAAATCTACAGTTTATTGGTGAAGGCAAGATACCAAAAGGGCTTGTGGAATCTTATTGTCTGCATGATTTTTCTAATACAAACTTACTGCATTCAAACTTGATGACGCTGTTGAATATTTGCCCTACTGACAATACTTTATTAACAGCCAAGTAGCATGCCCCAGGAGCAGACCCAAATACTGACACACTTCTATAACATAGCTATCCCATGAATAGCAGTAGTTCAGCTTGAAAGTGAATTAAAGCATACCATTTCAGTAAGAAATGATTGAAACCACTAAACTCCTTGATTTCACATCCAAAACAAACTAAGATTTTTTTGGCCAATGGTGAGGATTCAAATCAATTACTTGTAGATAAAAACTTTCTCCCCTGAATTTATTTAACATGTCCCCAGATAAAAGATACTGCAGTTTTTCTCTTTACATTTTAGAAGAGATGGTCAAGGTTATGAATTTGCTTCCTGTCTCTAGAGCACAACTTAGAGTTACAAGTGAAAACTAGCTACCCTAGAGGAAGAAACAACTCTTATCTTCCACAAGTGCTGATTTTTCTCCTAAGATGTAAGTGAAAAATAAAAATGAGTCTAGGTGTCACCAGTCCCCAAACTCATTTTCCCAAAGTCTGATTTATAATATCAATCAGTGTAATTGTAATTTAATTGCTTCACCAGGCACAGAGCCCACCTCTAGACTAGAAATCAGTTGCTAGCGTTCTTAGTCAGAGCTTTTCGTATCAACTCTTCCCCACCTCCCTTCCAACTCAGACCAGATTTGGCAAACATTCATTTTCAAAAGGATCAACATGTGTAAAGAGGGAAAGAAAATAAAGAAGAAAAAAACCTACCAGAAAGAGAGGGGAAATGCTAACCACAAAGCGAAAAGCTAGATTTATTCCAACTTAAAAGTAAAGGTGTCATGCCACCTCATTGGATTTCCAGGTGGGTGTGTATCTAAGTATGTAAAGGCAATTTAGAAGATTAAGCATTTTGCAGTGGCAACGTATCAATGTTCCAAATTTCAGAGCATATATTTAAAAGCTGCATAAGTCATTGAACAGACCGAAGAAATATATTCAGTATGGAAGAAGTTGGGACAGGAGAAAAATCCATGGCATCACAAGAATTGTTCCTAAAGATAAGCACATTCCAAGAAGAGGGGCCTTGGTAAAAACCCACCTCTCACAGAGTAGTCTTTGCCTAGGGTATATGCTAATATAAGTGGCCTTCTGGTTGGAAACAGAGAAGATTGAATACACAGAAGAAGTCCTTCCCAGGAGGGAACAGTCCCTCCTGTTCATTTTTCTCTATCCCTCACAAAAATTGGACACATTTAGTCCACAGATACGCAAACCGACAACATTCAGTAGACAGATCCATTTTCCCCAGCCTTTCAAAAGAAGGTTGCAGTATCTATAAATCTGTGTGGTTCTGGAAAGGTCTTTCTGTTTCATTCCATCTGACTTGGACACGTCTGCAGTAACCCAAAAGCGATGTTAATTGTGGATATAGCCTCCACCTTCTGCTGGGTTAATAGTTGTTAAAGAAATATTGAATGTGAATAATGAAAGATAGTGACCCAAAAGATTTGAAACTTTTGGTTGGTATTATTTTTAATGAATGGTGACATTATTGAATATTTTTAAGTGAAGAGAACATACATCAGTACGCTTTGGTATTAGCCCATGTTCCTAAGATTGTTTTATTTCATGAGAGTAGGTAGTCTGGTAGTTACTTAAGGAAGAATGAACCAACATTTAATCATTAGAAAGAAAACACTGTTAATGAAATACTGATCTAAGTGTTCATCTGACAAACAGACTCCAATTAACTGACCCTAAGAGACTGGTAAATCAAACTACTAAGGCAGAGGATTTATCTGTCATCCAAATTGACAGATTATTTAAATAGGTAGATTGAGCATTAAGCTGTTATTTAGTTAACCATTAAAGAATAATTTCATTTATAGAGTACACTTCATAATTTTAAAAACTCATTCACAATGACTGGACATTTGGAATAATTTATTAATTCAACAAGCATTTCTTGAATGCCTATATATGATTATTATGTGTTATCTGTTTTGCATATACAGTAAAATCAAATCAAACAACATACTTGCCTTCAAAAAGCTTACAATCATGTTTTATAGATTCAGTTGATTTAAGGGCATAAAATTATTATTTAAATGTTATTGTTACTCAAAAGGTAATTTCACTTTTTGCTTGAGAGTTTAGCTAGAATACAAGCACCATAAAAGCAGGGGCTGAGTTAATTTTGTTCATCACTGTTAAACAGTACATATTAGCAGCTCAATTAAGATTTGTTGAACAATTGACTTTTTAATAAAGATGAAGGGATTTTTTTTTAAAGAGCAGTGTTCTCTGGAAGCATTATAAATTGTAAGGATTCATAGACATGCTGCTGCTGCAGCTGCTAAGTCACTTCAGTCGTGTCCGACTCTGTGTGACCCTATAGACGGCAGCCCACCAGGCTCCCCCGTCCCTGGGATTCTCCAGGCAAGAACACTGGAGTGGGTTGCCATTTCCTTCTCCAATGCATGAAAGTGAAAAGTCAAAGTGAAGTCGCTCAGTTGTGTCCAACTCTTAGCAACCCCATGGACTGCAGCCTACCAGGCTCCTCCATCCATGGGATTTTGCAGGCAAGAGTACTGGAGTGGGGTGCCAATGCCTTCTCCGACATACTCATTGACAAATTCCCCTATCTCTTAATAGGAAGCCTCACCTACAGTACCAAAGGCTCCTTTTGCAAGGAAACTAGCCTATTATAGGCCTCATCCCACAGCCAAGAATCAGAGTGCAAATATCTAAAAGCATCATATAATGAGTCACATTAGGGCTTCCCTGGTGTTTCAATGGTAAAGAATCTGCTTGCCAACAGAAGACACAAGTTTGATCCCTGGGTCGGGAAGATCGCCTGGAGAAGGGAATGGCAACCCACTCCAGTGTTCTTGCCTGGAGAATCCAATGGACAGAGGAACCTGATGGGCTACAGTCCATGGGGTCACAAAAGAGTCAGACATGACTTAGCACCTAAACAACAGTGAATTATGTTAGCATTTACAAAATATCTTGGTCTTTCATCACAGGGAGCTCTGATGAGGTGAGTGCCCATTGAATTAAAGTGGTCCTTCACCCAAAAGAGCAACTTCTGTTCCTGTCAATTAATACCGCCTTTGGCTTGTAATGGCTTATTTGTTTTGAGTTTGCGTGCTGTTTTATGACACATATTACAAGAAGCCCTGAAGGGGACCACTTTTTGTTTAATAGACATTAGCAGTGAACACCACACCTGCTAAGATTCAAGTAGGCGTAGACTGTTGAGACACACGCTGGGATGAACACACGTGGAGGGTGGAAGAGGCATTTGATAAAGCAGGTTGGGGTGTCCAAAAGTCAAAGTCTTTCAACCCATGTTTTCCATCCTTCACACTTTAGCAGGTGGAAGACTCTAGAAGTATCTCACCAACATACTAACCAATTCAAAATTTGTAGGTGTCTCACAGATGAATGGAAGGCATGATTGCCAACGTACCCCTGTAATTCCCACAAATGGTGCTTCAGTCCTCAGTGGAAGATATAACCTATAAGTGTTCTTCCCATCGATGCATTCAAAATGAGACAGTTCAAAGGAAATTTTTTAATTACGTTACCTAATGTAAATGTTCCTTGACAGCAGTAGTGCTTTAATTAAATAGCCCTGTGTGCTGCTAAGTCACTTCAGTCCATAGGGCTACCCTATGGCCTGTAGCCTGCCAGGCTCCTCTGGCCATGGGATTCTCTAGGCATGAATACTGGAGTGGGTTGCTGTGCTCTCCTCCAGGGGATTTCCTGACCCAGGGATCGAACCCACATTTCTTACATCTTCTGCACTGGCAGGCAGGTTCTTAACCACTAGCGCCACCTGGGGAGCCTAAATAGCCCTACTTTTCCATATTGCCTTTTTAAAGGAAATAGACACTATTTCATAGCATCCTCATCAGTAGCTTTAGGGTAACGCTATAGGACAAATTTAGAGCCTCACAAATTAGCCCCAATTATATCACAAAAACTGTCCAACAGCAACAACAACAAAAAGACCTGTGTATATGTCACCCAAGACCCATTCCTATTCTGCATCATTAGAGGATACAAACTCTGTTCCCTAAGACATAATATGACAAGGAAATAGAACTAATAATGAGAAGGATGGACAAAAATGATTGATATCAAGTTGTAAGTGTATAACACTAACCCTGTAACACAAAAGTTCTCAAGCCAGGTTACATAACTACAAATGGGGAGCAGAGAGAACTTTTGAGAAATACTATTGATATTGTTAAGGGAGTAGATCTTACTAGACTAGACTTTAATGATCATTTTGCAATATATACAAATATTGAATCATGTTGTATATCTGAAGCTAATTTAATATATATCAATTATGCCTCAATTTAAAAAAGAAAAAAAAATACTAATGACTGGGTCACTAGTCATTAGCATGACTAGGCCAGAAGACCAACTAAATCGTATCTCTTAAGGAGGCAGTAGTATTTTCTTTAATACTTATGAATAAGCAACCAAACTTAGAACCCCTAACAAATAGTCTTGGCAGCTTCCAACCCATTATACACATGAGGATGTTTCAGTAGCATAATAGAGTTTCCAAATTAGAACAAGGCTTTTGATTTTTCCTTGGTTGCTGCTGAGTCCCAGGTAAGCAATACATTGTTTAAAGAAATACACAATGCTTGCATCCAGAAAAATGTTTGCACTTATTTACATACTAAATACAATTTATTCAGCATCTGCTATAGCAATGAATAAAACACACAGTGTCCAATCTTTCCAAATTTGGAGGTTAGTTGTTTCTACAATGATTTCCTTAAGTATTTATACTTGAATGCTGAGCTTAAAATGCAATTTCTTAGACACACAGATGGAAAGAATATATCCTTCAAATGGTATCTGTTTATCACACTTTCCTCTTTGCTCGCATTTCCAGTTCCTTCCTGTATTATAATGTAAGGTGAATCGCAAGGCCTGCTCCATTATGTAACTCTTTAAAATTCGACTCAAAAAAAAAAAAAAAGTCATCTGAAATCACAGAGCAGATGCCCCTCATGCCTATCCCCAGTAGGTTCAGTTCTGAATATGCTGTGCTGCTGTTAGAGAGTTGTGTATATTCTGTGTCTGTGTGTGGAGGCACTGGCGCTCCTCAGAGGAGCACATGCACTTCTGAAGCTCCCTCTGGCACTGGGGCTTCTGTCGTCTTCTTTCCCAGATACTTTCTATATTTAAAAGCTATGGATTTTTTCCTTGTCACCCTTGCATTCTCTTGATATCTTTTGTTCTTCCATTTTACAATAAACTCTTTATCTCAGTGTCTCCATTTTTAAAAACTTTATCCTGCCTAGTTTCCTTATCTA
>NW_011494842.1:2563646-2574466 GCF_000754665.1 Bison bison bison | reverse complement strand
CCCACCCCCTCCTAATCTCCACTTCTTTCTTCCTTCTAGAAGAGTTGCGTTTTCCATCACTGCATGTTCATTAGCAAGGCAGTGATAACATCAAATGGTGGTATAATAATATTCTTCCCATTAGACAAACTCACTTTACTTTTAGGTTGCTTTAGGAGAACCAGAAGTAAATTCTGTAGCCTGTCAATCCAACAGTGTTTTCAGATGCAGATACAAACACTTTACATTCACAAATTTCTATTATTTCTGTCTAAAATGTTAAAAACAAATAATAACAATTATGATTTTGAATGTGCATTCAGCATTATAGTGAAAATACAAGAAAATAATCTAAATAGCTACAGAAATTATACCTCATTGCCAGTCCATACCTCACATAATGGATAACTACCTTTGAGTCCAAAGCATTAATTTCTTTGTCTCAATGTCTATATATTCTGACATGAGATACACTGTTTTTAATAGGAGGCTTTGATTATATATGCAATATAATTTAATATTATCTTTTAAAATGTCTTTTAATACTTTTCTATAAAACTATCTAGATATAATGCTTATCAATTGTATGTTCCAATTATTTTGAGGAAATAAAGTTAAGCCAGAGCATATATAATTTCTAACATAATCCAAGAATCCCTTATATGTAGATATAAAGCTCATTTACATAAATTTTCAAACAAGCTTCCTGAATCAGTGAAAGACTCATTAGGTAAAGATCAATCTGATAAGATCCCTTCCTTAAACAGAGCTGCTTAAATGCAGTGTTCAGGACTCCTTAAGCTTTTCGAGTGTTTTCTAGGTGGCAAAAGTTATTTCTTTGGAAGTCTGGAGTAGTTCAGTCACCCTGAGCTTTTCTCTTCCAAATCTATAGATGTTAATGGATGTTTGATTCTATGGGAATTTGTTGGCATAATCCCTCTACCAAAACAAAGTAGTGAATTATTTGGAACTACTTATAAGGATAAAATCAATAACTACAGGGCATGAGCTTAAAACTCACTGCCCATGCTATTTTCTTGGCAAGTTTCCAAATGTCATCTTGAATGGATGCTTGAATATTTTCCTAGGGATCCACTATATTTTATCACTTAACTCATGCTCAGAGAATGTCAGCCAAGAGCCTAGATTTAGATCTTGGTTTTGCCACTTTAACTGTCCAAATGATCTTGGGAAGGTCAAATTGAAATAATCCAATCAGAGAATAAACAGGAAGGAGTCACTTTCTGGAATCTAAATTTCTTCATCTGTGAAACGGGAAAAAAAAAAAAAAAAAAAAAACACCTCACCATGGGTAAGACTGAGCCCATTAAAAGAAGAGACTACATGAATAAATGGTTCATAAAGGTTGATATATTTCTTAACTCATCATGGCCACATAGCCCAAAAGAATTCCATCTGTAAGCTTTTCCACTAGTCGATGTACATTTTGTATTCCTATTGAATCACTGGATGGGGAGAAAAACACTTCAGAATTATTACAGAAAGATCATTCCCTCAATGAAGGTTGTTATGTCTACAAATAGACAAAGCTAGGCAAAGCCAGGAATTTCACCCACAATCTCCTACCATCTCAAAGGCATGAAGGCTCTCTCTCCTTGGTGACAGCCTCTTCTCTCTCCTCCTTTGATCAGTCCATTTCCATCGTGGTTGTTAGTATCCCAGTGCGGTGGCAAAAAAAAAAAAAAAAAAGAGCTTTGATTGGCTAACTGCTCCTCCACTGTGCAAGAAAGAAAATGTAAAATGCACATCTACTTTGAGGTTTTCTGCTTGTGTTAATGGAAATTTGGTGAGTGAAACGATGGGGAGAGTTAGCCTGCTCAACTTTGACTCAGATAAGCAACACATAACTGAGGACTTGGACAGAGGGCTGTCCAGAGCACACTGGCACAGATGAAAGACTGGGGAGAGGTTTGCTCTATACAATCTAGAGCACTGTGCTTTGAATCAGGAGAATTAATTCAAGCAGAGGTCTCTGTGCTGCCCACTTTGTTCCAGGTAAGAAAGCTCGCCTAACACCCCTGCTTCAGTTACTTCATCTTTTTTTTTTTTTTTAACTTAAAAAAATTTTTTTGGCCATGCCACTTGGCATGTGGACCTTAGTTCCTCAACCTGGGATCGAGCCTGTGACCTTAACATTAGAAGCTCAGAGTCTTAATCCCTGGATCACCAGGGAAGTTCCTCAGTTATTTCACCTTGAAGGTGAACGTGAACGTGAAGTCACTCAGTCGTGTCCAACTCTTTGCGACCCCATGGACTGTAGCCTACCAGGCTCCTTTGTCCATGGGATTTCCCAGGCAATAGTACTGGAGTGGATTGCCATTTCCTTCTCAAGGGATCTTCCCAACCCAGGGATCAAACCCGGGTCTCCCGCATCTTAGACAGGGAAAATGACACCACATTTACTACTCAGAATTCTGTCATTGAGAATGAACTGACAATTCTCACACCTTTACAGAGAGATGACCCAAAGCATTTAGCAATAGAATAAGCAAAGATATTTTAATTGTGCTGGTGATGAAGAGGAGTTATAGTATACAGTATTTTCCAAGCAAATGTTACCATTTTTCTAAGGAGCTGATTACTATTTTGAAAAACATCCTAGGACTGCTCTGCAAACAGCACATTTTGGGAAAGAATTAATCTGTGTCTTGTTATCGTTGGAAAGACAAGATAAAACAGTGATCAAGAGTCCAGCCTCAGAAATCAAACTGAATTTGATTCCTGGCTCCACTATTTCCTAGCTGTATAACCAGACTTTGTCTCAGTATCCAGATCTGTAAAATGGGGTTCATCAAATTTCCTCCTACACAGGATTTTATAAGGATTAAATGAGTATATAAGTGTAAAAAGACTTGGCATAGGGCCTGGCACATAATAAATGATAAATGCCAATTACCATTCGATTTCACTGCTTAGTGACCAGTTTCTGGAGGACAGGGCTTTCTTCTCATGTCTCATGAGACCTCCACCCCACACCACCTCCTCCATGCCTGTACACAGCATTTGGCACATAAATACCCAATAGAATGAATGTTCATTCATCTGTTTCAAAAACGTTTACTAAGCATATATCTGTAGGTAAACAACAGTGACTATTAAATCAGTAGGTATTTACACATCTAATTACCTGACCCACATAGCTGCAATCTAACTATAGGCCATGATTGTGACCGGTCCACAGAAGTGTTTCACATTGATAAAGCAGCACCACAAAGTTTATCCCACATTTGAATACACAAAAGGTCCAATGCTTATCTCCTAAAGGACGTTTTCTTGTGCCAGTGTGAACTGTACCATCACTAGTCAAAGGCGACAGATGAGCTATAACAAAAGAATCTAGAAACACATGCTTTTAACGGTAGTGTTCTTATGTTGGAAAGACAGTTTTACTTTTTTTAATTGTATAAATACCAAGAGAAACACTCCATGGGGGGGAAAAAAAAAAAACAGTCATAATACGAGAACAAGGTAAGAAAAATCAGTTCGTGACTTTCGCTTCTCTTCTTTTCACTGACAAACTGCAGTCAATTTTACTATCACTTGCATTCTTTCAATTGGGAAATAAGGACTCAGAAGAAAATGGAATAAGAATTAGTCAAACCTGTTCTGTCCTACAAATTTTTTCTTAGGTTAGATGGTAAAGGAGCTTCAAAGGAATAAGTCAAGTCATTTAAAAGGACTTTGCCACTAACACAGATAACTGGAAAATAAATGTTTACTCATCTTGATAAAATCAGGTATAAAAACTAATTTGGTTTACCAACTAAAAATAGCTGTTATTTAACTACCTGAAGGCTGTCTTTAAAAGTCATTTTAAAGTGAAAAGTACTATGAATGTTTCACTAATTTATATTCAGTATTATTTGCCAAATATAACCAATTATAATTTTTTTATATATAGTAGGTGAACAGAGATAAAATCTCCAAGTCCAAAAATGTAACCATAATAAATAGAAGAGTATTTCCCCCCCCCCACATTTATAAGAATAAAAATGAAAGTCTTCTGGTGTTCAGACCAAACTCCAAACAAAATTCCTAAACTTCTGTTTTAGAATTTTGATGCCAAACTTTGGCTAAGGAAGTAACAATCCGCAGCACTGTTGCAAAGTTCTAAAAAAGAGGGTTTTATACAAATACTGACAGGCTCTGATCACCAGTGGCAATAGAAGGCGCCACCATAATTGCAGTCTCCTTAAGACAGAACTTATTTCAGGCTAAGAACGACAGCCAATATTTTGTATTTTAATTAAGAAAGCTGGACTTTGTTTATAATAATTGACTGTTAGGTCAATTCTTGCCAGGATACACTCATAAAAGAATTTTTGCCTCATGTAAGCTTTCATTTAAGATTTTGGAGCAGATTTAGGATTTGGGGTTGAAAGCTTTTTCAATTGCTTATTGTAGTTGCTTTCACTGTAATATTAATAGCTTAAGAATATATTTGCATATATTTTCAACCTATCTGTCAAGGGCCATAAATATTTATTATTTGTTTCTTGAAGAAAATTTTTAATCATGGTGATGAAAACATATTGTCTTCTGTAAACACAAAAACCAAATCGTTTCCCTCATTAATTTGTGAGACCTGGAAATGAATCAATCTTCCACAGTGTTATAACATCAATCAATCAATATTTAAGAGAGAGTAGACCAAAGAGATAATCAAATAACGAATGAAATATTTGAGATATGACTTACCAATAGGCTGATCTTTAAAATGTCTATCTTTTTTTATTTTGGCTGTCCAGATTAAAGTATTCTATACAATAAATCCTTTAAAGCTCCTGTCGTCAAAAAAAATTTTTTTTCTTCTCAATCATAATTATCTTCTGGCACATGTGATAATAGTAATATTGCTTAATGTTTGTTTTAAAAGTAAATTGGAGACAGAATATATCTAAAAATTATACCTCTAGAAAAATGAGGCTCAGGAGGAAACCAAATGGAACACTGCCACCTTTTGGTTATAGAAATTGTAAGGTTGCAGGAGTTCACTGCTAGTTTTTCTCAGTCTAAATACGTAGACATACTTCCATCTTTTAGAAATAGTAATGCTCTCTCTGTTGGCATGAAAACACCCATCTTTAGACTTTTATTCTTTTGGTCCTTCACTTTTTAGGCATTTCAGTCTCCATTTTGCAAGTTTGTCCCCAAATTATTCAACTTTAAACCTGGAAACAATTCTTCCTGTTTATTTTGTTTAAAAAAAAAATGGCAAGTAATGACCCAGTAATGAAAAACACAATGAGACTTTTCTATCCTGGGGCTCTGTTGTGAATATTTCTTTTATTTCTCTTTGTACCAAACAGCACCGCTACTCTGTGGAACAGGATTTTGAAATGTCACACTCAAATTCCCCAAATCACTAATTGCATTTCTTTCAGCTAGAAGGATTTATGTCTTCTCACCCATAAGTGTTTTATGTATACAGTTTTAAATTATAGGGTAAAAGAAGTGATACAGTGGGTGCCTAGGTGCATATAGGGGATAATTGGCGGATGAGAAGAAATGAAGGGCTACATGGAGACATAGATTTCATGTAGGGCAGGATCTGAAATTATGATGTTTTTCTAAGCATGGGGACAAAACAAGGAAAATAAAGAATGGAAGAGTAGACAGACTTAACAAATAAAGTAAAGAAAAGAACTGGTTGAACAGATGAAAGTGATGAAAGCGAAAGTCACTCAGTCGTGTCCGACTCTTTGTGACCCCATGGGCTATAGAATCCGTGGAATTCTCCAGCCCACTGGAGTGAGTGCCCTTTCCTTTCCCCAGGGGATCTTCCCAACACAGGGATTGAACCCAGGTCTCTCACATGGCAGGCGGACTCTGTACCAGCTGAGCCACAAGGCAAGCCCAGTTGAACAGTATATTATACTATTTTTTTTCAGTCCAGTTATTACCCAGTCCTCTGGCTATAAAAGTGGAAAAACAGTATGCAACATATAATCAAAATAATAATTAAAATATACATATGAGTTCCCTGGTGGCTCAGATGGTAAAGAATCTGCCTGCAGTGCAAGAAACCTGGGTTCAATCCTTGGGTCAGGAAGTTCCCTTGGAGAAGGGAAGGGCTACCCACTCCAATATTCTTACCTGGAGAATTCCATGGACAGAGGAACCAGGTGCACTACAGTCCATGGGGTCAGGAGGAGTTAGAAAGGAATGAGCAACTAACACTGTCTTTTCTGAGTTTAAAGAAAAGAAACAGAAATCCCTGAGAGCCAGTAACAAAGAAATGTAAAACAAAAGCTTTGTAAAGTGACTCAGTAGATGTTGAAGGGGTTATTAGACCCAAATGAAACCTCATTCTTAGATGCAATGGATTAGATGTCTATTTGGGATAAGAACATGACCTTGGACATACGTGAGCTTGGGTGAAGGACCTGAGATCCCTGTAAAAAGCCAGGAGAACGGAAGAATGACTCCTGAGTGGCAGAAAAGTGAAAGTCGCTCAGTCGTGTCTGACTCTTTGCAACCCGTAGACGATACAGTCCACGGAATTCTCAGGCCAGAATACTGGAGTGGGTGGCCTTTCCCTTCTCCAGGGGATCTTCCCAACCCAGGGATCGAACCCAGGTCTCCCTCATTGCAGGTGAATTCTTCACCAGTTGAGCCACAAGGGAAGCCAAGTAACAAGGATATTTGATTCTGCTTGACGATCTAAATAGGAAAACAATATTCCCTTTTAAAAATTAAAACAAATGACTTCACAATACTAATCTCCAAGTTCAGTTCAGACACTCAGTCGTTTCCGAATCCCCAAGGATTATAGTGAAATCCTCAAGTCTAGGAAAAAAAAAAAACTAGTGTGAAACCAATTGAACAAACATGAGTGTATAATATCATATCCTAAGGTACACAGTATTCCAACAAAGGAACTGAAGAGAACTTCAAAATCATAAATTGCAAACTGCACAAGCAAACCATCTAATAATTAGCAGGAGCCCTTAAATAAAACAGCTAGAGGCGTCACCCATGCCAGCCTGGAGGAAGCAAAGCCATCTGAAATAGACTGTTTTAAAACATGCTTAAAATGGTGAAAGAGATAACAGAAGAAATAGAAATCATAATTTTTAAAAGCAGGACATAGAAAAGAATATGATGATTTAGAGGGAAAATTTAATTTAAAAAATTTAAATTATTACCATTAAAAAAAAAAAATCAGTGAATGATTTAAACAACCAACCAGACACAACTGAAAGAAAAAGGAATGAACCAGAAGATCTACCTGGGAAGTCTACCCCAAGGCACTCAAAATATAAAGCGAGAAACACATGCAAAAAGGAAGCGCTGGAAATCTCTGCAAAATATTATGGCAAGTTTCTCTTCAATAAACTTAGGGTGTGTTTTCTCAATGAAAAATTTATAAGCAGATTTCAGGAATAACTCCTCTGTTTATCACCACTGCTGTATCCTCAAATATTACTTGAAATAATAAGAAAAGAATTTATGTGCAAGTTGCCAAATAATGAGTGCTTTTTAAATTACTGAAGTTAAGAATTTTTACATGCTCTACAATGTAGAAACTTGAATTCTTCAAGATAATTCTAGCTTTGCCATTAGGTCCCCTAAATATAACGGGAGGTCTCTAAAATAGCTTCTTCTGTATTTGTGCTCAAGCACAACTGGTTCCCTGAAAATGTGGATTGATCACATTGACTTGCCCTTAAAAGTAAAAGAGATCGATATTTAAAACAGACATTTCGAAATTAGGGTAACTCTATTTAAGCCTGTCATTTTACAGGCTGGGTATAAAGAATAATGTTATCAAACTGCTGACATTTTATGTATTTTATGACTTTGTAACTTAATAAATGCTAATGCAATTGATATCAACTTATGGACATTACACAAAGGCAACATTATAAAATAAAAAGAATATGAAATTTTTGTACAAAGACTCAACTCACTATCTTGAAAAACGTTTGAATCTAAAGAATAATTTATATTAGTGGTAAAGGCTATATATATTTGTATAGTTTTAATTAACATCTCAAATCTAAAATATTCTTTGTATTGCTGGGAAACTTTTAAACTCTGAATAGATAATAAAATTAATATGGTTTAAAAAAAAAAAAGAACTAATGGGATCTTGCTTCCAATATTAGGTTATAAAAAACTATAGCTCCATTGCAGGGCTCTCTCTCCCTCTCTGGCTCTCTCCCTTGAACCACCAGCAAGATGTCCTGTTGTGGGGACATCCCATCAGCCTATGGGGAGGTCCATGAAGTAAAGAGCTGAGAGCTTCTAGCAGCCACATGAGTGAGTGTAGAGGCATCTCTCTCCCCTCATCCATCACCATCAAACCATCAGAGGATCCCACAGCCACGACCACCAGGTTAACTGCATCATCATGAGAGATCTCTAGCCACAGACATCTATGTAGGGTCAGATTTCTGACCCACAAATACTATGAAATAGTAAATGTTTTTGTTTTAAGCTTCTAACTTGGGGAGCTATTTGTTATGTAGCAGTGAATAGTTACTTACATGAGCAAGATGTCATTTAACTTAGGAAAGGTACTGGTACCAGTATCTCAACATCAAAAATGTAATGTGAAGTGTTATCACTTGAGAGTCTAGTTCTGAAGGTTTGAATCAGCCATCAATCAACTTTACAGATATCAATTCTTCAAATAAATTAATATCAAAATCTGATTTCTTATTTTTAAAAATAGTTAATGAACAAGCTAACTTAGAAAAAAATCATCTGATGGACATGCCATCCATTTACTCCTTGGGAAAACTTGATCTAAGCATGAGGTGTAAAATAAACTATTTTAGAATAAAGCTTCTCTGATATTGATATTGAGAACATTGTCCATCTCTCTATATATTCCTCTTAAAACATCACATGAAATTTTAGTTTTAAAATTTAGTAATGGGGGAAAATAATTCTTCTGTAATTACATTGACTCATTTATTCAATAAATATTGTATTTATTATCTTATAGTACCATAAGTTAGGCATTTATGTCCATACTGGGAATACATTTGTTAGGAAAAAATATGTTTAAGGAAGAAGCAGACATTAAACAGCGGATCACAAGTTAAAAGACAATAAGGTGGAAGTTTCAACCAACACCTTAAAATGACAAATATCAGACATCAAATGTAAAATATTTTGAGGGAGGTCTACAAACACCAGTTGCTGCTGCTGCTAAGTCACTTCAGTCATGTCCGACTCTGTGCGACCCCATAGACGGCAGGCCACCAGGCTCCCCCGTCCCTGGGATTCTCCAGGCAAGAACACCGGAGTGGGTTGCCATTTCCTTCTCCAATGCACGAAAGTGAAAAGTGAAAGTGAAGTCGCTCAGTCCTGTCCAACTCTTAGCGACCCCGTGGACTGCAGCCTACCAGGCTCCTCCATCCATGGGGTTTTACAGGCAAGAGTACTGGAGTGGGGTGCCATCTCCTTCTCCACAAACACCAGTTAATCATCCCTAAAGTCCTCCAACCCAAGAGTAGTCAGTGGTCAAAAATAGAGAAAACTGTTGTGTGTTGAAGGTCCCTCCTTTTCAGAGGGAAGAGTCGGACATGGTGTCTGCTTCTAACATCAGACTGAATTACAGATTTAAATGAGTCCATCAGAGAACTTGATGTGTGTTCCTTAAAGCTGGGGGTTGTAGTAGATGGTGTGTTACTCCCATCTTGTTGTTGCTCGGTCGCTCATTTGTGTCTGACTCTTTGCGACCCCGTGGATGGTAGCACTCCAGGCTTCCCTGACCTCAACCATCTCCCAAAACCTGCTCCAACTGATGTTCATTAAGTCAGTGATGCCATCCAACCATCTCATCCTCTGTCGTCCCCTTCTCCTCCTGCCTTCAATCTTTCTCAGCATCAGGGTCTTTTCTAAAGAGTCAGTTCATTGCATCAGGTGGCCAAAGTATTGGAGTTTTAACTTCAGCATCGGTCCTTCCAAGAAATATTCAGGACTGATTTCCTTTAGGATGGACTGGTTTGGTCTCCTTGCAGTCCAAGGGACTCTCAAGAGTCTTCTCCAACACCACAGTTCAAACACATCAATTCTTCAGTGCTCAGCTTTCTTTACGGTCCAACTCTCACATCTTACATGACTTACTTGACTTAGTAAGTCATCTTAGTCTTACATGACTAATGGAAAAACCATAGCTTTGACTAGATGGACCTTTGTTGGCAAGGTAATATCTCTGCTTAAGATATGGGAATACCAGACCACCTGATCTGCCTCTTGAGAAATTTGTATGCAGGTCAGGAAGCAACAGTTAGAACTGGACATGGAACAACAGACTGGTTCCAAATAGGAAAAGGAGTACGTCAAGGCTGTATATTGTCACCCTGCTTGTTTAACTTATATGCAGAGTACATCATAAGAAACGCTGGACAGGAAGAAACACAAGCTGGAATCAAGATTGCCGGGAGAAATCTCAATAATCTCAGATATGCAGATGACACAACCCTTATGGCAGAAAGCAAAGAAAAACTGAAGAGCCTGTTGATGAAAGTAAAAGTGGAAAGTGAAAAAGCTGGCTTAAAGCTCAACATTCAGAAAACGAAGATCATGGCATCCTGTCCCATCACTTCATGGGAAATAGATGGGCAAACAGTGGAAACAGTGTCAGACTTTATTTTCCTGGGCTCCAAAATCACTGCAGATGGTTGCAGCCATGAAATTAAAAGACGCTTACTCCTTGGAAGGAAAGTTATGACCAACCTAGATAGCATATTCAAAAGCAGAGACATTACTTTGCCAACAAAGGTTCATCTAGTCAAGGCTATGGTTTTTCCTGTGGTCATGTATGGATGTGAGCTGGATGTGAAGAAGGCTGAGTGCCGAAG
>NW_011494842.1:2542110-2563437 GCF_000754665.1 Bison bison bison | reverse complement strand
TGATGGACGTGAATCTGAGTGAACTCTGGGAGTTGGTGATGGACAGGGAGGCCTGGCGTGCTGCGATTCATGGGGTCGCAAAGAGTCGGATATGACTGAGCGACTGATCTGATCTGATCTAGGTTGGTCATAGCTTTTCTTCCGAGGAACAAGATTCTTTCAATTTCATGGCTGCAGTCACTATCTGCAGTGATTATTGGAGCCCAAGAAAATAAAGTCACTGTTTCCCCAACTATTTGCTATGAAGGGGTGGGACCAGATGCCATGATCTTCATTTTTTGAATGTAGTTTTTAGCCAGATTTTTCACTCTCCTCTTTCACTTTCATCAAGAGGCTCTTTAATTTCTCTTTGCTTTCTGCCATAAGGGTAGTGTAATCTGCCTATCTGAGGTTATTGATACTTCTATTGGCAATATTGATTCCAGATTGTGCTTCATCCAGCCCAGCATTTTACATGATATACTCTGCATGTAAGTTAAATAAGCAGGGTGACAGTATATAGCCTTAACATACTGCTTTCCCAATTTGGAACCAGTTCATTGTTCCATGTCAGGTTCTAACTGTTGCTTCTTGACCTGCATACCAATTTCTCAGGAGGCAGGTAAGGTGGTCTGGTATTCCCATCTCTTGAAGAACTTTCCAGTTTGTGTGGTCCACACAGTCAAAGGCTTTGGCATAGTCAATGAAACAGAAGTAGATATTCTTCTGGAATTCTCTTGCTTTTTATGTGATCCAACAGATGTTGGCAAATTGATCTCTGGTTCCTCTGCCTTTTCTAAATCCAGCTTGAACACCTGGAAGTTCTTGGTTCACATACTTTTGAAGCCTAGCTTGGAGAATTTTGAGCATTACTTTGCTAGCATGTGAAATGAGTGCAATTGTTCAGTAGCTTGAACATTCTTTGGCATTGCCTTTCTTTGGGATTGGCATGAAAACTGATCTTTTCCAGTCCTGTGGCCACTGTTGAGCTTTCCATCTCCCATCTAATGCTAAGTCGCTTCAGTCGTGTCTGACTCTGTGTGACCCTATAGACGGCAGCCCACCAGGCTCTGCCGTCCCTGGGATTTCTCAGGCAAGAACACTGGAGTGAGTTGCCATTTCCTTCTCCAATGCATGAAAGTGAAAAGTGAAAGTGAAGTCGCTCAGTCGTGTCGGACTCTTTGCAACCCCATGGACTGCAGCCTACCAGGCTCCTCCGCCCATGGGATTTCCAGGCAAGAGTACTGGAGTGGGGTGCCATTGCATCTAGGAAATATTAAAGGCAAGGAACCATTGGTTAATTTCTCCAATGATGGGAAAAGTAAGGAGAGTGTCTGACTTGAGATGGGCTCTTATTCCAAGAATTTAATAAAGCAAAAGCTATTTGAGGATTTTCTATAGGACAGATTTGGGCCACAAATGGTGTAAAAATAGTGTGCTGAACTGTGTTGTGGACCAGCCCACAAAGGCTACCTAAAGAGTGATCTGGCTGTATAGACAGATCTTAGAAGTCATAATCCTGTATGACTTCATCTTAATTAATTTTATCTACAAGGGAATTTACATTTCCCAAAAAAGAGACATTCTGAGGTTCTGGGTGGTTATGTGAGCTTTTGTGACAAATTAAACAGAAAATAATTTACAGAAATGTTGGTACGGCAATAAGGGCAGAAGATAGATAGATGCATATGAATGTGCATATATATTTAAGCTTAGGGATTAATATAATTTCAAAATGTGCTTTGTTAGGGAAACTTTATTTTCTTATTCTAAGGTTTTGCCTTTTCTGATTGTTTTTATATTAAAATGCACATTTATGTTAGCACGTTATAGTGAGAGCATATGGCAGGTTTTTTTTTTATTTTGTTAAACAAATTTTAATTAATATATTTATTTTAATTGGAGGCTATTTGTTAAAAATAAGTTTAAAAATTTAAAACCTGGCAACTTCATGTCAGTAAAATTTGAAACTTTATTCGTTTGTGAAATCTAAAAATCTGGGAGTCATACAGAATCTGAGGATAACATTTTCATATGGGCCACTGAAGGAGCAAAAACACAGAAAAATACTCATCAAACAACAAAGCAACTCTCATCCCACTAATACTATTTCCTGTTACCCTGTGTTTTTACTATTTCTTGCCACTGATTTCTACACCGTATTTCTCAATCCATTCACTCTTTGTTGTCTTACTCATAGTTAAAAAGATCGCTTACTTCAGGGCCACTATCCTCATCTCCTTACCATTGTTTTAATTGAATAAAAGGTTATTTCAATTCTATAGTGTTTTACAATTTTCAAAAGTTTCACACACGTGATTTCATGTCATTCCCTAATAACCCTTTTCCCCCTCCCCCACTATGTTACCCATCCTTTTTTCACCCTCTCCCCATTGGAAACCCCTAGTTTGGTCTCTACATCTGTGAGTCTGATTCTTTTCTGTTTTACTCACTAGTCTGCTGTATTTTGTAGATTCCACATACAAGTGATATCACACAGTATTTCTCTTTCTCTGTCTGACTTATTTCACTAAGCATGATGCCCACCATAGTTTGTCCATGATGGTGCGAATGGCAAAATTTCATTCTTCTTTATGGCTGAGTAACAGTTTGTTTTATATATACAACAGATATATGTATCTGTTCGTCTACTGATGAATAGTTAAGTTGCTTCCATACCTTGGCAAGTGCTACTATAAACACTGGGTTGCATGTATCTTTTCAAATTAGAGTTTTCCTTTTATTCAGATATATGCCCAGGAATGGAATTGCTGGGTCATATGGTAGTTTTATTTTTAATTTCTTGAAAAACCTCCTTACTATTTTCAACCATGGCTGAAGGAATCATGCTCCCTGACTTCAGACTATATTACAAAGCTACAATACCCCAAACAATAAGGTACTGGCACAAAGACAGAGAGATCAATGGAACATCTCCTTAAATCAACATTCCCATCTAGCAGATCTATTTCCTCAGGTCATGTCCACTGCCTGTTCTCTGTTTCTCTTCAGACCACCATGCTCTATCAAGTGGGCCCTCATCACTGCACCACAAGTCATTCATTGCCAGATTGCTGGCCCTGTGTTGAGTGTGTTCCCAGTGGTTCCTCCACTGGTCTAGTCTCCTCAGTCTCCCACTCCAACTCTGTACTCATCTTGCCCATCTTCAGCTGATATCATAAATTACGGAGAACTTTTAACAAACCTGAAATGAATCCTCAGTTTACCCCAAGATGGTTGCGTGCCTCTATCTACTTTCTTTCTCTTTTTCACGTCCTGTGAAAAGGTGCCTTGAAGCCCTCCCATCGCCTCCACTTGCACTTGCATCCTACTTTGCCCAATACCATCCTGTACCACTCATTCCTTTTTGATGTTTTCCTACCATCAGCATTGTCAATCATTGAACAAATACATACCCCTTCCAAATATACATTGGTCTCAATATAAGACAAACTCTTTGCTTTCACCTACCAATTCCTTATCATTCAATCTCTCTCCTATTCTGACTCCCACTTTAAATCACCATGCATTTGTCAACTATGATATTAAGATTTTTGTCTCCACTACTTAGCTGAAACTATTTCCTTACATGTCAACTCTAACATCTTAATTATACTAAACATGGATTTTCTCCATTCTTGGCATCTTAGATAGACCTCAACAGCATTTGACACTATAATTATAGTATTTAACAATGTTGGCCCATTATTACAACATGAAACTTTTTCTTCTGCTGAATTATATGGGACTGATTCTCTTCTTTGTATTTTAGGAAAGTTTCTGACCTTTTTTACTACCTCTTTGTCTTCCACTGTTTCTGTAAACACATACAATATATATATTCAATTATATAGAATTTTATAGTATATTAATATAATATACAATATATGCAATTTTACTTGCATTCAGTTATATATATATTTTTTTATAGTAATAATATAGTATGTTATATATAATGCCTATACTTTAATAATATGCTATATATATATATATATATACACACACACATACATATATGTATTTATCTCAAACTTCTGTTATTTGGCCTCTTTCAGCTTCACTTTGCCCAAAGAGATAAAGTCTACTTTTCATGCGTCAGCTAACACCATCCTGAAGGTTATGACCAAACCAATATTTTTAGTCCTGAATTATTTCTCAACTTCAAGTTCTACATCTCTAGTTGTCCACTGAGTACTTAAAACTGGAATAAACCAATGACACCTTGGTTTCACCATGTAAAAAATGAAAGTTTTTTGTTCTCCTTTAAAACCAGAATCCCCTATATTCCATAAAGTCACTCATATACAATAGGCACTGCCTGGTAAATGCTCTCCACTCTGGTGCAAAGCGGAGAAGGCAATGGCACGCCACTCCAGTACTTTTGCCTGGAAAATCCCATGGATGGAGGAGCCTGGTAGGGTGCAGTCCATGGAGTCGCTAAGAGTCAGACACGACTGAGTGACTTCACTTTCACTTTTCACTTTCATGCATTGGAGAAGGAAATGGCAACCCACTCCAGTGTTCTTGCCTGGAGAATCCCAGGGATGGGGAAGCCTGGTGGGCTGCCATCTATGGGGTCGCGCAGAGTCGGACATGACTGAAGCGACTTAGCAGCAGCAGCAACTGGTGCAAAGTCTTGGAAATACCAAAATGTGATACAATTTCTATCTTAACAACTAACATAGTTTCTACCTTAGGTTTGGTGAAGATAGAAATATACCATATAGTATAATTCATAGAGCTAAGCCCAGATGGCTGTGAGTACATATCTGGGACTTCAGATGATCTAGATCTCCTGAAAGGATGGTCTCTAAGCTATGTCCTGAACAAAATGTAGATCATTAAAGAAAAATCTTGTTCCGTTTTTCTTTGAGATTACTTAACAATAGTACTCAGCCTTGTGTGTACATCACAGCAAACTTTAGAAGTGCTTTTCAAAATTGAAATGCTTAGACTGCAACCAACATTTGTGATCAGCAGGGTAAGAGTTGTGCTAAAACCATTTTATTTTTCCAAATTCCACCACTTTAAGTCTTTGTACTGCTACTGCTAAGTCACTTCAGTCATGTCCGACTCTGTGCAACCCCATAGACGGCAGCCCACCAGGCTCCGCCATCCCTGGGATTCCCCAGGCAAGAACACTGGAGTGGGTTGCCATTTCCTTCTCCAATGCGTGAAAGGGAAGTCATTCAGTTGTATCCGACTCTTAGGGACCCCATGGACTGCATCCTACCAGGCTCCTCCGTCCATGGGATTTTCCAGGCAAGAGTACTGGAGTGGGTTGCCATTGCCTTCCATTTAGAATATTACTGATTGCTCCCTCTTTGAAAAGAACCACAAATGAGGAGTTTCCTCTGAACATGGAAAAGCAGTTGATTACAAAAGCTGGAAGAATGCCCTGAAAAGTTCACCCTTAGACAAAGCATTCCAGAGCCATTTCCTCAATTATAAGGGATACCACCTGCGATATAACTATGTCAATATCAGTAAGAGATATCTTATCTCTTATGCTTGCCTCTTCCAATAGACAACAAGTTCCTTGAGAGCAGGGAGTTTTGCTTTTTCCTGAAATGTTTATTAATTAATTAACGCAAATTAACCAAATGAACTGGCTATGAAGTATTCTATGAAAAATGTAAGAGCAAATAAAGAGTCTTGGAGATCAGAAAAATCGTGCATTCAAGGGTGGGGTATAAGGATGTTTGTGGCCAGACATAAGGCTGGGGAGGTGAGCATGACTCAGGTTGTAAAGGGTCTTGGATCATATGCTACAGCTTTGGGGCCTTATCCTAAAGGTTATGAGGAGCCTCTGAAAAATGTTCGTAAGTATGTTGTAATTAAACAAATTTAAAGTCATAATTCAAGGCCATATACTCAGGGAGTCAAAATTTAACATCATTTGTCTATAATTTCAATCTCCATTTTTAGTCTACATTATCATACTGTAGTCAATTCTACAGAAACATGGTTATTCCTAATTTAAATGTCTTCTACTCAAAAATTTCCTTCCACTCTACTTTCTCTTCAGAGTTATTTAATTTTATGCCATGAAAAGAAGGCATCTGGTCTGTGGCCATTGGTATCTGTCCACGCTGTCATCCACTGAAATGTAGCCAACCATGGCTCCTGGGGTCCTAACTGGATCAACTAGATCAATGATATTACCACGCACCATACCATTCACCAAGAAAGAGGATAGAAGAATAAGAACAGGCCTGAGGAGGAATTAGAATAGAGAATGCTATCTATGCAGAGCTGGGGAGACAAGAGATTAATTAACTTGTGCAGGCAGCTCTGGAGCCTGGAGCTCAGGAGAAAGAGCCACGATGGTGGAGTGGGATTCATTAGTGCATGCCTGGAAAGGGTAGTTTCTCAATAAACACTTGTCTGCAATGCATGAGAAGTGACAGCTGAAACCATGAGAATGCAAATATACACAATAATAAGGTATAATGACTGAAAACAGGAGGTTAGGAAACACCAATATACATTGTTCTTTAAAGATCCAGGTATGTTGGAAAAGAAACAAGGAAACAGTAATGCCACAGAACCCAAGGCAGCAGAGAATGCAAATGGGTGGACTAGACACAATTCTCAGTTTCGGGAGATCAATTAAGATAAGTAATAGAAATCACCTGTCCTTTTAAGCCACAAACTGATCATCAAAAACCTTACCTAAAAATTTTCAGTGGGGGGGCTTTGATGGAAATCAGATTGGGAAGTCCACACAAAGGGAAATAATTAAAATAATAAATTAGAACAACTATTTTGTGAAAGTCTGAAAAGGCAAAAAGATAGAGATAAGTTTTCTACCAAGCGAAAGTTTAGAGTAAAAGGAAGTTGGATATTTGATCTCCTTTAGAATTAAAGAACATAATTTTTTCACTACCCAGTTTAATTAGTTTCAGATATCTGGTGATAATCTTTTCTTCATTCTTTGTCTATATCACCTATATCAAAATCACTTGCTAAATGCTGTGAGTGATTATTTCGTTCTCCTATCAACACGTCTTTAAAGCATGAAGGCTTCTCTATCTTCCTTAGTCACCTTACCCAACTTTACATTATCTTACTAAAGTCTTGCTTTGGTTAAACCATTTGCCTTCACACATTTTTTTTTTTAGTGCCTTCCTATTGCCTATCAAATAAAGTAAACACTACTTTTATTTATGGAGAGGAAAAAAAACCTAAAAATTGTTCACTCACACAGTGAAACATTTCTACAAGATACCAGTTTTCATGCCATTTCCTCTGCCTGGAGATAACATCCTCTCTTTTTTTCTCTACTTATCCAAAACTCCACTCACTATCTAAGGCTCAGGCCAGATGTCAAGTCAACAAGGATACTGGCTTTGATCTCCTCAAGTGAAAGAGTGATCCTTCTTTCCCAGGCAATCTGGCAGTCCTAGATTTTGACAGCTTCCATCACACTTTTCATACACTATATGTGCTAAAGTTACTGCTGTGTTTAACTCTCCTAATCAGATGGAAAGAGCTTGCAAATAGAGAATGCAGCTTGTGTATTTCTCAGCCCTCAGAGAGCCTTAGACAATAGATGTTCAATAATACCAGGAAATATGCGGATCCATCTATACATAGTGTTACTGCAACAAGAATGAGGGGAAAGATCAGATACAGAAGAGTGGAATAAAATAATTTTGTTGTTGCTGTTGTTCAGCCACTAAGTCATGTCTGACTCATTGCAGCCCCATGGACTGCAGCATGCCAGGCTTCCCTGTCCTTCACTATCTCCTGGAGTTTGCTCGAACTCATGTCCATTGAGTCAGTGATGCCATCCAAACATCTCATCCTCTGTCATGCCCTTCTCCTCCTGCCTTCTATCTTTCCCAGCATCAGGGGCTTTTCCAATGAGTTGGCTCTTCGCATCAGGTGGCCAAACTACTGGAGTTTCAGCTACAGCATTAACTCTTCCAGTGAATATTCAGGGTTACTCTTTAGTGACTACAGCAACTACCTCTATTAGATTTTCTATTATTTTGGACTTTCAAAGATCATCATAGGAACAAAGACTTCTTAACTAAGGCTGTGAAAAATAAGTTTAAAAAGGAATCCCATACACATAAATAATAATATTAATAGTAGGGTCTCCAACATACATTAAAAACACCATGAAGGACTTCCTTGGTGGTTCAGTGGCTAAAACTCCAAGCTCCCAACACAGGGGCTGGGGGTTTGATTCTTGGTCAGGGAGCTAGACCCCACATACTGCAACTAAGAGTTCAAATGCTGAAACTAAGGATCCCATGTACAGAATCAAGGTACAGTTTCTGTACCTTTGGTACAGATACAGAACAAACAAACTGGTACAGTTAAATAAATAAATCAAACTGAAATATAGTTTTAGAAAAACAAATACTATGAAACTGTGAGCTATGAAGGAATTCTATGCCTTCTGGGAAGTGCTGCATTTTTTACCCTGAAGGAATTTAATGGTTATAAAGAGGTGATTGGGAATAAGGGTCCCACGGAAAGTTGCTAAACTAAGACATAATTCCCACTTGATTCAGAAAATAAGTTTCTGGCATATTTTATGTCCAAAACATTTTGTATTAGCATGCTGCTGCTGCTGCTAAGTCACGTCAGTCGTGTCCGGCTCTGTGCGACCCCATAGACGGCAGCCCCACCAGGCTTCCCGTCCCTGGGATTCTCCAGACAAGAACACTGGAGTGGGTTGCCATTTCCTTCTCCAATGCATGAAAGTGAAAAGTGAAAGTGAAGTCGCTCAGTCATGTCCGACTCTAGCGACCCCATGGACTGAAGCCTACCAGGCTCCTCCGTCCATGGGATTTTCTAGGCAAAAGTACTAGAGTGGGGTGCCATTGCCTTCTCCATTGTATTAGCATAGTATATAATAAAAATATGATAAGTTATAGGACCCCCCTAAGAATCTTATAGTCTAATAAGACAGACAGAAAGTTGTTAACAGTGGGAGTTTATTGCTCTAGATTCAAAGGACCCAGCATCAAACTTAAGCTGTCCATGGTGGTCAACAGGGATTCCAGTACCCAAAGAATCCCCCAGGATCCCACATCCCACTGTGATGTCCAACGGGTTGCCATCTAAGCACATTGGCCAACACAGCCGGAAAAGGAAGTCCCCACTGGACAAGCCCTGCAGTTCAGCTATGGCTCTTCACCAGCTGTAGTGCAGGCCTCCCGGGAATGATGGCTGCATCCCAGGGGCGATGGCTACAGCTCGGCACAGAACCCCGGCTCTGCTTCCATCCTCCTTCCTCCACCTGTCAGAGTTTATGTTGTCTCCTCCCTTCTCATCCTGGACTAATGCCCTTTAACTCAGATTTACTATAGATTAGAGCTGTCCAGTAGAGACAGAACGCAACTTGAGTGTGCATGCGTGCACACTAACTTGCTTCAGCTGTGTCCAATTCTATGTGACCCTATGGACTGTAGCTTGCCAGACTCCTCTGTCCATGGGGATTCTGCAGGCAAGAATACTGGACTGGGTTGCCATTCCCCGGGAGCAACCAAGGCATTGAACCCATGTCCCTTAAGTCTCCTGCATTGACAGCTTCTTTACCGCTAGCACCACCTGGGAAGCTGGAATGCAACTCAGTGACCCACATAAGTAATTTTAAATTTTCTACTAGCTACAACTTTAAAAGGTACAATGAAACTAGTGAAATTAATTTTGGTAGTGTATTCATTTATCCCAATATGTCCAGCATATTAAGATTTCGTCTTGTCAAAAATGTATTTTTTAAAAAATTTTATATTGTTTTTAAACTTTATATAATTGTATTAGTTTTGCCAAATATCAAAATGAATCCACCACAGGGATACATGTGTTCCCCATCCTGAACCCTCCTCCCCCCTCCCTCCCCATACCATCCCTCTGTGTTGCTGTTTTTATTCTGTCTTTGAAATACAGGATTATATTTTACACTGGCAGTACATTTCAGTGCAGACTAATGACACTTCAGCCACATATACATAGTAGCCACCATATTGCAGAGTTCAGCTCTAGACATCTGATATCCATGGGAAGATTGAGGTAGGAAAATACTCAAGACACTGGGTGTCTGCCATCCCCCCCCTAGACTAGCCCAGTTACTGGATTCTGGCAGGGGCATGTGGTTCTCTGAGCCCTGACAGTGGGAATTATCACACACACTTATCTTTAGGACCTGCACATCCTAAGACAATACTGAGTATAAAATAAAATAAAAAAATAGAACATTTCTCTTATTCCTGATCCAAAAAGTATTGTATATATAATAACACTTTTCTGTTAAGTGTAATTGCTCTAGATGATCGCTATGTACTGTCTTCTCTTCCTAACTTGCTAAGGTCTTTTTTAAAGTCATCAGTGGGCTCTAAATCTTATTAAATAATGATATATTTCTATTAAGAAAAGCATCTAGATTTTTTCCCTTTCTTAACCTATTAATGTGGCAAATTCATTAACAGACTTTATAATATCAAGCCAAACTTGAATTTCTGAAATATTAGAATTTCAGGGGTTTTTTGGTTTGGATTTTTTTTTCTTTCTTTTTTTTTATTGTTTTTTTTACATCATCTAAATTCAGTTTTCCAATATTTGGCTTGGAATTTTTGACATATACGTTTAGGAGTAGATTCAGTTCCGTTCAGCTGCTCAGTTGTGTCCAGTTCTTTGCAACCCCATGGACTGCAGCATGCCAGGCTTCCCTGTCCATCACCAACTCCCAGAGTAGGGTGGCCTGTGCTTGACCTTTCTTTTATTGTCTTTATCTACTATTTATATGAAGGTTATTTTAGCACTATAAAATGTGGAACAGAATATTTCCTGGTTTCTATTATCTTGAAATTTTTATATGACTGAAATGATCTATTCACTTAAAAGTTTGTAGAACTCACTTTATAAAATTGCCTAGATCTGAAATTTTCTTTTGTGCAAAGATTAATGTTTTCAGTTCCTTTAAACACTGTAAACTACTCAGGTTTTCTATTTTTACAGGGGTGGGATGGGGAGGGCGATGGGAGGGAGTTTCAAAGGGGAGGGGATATATGTATACCTATGGCTGGTTCATGCTGAGGTTTGACAGAAAACAGCAAAATTCTGTAAAGCAATGATTATTCAATAAAAAATAAATAACATTTTAAAAGTCCATAAGAAAAGACTGACTGAAATTAATGCTTTACTGACGATGAACACCTAACTGTTGTGGAGCCATCACGATGAAGATTGCTAAGGGGAAATGGAAAAGAGATTGCAACCCTGACCAATGGTTAGAAAGAGGAGTGGGATGTGGCAGAGAACCATCTCTAGGGCTCCCCCAGGTGGGGCAGAGGAAGGGGCAGAGAGCTCACACAGCAAGTCTCCTGAGCAAAGTTTCCAACTGAGGTTATTCATTCGTGGAAGAGCAAGTGGTCCCGCTCTGGGTGTTCTGCATGGCAAAATATAGAACAGTATGAAAAGCAGCCTGGACATTTGAATTCAGAGCTTGTGTTTGGACCTGATCTTGATAATTATGTGTAGGATGTCAAAATAGAGCTGCTCCCTTACCATTGATCTTCGGCAGAGTATAGTTGCGTGATGTAATTGTGAATTAGCATGTACCACACTTTTCTAGGCTACTTTTCTCAAAATTTATCTAAGCTTTCTATTGTATTCTGAGAAAGGAACTCTCCAAGGGACTAGCCAATAGTCATATCACATCTTGAGAGTCTTTGCCTTCTAAATTTCGTCTGAAAGGAGAGAATCAGACCCATGATTAACCACTTATTTCCTGGGATAAAGTAATTAATTTATCCAGAAAATAGTAATTTGATCTGGGCAATAAAGTGTTAATGCAAAAGTGTAAAAATATACAAGTTGCTTCTAAAACTGATGAAATATACATCTAAACTATTATTTTTTTTCACTCTGTCATGATTTTAGCATTGTTTCTATCATCGTCTGTTTAATATTAGAAATCGCTATGAAATATTGTGATATGTAAGGAATGAAATTCTAGCAGATTCCTGCCCCGAGGAATTTAGCAGCTTGATAACTGCTGAGGGAGGGGAAGAGCACAGTTTATTGACCACTGGTATGTGCCAAGCACTAAGCTAAGTGCTTTGTGTATACAACCTTACTCACTCCCCATGGTAACTCTCTGGGTTAAACATCATCATTTCCTTACATTAATGATGCAGTTTCAACTCTGAAATGTACACATTCAATAAGTTATTTTAAATCTAAAATGAACTCAAAAGTAAATAAATGGCAGGTATGTTTTAAAAATATTTGTTATATAAAAATATTTAATACTACATGCAAGGCCATATGCATACAACTTAGCAGGCGTACAATTGAACCCAGGTCTTTAATCCAAGGATCACAGTCCTAAACATTGCAGCATGGCTCATGAAACACAGTACTGACTGACATAAAGAGCTGCTTATTATTTGATAAATCTAGATTTCTTATATGTCCATAAACTACTTAACACAGCAGTAGGCACATAAAAAACAATCAATTGACTGTGGTTATTATTACAATAAAATTAGTATTATTGATTAAGACAAGCCTAGTCAAAATATTAAGCAGTAAAATTCCTATTTAAAAAGTTAAATTACTGTGCTGGAATTCACCAGATGACTATAAATTCTTCACTGTACTGTGGAATAAAAGAGCTCTGGGGAGAAGGATCTATGTGACATAGACATGGAGGATTGTGTGTGCTGCAGAGACATAGAAAGGTTAGGAGCCAGGCATTTTTAGAAAAAGTTCTGAGTATTTGTTTTCCTTTTCCCCAGGCTCAGATTTCCAGAGGCCCCAAACATAAGCAAAAGAAGAAGGGGAAAAAAAAAGAGCTGAAAGGTAAGGTTCAGATAAACATGACTCGTTTGTTCAGAGAAAGAGGTTAAATTCCAAAGAGATAAAGTGAAAGAAGCAGCTCTGAGGACCAGGGTGTTCTGAGAAGGGGCTTGGGCAGGGTCTGGGTTTTGAAAAACCATGGAAGCAAATGTCTGTTATAGCAGAAAAGCCAGCTAGAGATTCTAATGGCAGGGAGCGCTTATAAACCAAGAAATAATTCAGAATGAGTCAGGAAGCCCCTGACAATAGAGAATGACACAGTCTCCTTTCCCAACCAGATGGCAGCCAAACTAGAGTGTTCAACAACACTTGGCAATAGATATCAAGATGGAGGTTTAAAAAGTACACAGACTGAAATAAGCAGTATTTAAGATAAAAAATACTTGCTTGCCTATGAGGTGATGTATGGAGAACAGTGTGGAGATTCCTTAAAAAACTGGAAATAGAACTGCCTTATGACCCAGCAATCCCACTGCTGGGCATACACACCGAGGAAACCAGAATTGAAAGAGACACGTGTACCCCAATGTTCATCGCAGCACTGTTTATAATAGCCAGGACATGGAAGCAACCTAGATGTCCATCAGCAGATGAATGGATAAAAAAGCTGTGGTACATACACAAAATGGAGTATTACGCAGCCATTAAAAAGAATTCATTTGAATCAGTTCTAATGAGGTGGATGAAACTGGAGCCTATTATACAGAGTGAAGTAAGCCAGAAGGAAAAACACCAATACAGTATACTAACGCATATATATGGAATTTAGAAAGATGGTAATGATAACCCTGTATGCGAGATAGCAAAAGAGACACTGATGTATAGAACAGTCTTTTGGACTCTGTGGGAGAGGGCGAGGGTGGGATGATTTGGGATAATGGCATTGAAACATGTATAATATAATATATGAAATGAATCACCAGTCCAGGTTTGAGGCATGATACTGGTTGCTTGGAGCTGGTGCACTGAGATGACCCAGAGGAGGTATGAGGAGGGAGGAGGGAATAGGGTTCAGGATGGGGAACACATGTACACCTGTGGCGGATTCATGTTGATGTACGACAAAACCAATACAATATTGTAAAGTAATTAACCCCCAATTAAAATAAATAAAGTTACATTAAAAAATAAAATAAAAAAGGGGAAAACATAGGACAAAAGCAAAACTGTATCTTTGCACTATTCTCTTAAGTGTCCATCATCAGAAGAGAAGCAAATGAGAGGGAGAAAATAAATGTAGTTAATGAAAAAGGATGATGCCAAGCCCACTGACTGTAGGAAAAGTTACTTCAATGCCTAATTCAAAAAGAATGATGATAAATACAAGCAATGAAAGCATTGTACCAGGAAGAAAATTATACCTGTTAAAATCAATCAGTAGCATTAAGTAACTATTAAGTAACAAAGTATCTAAAGAGAATTACTTTAAAAAACAGTTTTAAAGCAACCTATTAAGGGTCTCAAGAAAGAGATCTCCTAATTTAATCTTGCTCCAACTGAAATTTGAAATAGAACATTTCCCACACACTTAGAAACAATCTATTAAAAAAAATCAGGCGTCTTGCAAATGTAATACACCTATTCATTTTTCCCCCCAATTAGAAAATCCCAGGCACTGCAGTCAGTCTCCAGGGAGTAATGAAGGACAAAGGACCTGAGCACAACCCAGGCCTCCAAGGTCCTGCCCAATGAGTAAGTGGGTATGTTTAAACTTTTCTCTACAAACTCTATTTCTGTTCTCTCTCTCTCTCTTTTTTTTTTTTTTTTGGAGTGAAGAGAGGGGATTGATTTTGAACATTACTTTGTGAGTGGTGTTTTGTGCGTGTATAACATAATGAAACCAATACCACAGTAATCACTGTTGGAACTCATGCTGCTGCTGCTGCTAAGTTGCTTCAGTTGTGTCTGACTCTGTGCGAACCCACAGACGACCTCCTACCAGGCTCCCCTGTCCCTGGGATTTTCCAGGCAAGAACACTGGAGTGGGTTGCCATTTCCTCCTCCAATGCATGAAAGTGAAAAGTGAAAGTGAAGTCTCTCAGTCGTGTCCGACTCTTAGAGACCTCATGGATTGCAGCCTACCAAGCTCCTCTGTCTATGGGATTTTCCAGGCAAGAGTACTGGAGTGGGGTGCCATTGCCTTCTCTGGAACTCATACATATCATCAATAACTTTTCCTAATTTGATCTGAGTCCTCAAGGAAGGCTTTACTCTTTATTACAGTATGGTCTTTCTTTACCTGAAAAGGTCACTCTTCAACCTCATGCTGGAGCTAGAATTGGGACAGGGAGGAGAATTAGGAAATCTCCTTAGCTTCTAGATAAATCAATTGTCACGACAGATTTTGCAGACTTTTTTGTCCTGCATGGCATAAGTTCTCTTGGAGGAGATTGACATTAACTCCACCATATAGCTGCCAGAACTTACACAGAACTGGGAAATAGACTCTTGGAGGGCAAAAACAGAACCCTGTGTTCACCAGGACCCAGGAGAAAGGAGCAGTGGCTCCACAGGATACTGACCCAGACTTGCCCGTGAGTGTCCAGGAGTCTCCGGTGGACGCACGGGTGGGTGGAGGCCTGCTGCAGGGCTGGGCGCACTGAGTGTAGCAGTGCCTGCATGGGACCTTTTGAATGAGTTTGCCATTTTCTTCATTACCTCCACCATAATTGGCCCAAGTAAATAACAGGGGGGGAAAAACACAGCCCCATCCAAAAAACAAGACCCAGTTTCCCCCTCAGTCAGTCTTTCCCATCAGGAAGCTTGCACAAGCCTCCTGTCCTTAACTGTCAGAGGGCAGACAGACTGAAAACCACAAACACAGAAAACTAACCAATCTGACCACATAGACCACAGCCTTGTCTAACTCAATGAACCTATGAGCTGTGCCGAGTAGGGCCACCCAAGACAGATGGGTCATGGTGGAGAGTTCTGACAAAGTGTAGTCCACTGGAGAAGGGAATGGCAAACCACTTCAGTATTCTTGCCTTGAGAACCCCATGAATAGTATGAAGAGGCAAAAAGATAAGACACTGAAAGATGAACTCCCCAGGTCAGTAGGTGCCCAATATGCTACTGGAGAAGAGTGGAGAAATAACTCCAGAAAGAATGAAGAGACGGAGCCAAAGCAAAAAAAAAAAAAAAAACACCCAGTTGTGTATGTCACTGGTGATAGAAACACAGTCTGATGCCGTAAAGAACAGTACTGCATAGGAGCCTGGAATGTGAGGTCCATAAATCAAGGCAAATGGGAAGTGGTCAGACAGGAGATGGCAAGAGTGAACATTGACATTCTAGGAAGCAGTGAAATAAAATGGACTGGAATGGGTGAATTTAACACAGATTACCATCGTATCTGCTATTGTGGGCAAGAATCCTTTAGAAGTAATGGAGCAGCCCTCAGAGTCAACAAGAGTCCTAGATGTAGCACTTGGATGCAGTCTCAAAAATGACATAATGGTCTCTGTTCATTTCCAAGGCAAACCACTCAGTATCACGGTAATGCAAGTCTATGCCCTGACCCGTAACTCTGAAGGAGCTGTAGTTGAACGATTCTATGAAGACCTACAAGATCTTCTAGAACTAACACCCAAAAAAGATGTCCTTTTCATTTCAGGGGACTGGAATGCAAAAGTAGGAAGTTAAGAAACACCTGGAGTAACAGGCAAATTTGGCCTTGGAGTACAGAATGAAGCAGGGCAAAGGCTAACAGAGTTTTTTGAAGAGAACGCATTGGTCATAGCAAACACCCTCTTCCAACAGCACAACAGTACATTCGACACATGGACATCACCAGATGGTCAATACCTAAACCAGATTGATTATATTCTTTGCACTCAACAATGGAGAAGCTCTACACAGTCAGCAAAAACAAGACCAGGAGCTGACTGTGGCTCAGATGATGAAATTCTTATTGCAAATTGAGACTTAAATTGAAGAAAGTAGGGAAAACCACTAAACCATTCAGGTATGACCTAAATAAAATCCCTTGCAATTATACAGTGGAAGTGAGAAACAGATTCAAGGGACTAGATCTGATAGAGTGCCTGAAGAACTATGGACTGAGGTTCATGACATTGTACAGGAGACAGGGATCAAGACCATCCCCATGGAAAAGAAATGCAAAAAAGTAAAATGGCTGTCTGAAGAGACCTTAGAAATATCTGTGAAAAGAAGAGAAGTGAAAAGCAAAGGAGGAAAGGAAAGGTATATCCATTTGAATGCAGAGTTCCAAAGAAGAGCAAGGAGAAATAAGAAAGCCTTCCTCAGTGATCAGTGCAAAGAAATAGAGGAAAACAACAGAATGGGAAAGACTAGAGATCTCGTTAAGAAAATTAGAGATACCAAGGGAATATTTCATGCAAAGATGGGCTCAGTAAAGGACAGAAATGGTACTGACCCAACAGAAGCAGAAGATATTAAGAAGAGGTGGCAAAAATACACAGAAGAACTATACAAAAAAGATCTTCATGACCCAGATAATCATGATGGTATGATCACTCACCTAAAGCCTGACATCCTGGAATGTGAAGTCTAGGCCATAGGAAGCATCACTACGAACAAAACTAGTGGAAGTAAAGGAATTCCAGTTGAGCTACTTAACACCATACACAAAAATAAACTCAAAACGGATTAAAGATCTAAACATAAGATCAGAAACTATAAAACTACTAGAGGAGAACATAGGCAAAACACTCTCCAACATACATCACAGCAGGATCCTCTATGACCCACCTCCCAGAATATTGGAAATAAAAGCAAAAATAAACAAATGGGACCTAATTAAAATTAAAAGCTTCTGCACAACAAAGGAAACTATAAGCAAGGTGAAAAGACAGCCTTCAGAATGGGAGAAAATAATAGCAAATGAAGCAACTGACAAAGAATTAATCTCAAAAATATACAAGCATCTCCTGCAGCTCAATTCCAGAAAAATAAATGACCCAATCAAAAAATGGACCAAAGACCTAAACAGACATTTCTCCAAAGAAGACATACAGATGGCTAACAAACACATGAAAAGATGCTCAACGTCACTCATTATCAGAGAAATGCAAGTCAAAACCACAATGAGGTACCATTTCACGCCAGTCAGAATGGCTGCGATCCAAAAGTCTACAAGCAATAAACGCTGGAGAGGGTGTGGAGAAAAGGGAACCCTCTTACACTGTTGGCAGGAATGCAAACTAGTACAGTCACTATAGAGAATAGTGTGGAGATTCCTTAAAAAACTGGAAATAGTACTGCCTTATAAGCCATCAATCCCACTGCTGGGCATACACACTGAGGAAACCAGAATTGAAAGAGACACGTGTAATCCAATGTTCATCACAGCACTGTTTATAATAGACAGGACATGGAAGCAACCTAGATGTCCATCAGCAGATGAATGGATAAGAAAGCTGTGGTACGTATACACAATGGAGTATTACTCGGCCATTAAAAAGAATTCATTTGAATCAGTTCTAATGAAGTGGATGAAACTGGAGCCGATTATACAGAGTGAAGTAAGCCAGAAAGAAAAACACCAATACATGTATAAACACCAATGCATATATAATGGAATTTAGAAAGACCTTAAAAATAACCCTGTATGCAAGACAGCAAAAGAGACACAGATGTACAGAACAGTCTTTTGAACTCTGTGGGAGAGGGAGAGGGTGGGATGATTTGGGAGAATGGCATTGAAACATGTATATTATCATACATGAAATGAATCGCCAGTCCAGGTTCGATGCATGATACAGGATGTTTGGGGCTGGTGCACTGGGATGACCCTGGGGGATGGGATGGGGAGGGAGGTGGGAGGGGGGTTCAGGATGGGGAACACATGTACACCCATGGTGGATTTGTGTTAATGTATGGCAAAGCCAATACAATATTGTAAAGCAGTTTAGCCTCCAATTAAAATAAATAAATTTATATTAAAGAAAAGAAATCCTAAAAGATGATGCTGTGAAAGTGATGCACTCAATATGCCAGCAAATTTGGAAAACTCAGCAGTGGCCACAGGACTGGAAAAGGTCAGTTTTCATTACAGTCCCAAAGAAAGGCAATGCCAAAGAATGCTCAAACTACCGCACAATTGCACTCATCTCACACGCTAGTAAAGTAATGTTCAAAATTCTCCAAGCCAGACTTCAACAATATAAGAAACGTGAATTCCCAGATATTCTAGCTGATTTAGAAAAGCTGTAGGAGCCACAGATCAAATTTCCAACATCTGCTGGATCATCAAAAAACAAGAGAGTTCCAGAAAAACATCTATTTCTGCTTTATTGACTATACCAAAGCCTTTGACTACGTGGGTCACAAGAAATTGTGGAAAATTCTTAAAGAGATTGGAATACCAGACCACTTGACCTGCCTCTTGAGAAATCTGTATGCAGATCAGGAAGCAACAGTTAGAACTGGATGTGGAACAACAGACTTGTTCCAAGTAGAGAAAGGAGTACTTCAAGGCTGTATATTGTCACCCTGCTTATTTAACGTATAGACAGAGTACATCATGAGAAACGCTGGGCTGGAAGAAGCACAAGCTGGAATCAAGATTGCCAGAAAAATATCATCAACCTCAGATATGCAGATGACACCACCCTTATGGTAGAAAGCAAAGAAGAACTAAAAAGCCTCTTGATGAAAGTGAAAGAGGAGAGCGAAAAAGTTGGCTCTAAGCTCAACATTCAAAAAACGAAGATCATGGCATCTGGTCCCATCACTTCATGGCAAATAGATGGGGAAACAATGGAAACAGTGACAGACTTTATTTTTTTAGGCTCCAAAATCACTGCAGATCATGTCTGCAGCCATGAAATTGAAAGAGGCTTGTTCCTTGAAAGAAAAGTTATGACCAATCTAGATAGCATATTAAGAATTGGAGCCATCACTGTGTTAACAAAGGTCTTTCTAGTCAAAGCTATAGCTTTTCCAGTAGTCATGTATGGATGTGAGAGTTGGACTATAAAGAAAGTTGAGCGCCAAAGAATTGATGCTTTTGACCTGTGGTGCTGGAGAAGACTCTTGAGAGTTCCTCAGACTGCAAGGAGATCCACCCAGTCCATCCTAAAGGAAATAAGTCCTAAATATTCATTGGAAGAACTGATTGATACTGAAAGTAATACCTTGCCCACCTGCTGCGAAGAACTGACTCATTTGAAAAGACCCTGATGTTGGGAAAGATTGAAGGCAGGAGGAGAAGGGGATGACAGAGGATGAGATGGTTGGATGACATCACCAACTCGATGGACATGAGTTTGAATAAGGTCCAGGAGTTGGTGATGGACAGGGAGGTCTGGCATGCTGCATTCCATGGGGGTCACAAAGAGTCTGACACGACTGAGTGACTGGACTGAACTGATCAAAACTGATCCATAAGAATTTGATAAGGGAAGAAAAGTATGAGGAAGAAGTTACCTGCACTCATACAAAAGCTTAAGAATGTTCACTACGTGCCCCCAAGACCGTTAAGTAGCTAAACTGTAGGGCATGTTTTGAAGCACAGAAAGAAATGTAGTCAAGAAGGTGGGATGGTGCCATAATGTTAAGTTATCTTGCTTTCCGTGCAAGAACATTTAGTCTGTCTGAACTGGGAAGTTTTGTTTTGTTTTGTTTAGCAGAGAATTTACAAAGAGAGAACCCTACTACACTGTTCGTGGGAATGCAAATTGATGCAGTCCCTATAGAGAACAGTTTGGTAATTCTTTTAAAAAACTAAAAATACCTGTGGCGGATTCATTTTGATATTTGGCAAAACTAATACAATTATGTAAAGTTTAAAAATAAAATAAAATTAGAAAAAAAAAACTAAAAATAGAGCTACCATATGATCCAGCAGTCCCACTGCTGGACATGTATCCAGAGAAAACCGTGGTCCAACTGATATATGCATCTCAGTGTTCTTTGCAGCACTATTTACAATAGCCAGGACAAGGAAGCAACCTGGATGTCTATCTGTAGAGGAATGGATAAAGAAGGCATGGTTTATATACAGTGGAATTATACTCAGTCATAAAAAGAATGAGATAATGCCATTTTCAGCAACATGGATGGAGCTGGAGATTTCCGTCCTGAGTGAAGTCTGTCAGACAGAGAAGGAGAAACATCGTATGATATCCTTTACATGTAGAATCTAAAAAAAGGTAATACGAATGAATTTATTTACAAAACAGAAACAGATTCACAGACATATAGAACAAACTTATGATTGTGGAGTGGGGGGCAGGGGGAAAACTGAGGGGAAGCAATAGCTGGGAGTTTAGAAACAAGCTGTACACTCTGCTATATTTAAAAAGGATTACTAACAGGATTCTACTGTAGAGCACAGGGAACTCTGCTCCATGTTATGTGGCGGCCTGCGTGGGAGGGGAGCTGGGGGAGAATGGACACATGTATGTGTATGGCTGAGTCCCTTCTTTGTCCACCTGAGACTGTCGCTATCAGCTATACTCCAATACAAAATAGTTTTTAAAAAAAAAAGTAAAAGGCTTTTAATCTTTTAAAAAAAACAACCAAACGTTGGGAGTTAAA
>NW_011494842.1:2529007-2542010 GCF_000754665.1 Bison bison bison | reverse complement strand
AAAAAAAAAGTAATTTCAAAATACCAAACTAATGAGTAAAGAATCAGTTACTCAAAGTTGGCCTTAAAAAGTGATATTCAAAGAATAGTAATGGAATTTTTATCCAACTGAGGAATTTAATTAAAGTACCTCTCTAAATAGTGACCTGTAGAATCATAATTATACATTTCTTTAAAATGTATAGCTCACCTAATCTATATGGGACTTCAAATATCTGATAAATGCAACTATTTATTACATGACAGAATGGTTGGAATTTAAATCCCAGAAAATTAAACTTCATATAGGAAAGAAGCTGATAAATACTACCAAAATATGGTCTTATATCTTTCTTTCAACTAAGAATTTAAAATTTAGTACAAAATTGCCTGCAAGCATCATTTTTTTTTTAATATTGGGGAAAATTCTACATCAACCATTTAATCTTAAATTCTTGAAAATTCTGTCTTCCATCATTTCATTTTTTTTTCTAATTTTATTTTATTTTTAAACTTTACATAATTGTATTAGTTTTGCCAAATATCAAAATGAATCATTTTAAACTTTCTATAATCAGACTCTTTCAAGCTGGTATTCAGATATATCCAATTAGATTTTCAATCAGACTCTCAGGCATGTAAGTCATCGTAGTCCCCAGTAAAGCGGAAGTCCGTACTGGCTTCTTTGAAGTGCCTATTAATGACATCATCAGTTTTTAAACCATAGTAATTCATAGTATCAAACTATAAGTCAATAGAGAAAAATACACCTGACATGAGCATTGTTAAATTACATACACATTTTCAAATATGTTCTATTCATGTATACAAATGTTTTAATGGTATAATATTTTACATACTGTTCTGTGACCTACTTTATTACTTAGATTGTGAATTTTTCCACATTCAAGTATATGAATTTCTATTTTCATTTTTGATGACTCTATTTTGCTGAATTATAAATTTGTCTTAATTTTATACCTCAGAAACAAACCAGTAAAACGTTTGCTCATACACTTTAACATGCTTGTCTGAATAATCCCTTTAAAGTGAAAGTTGCTCAGTCGTGTCCGACTCTTTGCGACCCCGTGGACTACACAGTCCATGGAATTCTCCAGGCCGAATACTGGAGTGGGTAGCCTATCTCTTCTCCAGGGGATCTTCCCAACCCAGGGATAGAACCTAGGTCTCCCCATTGCAGGCAGATTCTTTACCAGCTAAACCACCAGGGAAGCCTGAGGATACTGGAGTGGGTAGCCTATCCCTTCTCCAGGGGATCTTCCCCACCCAGGAATCAAACCAGGGTCTCCTGCATTGCAGGTGGATTCTTTACCAACTGAGCTATCAGGGAAGCTGAAATAGTCCCTTAATTATTACTAAAGGTGGAATTTCTGGGAAAAAATACTGTACTTTTGATTTTATAGTTTCTAGTGTGTGCATGCTAAATCGCCTCAGTCATGTCTGACTCTGCGACCTTGTGAAGTGTAGTGACCCTGCTCCTCTGTCCATGGGATTCTCCAGGTGAGAGTACTAGAGTGGGTTTCCGTGCCCTCCTCCAGGGAATCTTCCCAACCCAGGGATTGAACCTGGGTCTCCTCTGTCTCCTGCATTGGCAGGCAGGTTCTTTACCACTAGCACCACTTGAGAAGTCTGCGATTTCTAGTATGTATTATCACGTTTCTCCCTTAGAGATTTGTATTTCCATCAGCAACAAATGAAAATTCCTCTTCACTAAAATGTGGGTCTTTGACAAATGGTGTTTTATTCTTTTTGTTTATACTTATGTTAATGTTACTTACAAATACATATTGTCTCAATGAGTCATTGCAACCTTTCTTCCAGCCAGCATTATTGTATGTGTCTGCTTTACCTACCACCATGGCGACTATGTAACATATTAACTGATCCCAAACTTCCAACTTTTTACTCAAATCATTTTACAAGCTTTCTCTCCCTCTCTTTCTCTTTTAATATTAGAAATCTAACCATGTTATTCTCACATTTAAACTTTAAGTGTCTTGCTTTGTTTGGCAAATTAAGTACAAACTCCTCTGTATCACATCATTCATAAGAAATGAATTTAAGAAGACCTAAGATTGTTGATGGCACCCCACTCCAGTATTTTTGCTTGGAAAATCCCATGGATGGAGGAGCCTGGTAGGCTGCAGTCCATGGGGTCGCTAAGAGTCGGACACAACTGAGCGACTTCACTTTCACTTTTCACTTTCATGCACTGGAGAAGGAAATGGCAACCCACTCCCGTGTTCTTGCCTGGAGAATCCCAGGGACGGGGAGCCTGGTGATATCCCGTCTGTGGAGTCGCACAGAGTCGGACACGACTGAAGCGACTTAGCAGCAGCAGCAAGATTGTTGACACACATAGCCATATGGCAGGAAAAAAATCAACTCTCAGGAGCAAAGGATAACCTCAATCAAGGTCTCATTCCCCTCTTGCCCTTTCCCTGGCCCCTCCAAACACATACATGAAGAAACTACGGGAGAGAATCAGCACCGAGGGGGAAAAAAAAGGCAGATCTTAACTCACAACACTTGAGATATTGAAATCTTGAATACAAAACATTAACATTTTGAATATTTAAAGAAATTTAAAAAATAAATTTAAAAGGTGAAGCAATTAAGTCTACCAAAAATGGACCAAGTATATTTGGAAAGAACTAAATAGTTTTTCTAGAAACATAAAAACATATAATCATTAAAATTACATAGGTATTTAATAACATATTAGTTAAAATTATTTACTTTCAATATGTGAAAGTAAATATTTGCAACTTATATTCCTTACAAAGACATATATTCAAGATATGTGACTATTTCTTCAAATCAATAAGAGAAAGGCAAACAACTCAGTGACGTCAACAGACATTTTGCAAAAGAGGACAACTGATGGCTAAGAAGCATATGACAGCCATCAAGGGGATGAAAAGCATAACTTGAATGAGATTCCACTTCCTACTTTCGAGAATTCCTGGTGCTGACTATAAGAACTCTCACAGATTGATTGTAAAAGTGTAGCTGATATAATATTTTGGGAAAGAGGTTCACATCACCTTCTAAAGTTGAAGAGAACTATGATCCATAAGATCCACTACTAGGTATAGACCCAAAAGAAACACACACACACACACACACTGAGAGACAAGATAAAAATGTGGACAGTAACATTATCTGCAAGAGCTTTAAACTAATAATGACTCATTTCCATCGATGAAAGAATGTGGTTTATTCACATGATGTCATGCTCTACTAAAAATTAACCAATTCCAGCTATGTGCAACACTGCAGGTGAATCTTACCAGAACAATGTCCAGTGAGAGGATACAAAAACAAAAGAACATATACTGTGCAATCTCATTTGTATAAAGTCCAAAAAATAAATAAAGTTTAACCTATGAAGGCAGAATTCAGAAAATAGTTACCTTTGAGGAGGAGGGTAGAGACTGAACAGAAGTAGATTTGTGCTGAAATAAACTTCAGGCCCCTCACTTACATGGACCCCTTTCAATGTCCTAAGGAGACCAAGTCAATGTGCTCACATAATCATAATGTTTTTGTAAAATGTTTAAAATAAATACATTTAACTGCAGTTGGTTCAGACATATGGTTCATTACTGTCCAAATTCACCTCAGTCACATTTCCCATTTCGCTGGATGCCTTTAGACAGGGAATGGTCTTTCAAGGGATCCATCTAGAATGAAGATGAGCTGACTGTTCACTGAGGCTGACAGTAGTGTCAAACTCAAGTGTCTAGTATCTAGTACATTTATTTTGTTCACGATTACTTCTATGAATGGTTAAGTTATTGCTTTCATTCCAGTGCAGGACTGGCTTCTAGGAATACTTCTACCACTCACCCTGTTGACTCCTTAAATTCTGTGACCTAACAGCGGAGAGCCAGAGGTCATATAGCAATTTAAGTGTATCCTACAGTACTAGCCAGTGGAAATATTTGGGTAATGGAGAGGAAACCAGAGGTAAAGCGTCTGCCTGCTATGCAGAAGACCCGGGTTCAATTCCTGGGTTGGGAAGATCCTCTGGGGAAGGAAATGGCAACCCATTCCGGTACTTTTGCCTGTAAAATCCCATGGACAGAGGAGCCTGGTAGGCTACAGTCCATGAAATCGCAAAGAGTCAGACATCACTGAGCAACTTCACATGGTCATAGAGAGGACACAAGGTAAAATAAACAGAGTAAAAAATCTAGTCCGCGTAAATTTTTCCAGTCATGATGTATAAAACTACAGGCAGAGAATTTATTTCGTATTGATGTCTCATGACGTCGTCTCTCAACAAGAATGTACCAGATAACACAACATAAAAATTTATAAAGGCACCATAGTGTTGTTTTTTTTTTTCCTTTTGTGTGGGGAATTGAGACAAATAGAGTGTATTAAAATTCTCAGATTTGGGAAACTGAATGAATCCTAGTAGAATTTAAAAAAAAAAAGGAAACCTACTGTCACTGAAAAGCAAGTCTGTGTGCCCAATGCACAGTGAGGCCAGTTCAGTTCAGTTCAGTCGCTCAGTTGTGTCCAACTTTGTCAAACCATGGACTGCAGCACACTGGGCTTCCCTGTCCGTCACCAATTCCCAGAGCTTGCTCAAACTCATGTCCATCAAGTCAGTGATGCCATCTAACCATCTCATCCTTTGTCATCCCCTTCTCCTGCCTTTGATCTTTCACAGCATCAGGATCTTTTCAAATGAGTCAATTCTTCGCACAAGGTGGCCAAAGTATTGGAGTTTCAGCTTCAGCATCAGTCCTTCCAATGAACACCCAGGACTGATCTCCTTTAGGATGGACTAGTTGGATCTCCTTGCAGTCCAAGGGACTCTCAAGAGTCTTCTCCAGCACCGAAGTTCAAAAGCATCAATTCTTCGGTGCTCAGCCTTCTTTATAGTCCAACTGTCACTTCCATACATGACTACTGGGAAAACCATAGCTTTGACTAGCTGGACCTTTGTTGGCAAAGTAATGTCTCTGCTATTTAACGTGCTGTAGGCTGGTCATAGCTTTTCTTCCAAGGAGCAGGCATCTTTTAATTTCATGGCTGCAGTCCCAATCTGCAGTGATTCTGGAGCTCAAGAAAATAAAGTCTGCCACTGTTTTCATTGTTTCCCCATCTATTTGCCATGAAGTGATGGGACCAGATGCCATGATCTTAGTTTTCTGAATGTTGAGTTTTAAGCCAACTTTTTCACTCTCTTCTTTCATTTCATCAAGAGGCTCTTTAGTTCTTCTTCACTTTCTGCAATAAGGGTGGTGTCATCTGCATATCTGAGGTTATTGATATTTCTCCTGGAAATCTTGATTCCAGCTTGTTTTTTTTTTAATTTAAATTTATTTATTTTAATTGGAGGCTAATTACTTTACGATATTGTATTGGTTTTGCCATACATCAACACGAACGCTTCATCCAGTCTGGCGTTTTGCATGATGTACTCTATATGTAAGTTAAATAAGCAGGGTGACAGTATACAGTCTTGATGTACTCTTTTCTCAATTTGGAACCAGACTGTTGCTTCATGTCCAGTTCCAACTCTTGCTTCTTGACCTGCATTTAGATTTCTCAGGAGGCAGGTAATGTCCCATCTTTTAAGAGTTTCCCACAGTTTGTTATGATTCACACAGTCAAAGGTTTTTGATACTTTGACTGTGAGGCCAAAGAATATCAAAACATTAGAGTTTGGAACAGAAAAAAGTTTATTGCAAGGTCATGCGGAGGTGAGTGGCTCATGCTATAAAAACTCCAAACTCCTCAAAAGCTTTCAGCGAAGCTTTTTTATAAGAAAGGTGAGGGAAGGGTGTGGTTAGTTGTTGCAGATGTCTTGGTGTCAGATCTTTTGTTCCCGAGGTCGGGTCATGGTCAGGTACAATGTCCCTGCAAATCTCTATCAGACAAATGTTATTCTCGGACAAGAAAGGGCAAGGTACCAAGGCACAGCTTTCACCCTCCAGGGTCCTGGTCCTGGGCAAGAGGAGGCAGATCTCAGCTGGTGGCTCCCGTAGGGCCAGGTCCTCGCTGAGGGGACCAGGCCTCCGATCCAGCTGGCCCTCGGGCCTCAGGCCACCCACAGCATGGTGGCGCAGGCAGGCCTCGCAGACCGTGACCCAGGCAGACTGCCGTTGCTCTTACTTCACAGAGACAGGCAGGTGCGGAGGTTCACTGCTGCTGCAGGCTTGGGCTGAGGCCAGGGGTGGCCATGGTGGGGGTTCTGGAGCCCGACAGGAAACAGATTCCGGCCTGTCCCCTGAGCCCCAGCTCACCCACTGAGCCAGGGCCAGGAAACAGGCTGGAGGGCCCCGAGGAAAAGGCCAGGATCACCACTTACCTCACTCCCCCCCTGCTGACCCGCCCCCCGCCAGTCTCTGGCTGAACCCTCTCACGAAATGTCCCTCAGTGATGGTTGGTTGCTTGTGGGCAGGGCCTCTGAAGCACCATCCAGCAGCTGAGCAGGGCCACTAAGGGCCGCTTACTGACGGTTGCTGGTGCGTGGGGATTGCTGTGGTGCTGACCAGGGGCTGAGCAGGACCTTCCGCCTGGTGACGGGTGCAGAGCACTGAGGCACAGCAGTGGTTATCTGCTAAGAGCTGCCCTCAGGTGCCCGGTTACACACCACTAGGAACATAGTGGCAAAATAAACAGAACCTAAACGCCGTGAGAAGGAAAGGAAAGATTCCTGCAGAGGAACAAAAACTAAGCCTTCAGCTGAAATGTTCAGCACAACACAGGAAATGATAAAATAGTGGAATCCCTTCAAATCTGGGGAGAAGTGTCTCTCAATAGCTCAGTGCACAATTGTGTTTTCAACAAAACTGTTTTTCAGAAACACTCGGGGTTGGGGGGGGGTAGGCTTTTCATTCAAAACAGACTTTTATGAAAAAAATAATAATAATAATTCTTAGGAATGACTTAAAAGAAATGGAGAAGATTCCAGAAGGAAGGCTTGTGATGCAGGAAGGAATGAGCAGAGAAACTGGTAAAAGTGTGAATATATACAAATAAGCCTTGCCTTGTGAGGATGAAAGAGAAGAAGGAAAGAAAGAAAGAAAGCTAATACTAGATAACAAAAGCCTAAGAGAGTAAAGATGCTGATTCACTTTATAATTCACTATTTTAGGCTGCATGTTATAATTTATAGGATACTGATTAAAAGACTAGAGAGCAAATATATTACCTCTCAGACAGAAAGAGAAAAAGGTGAAACAGGGGGACCAAAAATAACATTTAATCTGGAAGATAGCAAGAAAGAGGGAAAACAGGATTAAAAAAAGGAGACACCAATAGAAGAAAAGGAAGAGATAAAAAAAGGAAAGAAGAAAATGAAGGAAGAAGGGAGAGAAGGAAGGTTGATTTGTTCAAGGAGAGGCAGACGCAAGTTACAAGGGAGATGTGCTGAACGCAGAAAACCACTCCAGATTGAAAGTTAGAGACAAAAAGCGTTTTAACCGGCAGATACCAAGTGCTGGCTTCACAGTGAGGCAAGAGCTACTTTCAGTGAAGACGTTACAATAGCAACAAGTCAGGAAAAGGAATGCTGTTCTTCAAAAATTCTTTGAGTTGCCTCTGATATCAATTCACATTCCAGTCCCCTAATTATTGACTGTCCTCGACCTCAGAGTCAACCTGGGGTCATGGTTTTTAGTGCATCATTGGAAGATTCTTGTGGCCCCATCATGGTCATCCATTGATGGATGATACTTGCTCCCCAACAAAATCTCAGATCATAAAGTGAAGTATCAACCATACGTAATAATGGAAAAGATTTCATTTTCCCTAGTCCTAACCATCGCATTACATGGAATTTTATGCTGAAATCATATTATTTTGGAAAATGGAAGGCAATTTCTTAAAATAGTTTAAAGGAAAATATATTTTTATAAAGATACAAATTAGAGAAGCAAATGATACTGGAAAAGAATCATTCTCTTCACTTCCGTATTAAAGAGAGACAATGATTAACATTTTCAGTTATAATTTGGGGTAATATTCTAAGCTTTTGTAATTGTATGAAAAAAAGAATATATTAGCAAAATATATCAAGACACATAATCAAATATAAAATACTAAGGGTTTTATATAAATCAATAAGCATGCAAATATGCTCCATAGGAAAATGTATACATAATATGAGTAAGTAATTAATTACAGAAAACTAGAGGGGCATGAAACATGATAAAATCTTATTTTCAATAAAAAGTGAAGGAATGAAAACTAAAATGGATACCATTCTCAAGGATCATATTTGATTAATAGAAATGTATTATGTTATCCAGACATTTTTTCATAATTATAGTTTATCATATATAAGGGTATTTTTATGTGGTCAAAATAAATAATATAGCTGAATTATGATTTATTTAACATTTTTAGCTTATGAAATCTCTTTGAAACTAGGCTCATTTCCAGTTGCTTACTCAACACCTGAAACTCAGCATATTAAGAACTAAATTCATATTTCCACCAAGTCTTTTCTACCCACCATTTTCCCCATCTTAGTAAATAGATACCCAATCCTCCCAGGTCTCTGGTCAAAAACCTTGCCATCATTCTTTATTTCATTCCCATATCCAATATGAAAAGAAATTCTGTTGGCTCTCCTTTCAAAATCTATGTTGGACTGACAATTTCTCATCATCTCCACTGCTGGTGGGATGTCCAAGCCACCATCATTTCTCATTAGTGTAATTGCACTAGCTGCTCACCAAGTCTCTCCATTTCTGCTCTTGTACCTCTGCGGTCTGGTACCAACAGAACAGCCAGAGTGAAACTCTTGAAATACAAGTTAGATCAAATCACTCCTCTGCTCAAAACCCTTCCCTGGCTGCCCATTTCACTTACCTTCAAAGGCAAAGTCCTTAAAATTTCTTCTGCATTAGTCAGAGTAAGTAATTATAGTTTGCAGTTTAAAAAAGAAATCTTGACAGCATAAATGTCACAATGTGATGGAGGTTGAGTGGCTCTCCTAGATGTCTCTCCTCCCAGGGAACCTAATCGTCTTCCATCAGGGGACTCTACTGTTCTCTAAGGCCATCTTGGAGTGCTCTGCGCGATCTCCTCCAGCCAACTGGCCAATAAAATTCACAGACAGAGAGACAGTCAGTTCTATTGGCAAGAATTAATTTTGCGTCCCCTCCCAGACTACAGGAAAGATAATACAGCTATGTGTCCATGGGTATGGGGCACCAGCTCTTTCTTCTTCCTGGATCACTGCTCCTCAAAGTATTAAGATGATGAAATTTTTCATCTTCTTCAAATGTTTGCCCAAAAATCACTTTCTTACCGAGAGCTTTCAGACCATCCAATTTATAGTTGCAACCTATAATTGCAATCACCTTTTCCCTACTTTGCTTTTCCATTTTTCCAAAGTATACATGTATATCATTTCCTAATACAATTGACCTATTTCTTAATGGTCACTGCATGACAAGGTATCATATAATCTCCACCAGGGCATATACCTGAGTCCGTTTAGTACATTGATGTATTGTCTAGAATAGTGTTTGGCACTGAATAGGCACTCAGTAACTAATTTGCAGTAAGTATTATAAAATGGTTATGATCTCAGGACTATCATTTTTAAGTTTAAGCTCCTTACATGTAAGTTCTCCGAAGTGTGACATTTTAAGTATAACTAGTTAAAATTTTATATATATTTTCTTATGGAAAACAATTCACTTTACTTCTATTTCTCATTTTTTAATGATTTCTGTTACTCACTTCCGATTTTATGCTTCTGAAAATTACCATCATATTTTCTTATCCTTTAATGTTTTCTAAGAATTTCATCTCAGTATTTAATTATTAGTCACTTATTTTCATGCTTATATAATTCTTCCATCCGCTACTCCTTCCAAATCCCTGATATGCTGTCAACAATATCATCTGATATTTTAGATTCAGTACATTATTGTTAGTTTTCAGTGCATTTCACATTTTTATTTTTAACTTAATAAATTTATTTTAATGGGGGGCTAATTACTTTACAATATTTTGTTGGTTTTTGTCATACGTTGACATGAATCAGCCGTGGGTGTACATGTGTCCCCCATCCTGAACCCCCCTCTCACCTCCCTCCCCATCCCAGCCCTCTGGGTTGTCGCAGTGCACTGGCCCTGAATGCCCTGTTTCATGCATCAAACTTGGACTGGTGATCTATTTCACATATGGTAATATACATGTTTCAGTGCTATTCTCTCAAATCATCACCTTCTCCCACGGAGTCCAAAAGTCTGTTCTTTACATCTGTGTCTCTTTTGCTGTTTCTAATATATGGGGTCATCATTACCCTCTTTCTAAATTCCGTATATATGCATTAATATACTGTATTGGTGTTTTTCTTTCTGACTTATTTCACTCTATATAATAGGCTCCATTTTCATTCATCTTATTAGAATTGACTCAAATGTGTTCTTTTTAATAGCTGAGTAATATTCCATTGTGTATATGTACCAAAACTTTTTTACCCATTCTTCTGCCGATGGACATCTAGGTTGCTTCCATGTCCTAGCTATTGTAAACAGTGTTGTGATGAAAATTGGGGTACATATGTCTCTTTCCCTTCTGGTTTCCTCAGTGTGTATGCCCAGCAGTGGGGTTCCTGGGTTGTTTGGCAATTCTCTTTTCAGTTTTTTAAGGAATCGTCACACTGTTCTCCATAGTGGCTGTAATAGTTTGGATTGCCATCAATAGTGTAAGAGGATTCCCTTTTCTCCACACCCTCTCCAGCATTTATTGTTTGTAGACTTTTGGATAGCAGCCATTCTAACAGATTTTGGCTCTAAAATCACTGCAGATGGTAACTATAGCCATAAAATTAAAAGATGCTTGCTCCTTGGAAGAAAAGCTATGACCAACCTAGACAGCATATTAAAAAGCAGAGACATTACTTTGCCAACAAATGTCCATCTAGTCAAAGCTATGGTTTTCCCAGTAGTCATGTATGGGTGTGAGAGTTGGACTATAAAGAAAGATGAGCACTGAAGAATTGATGCTTTTTAATTGCAGTGTTAGAGAAGATTCTTGAGAGTCCCTTAGATGGCAAGGAGATCAAACCAGTCGATCCTAAAGGAAATCAGTCCTGAATATTCATTGGAAGGACTGATGCTGAAGCTGAAACTCCAATATTTTGGCCACCTGATGCAAAGAACTGACTCATTGGAAAAGACCCTGATGCTGGGATTGAAAGTGAGAGAAGGAGACTACACAGGATGAAATGGTTGGACGGCATCACTGACTCAATGGACATGAGTTTGAGTAAACTCCGGGAGTTGGCGATGGACAGGGAGGCCTGGCATGCTGCAGTCACTGGGGTCGCAAAGAGTCAGACATGACTGAGCAACTGAACTGAACTGACTGATTCTGACAGTATTCTTACATTTTCATTTTGCACATAATTGCAATCATTTTCATTTTTAATAGCATTTATTATTTCCTTTCTAACTTAATAGCATGCATGTTCATTGGAGACAACTAGCAATACATAAAACCATAAAATAAGAAGTAACAATCACCTATAATCCCCACCCCCTAGAGATAACCACCATTAGCATTTTGATACATTTCTTCCCAGTGTCTAAATATTTTTTTAAATTAAACTAGAATTGACCTACAACACTATATTAGTTCCAGGTGCACAACACAGTAATTTGATATTTCAGTATATTACAAAATGGTCATCATGATAAGTCTACCATTCATCACCATAGAAAGATATTACAATTGACTATTTTGCTCATGCTGTATATTTCATTCTCATGACTCAATTATTTTTTAAGTAGAAGTTTGTACCTCTTAATCTCCCTCACCTATTCTCTCCTCCCCCACGCTTTCCAACCACCCGTTAGTTCTCTGTATCTATGAGTCGATTTCTGTTTTTGTTACCTTTGTTTGTTTGTTTTGCTTTTTAGATTGAACAGGTAAGTGAAATCATACAGACTTTGTCTTTCTCTGTTTGACTTATTTCACTCAGCATAATACCCTCTGGGTCCATCCATGTTGTCCAAATGGCAAGATGTCGTTCTTATTTACGGCTGAGTAATGGTCCACATCTTCATCCATTCATCCATGGTATGCCCTGAGGTTATGTCCATATCTTGGCTATTGTAAATAATGCCTCAATGAATGCTGGGTCCATATATCTTTTCAAATTAGTATTTTTCTTTTCTTTGGGACATCATGCAGAAGTAGAATTGCTCAATCATATGCCAGGTCTATATTTAATTTTTTGAGGAATTTCATGCTGTTCTCCACAGTGACTGCTCCAAGTTACATTCCCACCAACATCGCACAGTTTCCCTTATCTCCACATTCACACTGACACTTGTTATTTGTTGTTTTTTGATAAAATTCATTTTGACAGGTATGATGTGACTTTTCACTGCAGTTTTGATTTGCATTTTGAACTTTACGTGTGTCTGTTGACCATCTATATGTCTTTAGGAAAAGAAAATTACAATGATTTAAACTTCATTTCACTTTTTTCTTTCAATTTTCACTGCTTACTATTTTTTATAAAAGATATAATTTAAATGAATAAAGATTCAGCTGGTAGCAAGATTCTAGATCACAAGTTTTCCCTTAAAAAATACTGTTTCAGTACTTCCTTATATTTAAAGTGTAGATTTTGGGTTGATCTGGCTTAACTTACTTTGATGCTAATAGGTTTATTTCATTCCTCTGACCAAACACTATAGATTTGTTTCTCTGATATCCAGATTCAAATATTTCAATAGATTTTTTACTTTATTTATTAACTGTTTGTTTTTCATTACTTTTAAAGTTATCAGCATAGAGCTATCAATATAAATAAAGTTCCCATCATATGGCAGATCTACAGTTACCTGGGATATGTGGATTCTTGGATGCAGGTCCTTGTAAATGCTTTAAATTTCAATAGTAAGGATCCAAGTAGAATGTATCTTTCCCTCCCAAGGGTGCTTTCACCCTCTGAAGGGGTTTTCCAGATTTTTCTAGGCTAAACTACTTGATCAAAAGGCAAAATT
>NW_011494842.1:2527446-2528062 GCF_000754665.1 Bison bison bison | reverse complement strand
GAACTGGTTAGATCTCCTTGCAGTCCAAGGGACTCTCAAGAGTCTTCTCCAACACCACAGTTCAAAAGCATCAATTCTTTGGTGCTCAGCTTCCTTATAGTCCAAACTCACATCCATATATGACTACTGGAAAAACCATAGCTTTTTTTTTTTTTAATCTATCTAATTTTTTTTTAATTTTATTTTATTTTTAAACTTTACATAATTGTATTAGTTTTGCCAAATATCAAAATGAATCCACCACAGGTATACATGTGTTACTACATGGACCTTGGTTGGCTAAGTAATGTCTCTGCTTTTTAATATGCTCTCTAGGTTGGTCATAATTTTCTTTCCAAGGAGTAAGCGTCTTTTAATTTTATGGCTGCAGTCAACATCTGCAGTGATTTTGGAGGCCCCCAAAATTAAGTCTGCCACTGTTTCCATTGTTTCCCCATCTATTTGCCATGAAGTGATGGGACCAGATGCCATGATCTTAGTTTTCTGAATGTTGAGCTTTAGGACATTTTCACTCTCCTCTTTCATTTTCATCAAGAGGCTCTTTAGTTCTTCTTCACTTTCTGCCATAAGGGTGGTGTCATCTGCATATCTGAGGTGACTGATATTTCTCCAGCAA
>NW_011494842.1:2524608-2527346 GCF_000754665.1 Bison bison bison | reverse complement strand
TGTCCAGTTCTAACTGTTGCTTCCTGACTTGCATACAGATTTCTCAAGAGGCAGGTCAGGTGGTTTGGTATTCCCATCTCTTTCAGAATTTTCCGCAGTTTATTGTGATCCACACAGTCAAAGGCTTTGTCATGGTCAATAAAGCAGAAATAGATGTTTTTCAGGAGCTCTCCTGCTTTTTTGATTATCCAGTGGATGTTGACAATTTGATCTCTGCCTCTGCAATTTGATCTCTGGCAAATTGGTTCCTATGACTTTTCTAAATCCAGCTTGAACATCTGGAAATTCACAGTTCACATATTGTTGAAGACTAGCTTGGAGAATTTTGAGAATTATTTTACTAGCATGTGAGATGAGTGTAATTGTGTGGTAGTTTGAACATTCTTTGGCATTTTCTTTCTTTGGGATTGGAATGAAAACTGACCTTTTCCAGTCCTGTGGCCACTGCTGAGCTTTCCAAATTTGCTAGCATATTGAGTGAAGCACTTTCACAGCATCATCTTTTAGGATTTGAAATAGCTCAACTGGAATTCCATAACCTCCACTAGCTTTGTTTGTAGTGATGCTTCTTAAGGTCCACTTGACTTCAAATTTCAGGATGTCTGGCTCCAGGTGAGTGATCACACCATTGTGATTATCTGGGTCGTGAAGATCTTTTTTGTACAGTTCTTCTGTGCATTCTTCCCACCTCTTCTTAATATCTTCTGCTTCTGTTAGGTTCATACCATTTCTGTCCTTTATTGAGCCCATCTTTGCATGAAATGTTCCCTTGGTATCTCTACTTTTCTTGAAGAAATCTCTAGTCTTTCCCATTCTATTGTTTTCATCTATTTCTTCGCATTGATCACTGAGGAAGGCCTTCTTGTCTCTCCTTACTATTCTTTGGAACTCTGCTTTCAAAAGGGCATATCTTTATTTTTCTCCTTTGCTTTTTGCTTCTCTTCTTTTCACAGCTATTTGTAAGGCTTCCTCAGACAGCCATTTTGCTTTTTTGCATTTCTTTTTCTTGGGGATGGTCTTGAACCCTGTCTCCTTTACAATGTCATGAACCTCAGTCTATAGTTTACCAGGCACTCTGTCTATCAGATCTAGTCCCTTAAATCTATTTCTCACTTCCACTGTATAATCTTAAGGAATTTGATTTAGGCCACACCTTCAGACATAAAGAAAACAAAGGGACAACTATAATCACCTCAAATTATATGATATTTTCAATGTGCAGCTCTAGAATCCAGTGTAATATCAGCCTCCTTTCAAGTGCTCCATAATTATCCAGAATCTGTGCCATCACAGTGGCTTCTCACCCTTAACTCTACCAAACTGAAGTGAAGTGAAATTGCTCAATCATGTCCAACTCTTTGTGACCCCATGGACTATACAATCCATCAATTCTCCAGGCCAGAATACTGGAGTGGGTAGCCTTTCCCTTCTCAAGAGGATACTCCCAACCCAGGGATAAAATCCAGATCTCCCACATTGCAGGTGGATTCTTTACCAGCTGAGCCACAAGGGAAACTCTAACTCTACCAAAGACATAGTCAATTCCAATTTTCTTGAAACTTCTATCTTGTCAGTGTTCTTAAAAGTGATTTAAGGGGGTAGGAGAGATGTCTTTCCACCCAAGGTCTAACCTTGATTTTACTAAAACAGTCATTTTGATTTTTTTAAACTTTTATACCTACATGATATTGAGAAACATTTTAAAATATTTTTAATTAATTTATTTATTTTAATTGGATAATAATTACTTTACAATATTGTGATGGTTTTTGCCATACATCAACATGAATTGGCATAGGTATACAAGAGTCTCCTCCATTTTGAACCCCTATCCCACCTCCCTACCCATCCTATCCCTCTGGGTTGTACCAGAGCCCTGGCTTTGGGTGTCCTGCTTCATGCATCAAACTTGCACTGGCCATCTATTTTTCAAATGGTAATGTACACGTTTCAATATTATTCTCTCAAATCATCCCACCCTCACCTTCTCCCACTGAGTTCAAAAGTCTGTTCTATATGTCTGTGTCTCATTTTCTGCCCTGCATGTAGGATCGTCATTACCATCTTTCTAAATTCTATATATGTTAATACACAATATTTTTCTTTCTCTTTCTTACTTATTTCACTCTGTATAATAGACTTCAGTTTCATCCATTTCATTAGAACTGACTCAAATGTGTTCCTTTCTATAGCTGAATAATATTCCAGTGTGTATATATACCACAATTTCCTTACTCATTCATCTGTTGATGGGCATTTAGGCTGCTTCCATGTCCTAGCTATTGTAAACAGTGTTGCAATGAATATTGGGGTACATGTGTCTCCTTCAATTTTGGTTTCCGCAGGGTGTATACCCAGCAGTGGGATTGCTGGGTTGTATGGCAGTTCTATTCCCAGTGGTTTAAGAAATCTCCACGCTGGTGTCCTTGGTGGCTATAACCAATTTGCATTCCTACCAACAGTGTAAGAGAGTTCCCTTTTCTCCACATCCTCTCCAGCATCTATTGTTTGTAGACTTTTTGATGATGGCCATTCTGACCAGCATGACATGATACCTCATTGTGGTTTTGATTTGCGTTTCTCTAGTAATGAGCAATCGGAGAAGGCAATGGCACCCCACTCCAGTACTCTTACCTGGAAAATCCCATGGACAGAGGAGCCTGATGGGCTGCAGTCCATGGGGTCACTAAAAGTCGGACACGACTGAGCGACTTCACTTTCACTTTTCACTTTCATGC
>NW_011494842.1:2520621-2524169 GCF_000754665.1 Bison bison bison | reverse complement strand
ATATATATATATATTTTATATTTTATAAAAGCTTTTTAGTTTAATTAGGTCCCGATTGTTATTTTGTTTTTATTTCCATTACTTGGGGAGGTGGGTCATAGAGGATCTTGCTGTGATTTATGTTGGAGAGTGTTCTGCCTATATTTTCCTCTAAGAATTTTAAGTTTCTGGTCTTACAATTAGATCTCTAATCCATATTGAGTGTCTTTTTGTGTATGGTGTTAGAAAGTGTTCTAATTTCATTCTTTTACATGTAGTTGACCAGTTTTCCCAGCACCACTTGTTGAAGAGACTGTCTTTTCTCCATTGCATATTTTTGCCTCCTTTGTTAAAGATAATGTGTCCATAGGAGCATGGATTTATCTCTGGACTTTCTATATTGTTCCATTGATCTTTATTTCTGTCTTTGTGCCAGTAACATACTGTCTTGATGACTGTAGCTTTGTAGTATAGTCTGAAGTCAGCAAGGTTGATTCTACCAGTTCCATTCTTCTTTCTCAAAATTGCTTTGGCTGTTTGAGGTCTTTTGTGTTTTCATACAAATTGTGAAATTATTTGTTCTAATTCTGTGAAAAATACCATTAGTAGCTTGATAGGGATTGCATTGAATCTATAGATTGCTTTGGGTAGTATACTCATTTTCACTATATTGATTCTTCCAATTCAAGAACATGGTATATTCCTCTATCTATTTGTGTCACCTTTGATTTCTTTCATCAGTGTTTTATAGTTTTCTGTATACAGGTCTTTTGCTTCTTTAGGTAAATTTATTCTTAAATATTTTATTCTTTCTGTTGCAATGGTGAATGGGGTTGTCTCCTTAATTTCTATTGCTGATCTTTCATTGTTAATGTATAGGAATATAAGGGGTTTCTGTGTATTGATGTGATATCCTACAACTTTACTGTTTATTGATTAGCTCTAGTAATTTTCTGGTGGCATCTCTAGGGTTTTCTAAGTACAGGATCATATCATCTGCAAACAGTGAAAGTTTTGCTTCTTTTCCAATCTGGATTCTTTTATTTCTTTTTCTTCTCTGATTGCTGTGACAAGAACTTCCAAAACTATGTTGAATTATAGTGGTGAGAGTCGGTACCTTTGTCTTGTTCCTGATTTTAGTGGAAATGTTTCCAATTTTTTGCCATTGAGGATAATGTTTTCTATGGGTTTGTCATATATGGCATTTATTATGTTGAGGTATGTTCTTTCTATTCCTACTTTATAGAGAGATTTATCATAAATGGGTCTTGAATTTTGTCAAAGGTTTTCTTTGCATCTACTGAAATTATCATATGGCTTTTGTCTTTCAATTTATTAATATGGTGTATCACATTGATTTGCAAATATTAAAGAATTCTTACATCCCTGGAATAAAGCCCACTTAATCATGATGTCTGATCTTTTAATATGTTGTTAGATTCTGTTTGCTAGAACTCTGTTGAGGATTTTTGCATCTATGTTCATCAGTAATATTGGCCTATAATTTTATTTTTTGTGTGTGGCAACTTCGTTTGGTTTGGGTATCAGGGTGTTGATGGCCTTGTAAAATGATTTAGGGAGTTTTCCATCCTTTGCAACTTTCTGGAAGAGTTTGAGTAGAGTAGATGTCAGCTCTTCTCTAAATTTCTGGTAGAATTCAACTGTGAGGCCATCTGGTCCTGGGCTTTTTTTGTTGGCAGATTTTTAAATACAGCTTTTATTTCTGTGCTTGTGATTGTTCTGTTCAAATTTTATTTTTCTTCCTGGTTCAATTTTGGAAGGTAATGCTTTTCTAAGAATGTGTCCATTTCTTCCAAGTTGTCCATTTTATTGGCATATAGTTGCTTATAGTAGTCTTTTATGACTTCCCTGTAGCTCAAATGGTGAAGAATTTGCCTGCGATGCAGGAGACCAGGGCTTGATCCCTGGGTGGGGAAAATCCTCTGAAGAAGGGAATGGCAATCCACTCCAGTATTCTTACCTGGGGAATCCCAGAGACAGAGAAGCCTGGTGGGCTACAGTCCATGGGGTCGCAAAGAGTCAGACACGACTGAGCAACTTACACACACACACACACACACAAACAATAACATTTGCACAGAATGTGTGCAAATGTGAGTGATTTCCTGTGAGTTCGCAGTCTTTTGTGACCCTTTGTATTTCTGTATTGTCTGCTATAATGTCTTCATTTTCATTTCTAATTTTATTGATTTGAGTCTTCGTTTTTTTTTCTTAATGAGTCTGGCTAAGGATTTGTCTGTTTTATTTACCTTCTCAAAGAATGAGCTTTATTCATCTTTGCTATAGTCGCCTTCATTTCTTTTTATTCTATTTCTGCTCTAATTTTTATGATTTATCTCCTTTTATTAACTTTGGGGGGTTTTGTTCTTCTTTTTCTAGTTGCTTTATGTGTAAAATTAGGTTGTTTATTTGATTTTTCTCTTGTTTCTTGAGGTAGGCTTCTATTGTTATGAACTTCATTCTCAGCATTACTTTTACTGAATCCCATAGGTTTTGGGTTGTCATGATTTTAATTATCATTTGTTTCTATGCATATTTTGATTTCCTTTTTTATTTCTTCAGTGATCTCTTGCTTATTCAGAAGCATGTTGTTTAGCCTCCCTATGATTGTGTCCTTTATAGTTTTTTTTCCTCTAGTTAATAGTTACTATTACAGCATTGTGACTGGAAAAGATGCTTGAAATGATTTCAATTTGTTTTTAATTTACCCAGGCTAGATTTTTAGCCCAGAATGTCATTTATCACGAAAAATGTTGCACGTGAACTTGAGAAAAAGGTTAAATCCATTGTTTTGGTCTGAAATGCCGTGTAGATATCAATTAGGTCTAACAGGTCCAATGTATCATTTATAGCTTGTGTTTACCTGTTAATTTTCTGTCTGGATGATCTGGCCATTGGTGTGAGTGGGGTATTAAAGTCCCCTGCTATTACTGTTTACTGTCAATTTCCCCTTTCATAGCTGTTAGCATTTGCCTTATGTACTGAGGTGCTCCTACATTAGGGGCACATATATTTAAAATTGTTATATCTTCCTCTTGGATTGATCTCTGATCATTATGTGGTGTCCTTCTTTGTCTCTTATAATGCTCTTTATTTTAAAGTTTATTTTATCTGATATGAGTATTGCTACTCCTGCTTTCTTTTGATCTCCATTTGCATGAAATATCTTTTCTAGCCCTTTACTGGAAGGAACATACACTGAAAGTGTGTATGTTTCCCTAAGTTTGAGGTGGGTCTTTTGTTCAGTTCAGTCACTCAGTCATGTCCGACTCTTTGCCACCCCATGAATCGCAGCATGCCAGGCCTCCCTGTCCATCACCATCTCCCAGAGTTCACTCAGACTCATGTCCATCGAGTCAGTGATGCCATACAGCCATCTCATCCTCTTTCGTCCCCTTCTCCTCCTGCCTCCAACCCCTCCAGCATCAGAGTCTTTTCCAATGAGTCAACTCTTTGCATGAGGTGGCCAAAGTACTGGAGTTTCAGCTTTAGCATCATTCCTTCCAAAGAAATCCCAGGGCTGATCTCCTTCAGAATGGACTGGTTGG
>NW_011494842.1:2484609-2520510 GCF_000754665.1 Bison bison bison | reverse complement strand
AGGCTTTTGAATATGCTATCTAGGTTGGTCATAAATTTCCTTCCAAGGAGTAAGTGTCTTTTAATTTCATGGCTGCAATCACCAACTGCAGTGATTTTGGAGCAAAAAAAAAAAAAAAGTCTGACACTGTTCCCACTGTTTCCCCATCTATTTCCCATGAAGTGATGGGACCAGATGCCATGATCTTAGTTTTCTGAATGTTGAGCTTTAGGCCAACTTTTTCACTCTCCTCTTTCACTTTCATCAAGAGGCTCTTTAGTTCCTCTTCACTTTCTGCCATAAGGGTGGTGTCATCTGCATATCTGAATTTATTGATATTTCTCCTAGCAATCTTGATTCCAGCTTGTGCTTCTTCCAGCCCAGCGTTTCTCATGATGTACTCTGCATAGAAGTTAAATAAGCAGGGTGACAATATACAGCCTTGATGTACTCCTTTCCCGATTTGGAACCAGTCTGCTGTTCCATGTCCAGTTCTAACTGTTGCTTCTTGACCTGCATACAAATTTCTCAGGAGGCAGGTCAGGTGGTCTGGTGTCCCCATCTCTTTCAGAACTTTCCACAGTTTATTGTGATCCACACAGTCAAAGGCTTTGGCATAGTCAATAAAGCAGAAATAGATATTTTTCTGGAACTGTCTTGCTTTTTCGATGATCCAGCGGATGTTGGCAATTTGATCTCTGCTTCCTCTTTTGTAAACAGCCATATATAGGGGTTTTGTTTTTGTATCCATTTGGCCAGTCATTGTCTTTTGGTTGGAGAATCTAACCCATTTACATTTAAGATGATTATTGATAGGTATTGGAGAAGGCAATGGCACCCCACTCCAGTACTCTTGCCTGGAAAATCCCATGGGCAGAGGAGCCTGGTAGGCTGCAGTCCATGGGGTCACTAAGAGTCAGACACGACTGAGCGACTTCACTTTGACTTTTCACTTTCATGCATTGGAGAAGGAAATGGCAACCCACTCCGGTGTTCTTGCCTGGAGAATCCCAGGGACGGAGGAGCCTGGTGGGCTGCCGTCTATGGGGTCACACAGAGTCGGACACGACTGAAGTGACTTAGCAGCAGCAGCATTGATAGGTATGATCTCATTACCATTTACTCTAATGTTTGGTTCATTTTTAGAAACTTTTTCTATGTTTCCTGTCTAGAGAAGACCCTTTGGCATTTGTTGAAGAGCTGGTTTGGTGGTGCTGAATTCTCTCAGCTTTTGCTTATCTGTAAAGCTTTTGATTTCTCCTTTGAATATGAACAAGATCCTTTCTGTGTAGAGTAATCTTGGTTGCAGGTTTTTCTCTTTCATTACTTTTAGTATATCCTGCCATTCCCTTCTGGCATACAGAATTTCTGTTGAAAGATCAACTGTTGCCCTTATAGGGATCCCCTTTTATGTTATTCATTGTTTATCCCTTGCTGCTTTTAATATTTTCTCTTTGTGTTTAATTTTTGTCAGTTTGATTAGTATGCATCTTGGTGTGTTTCCTCTTGGGTTTATCCTGTATGGAACTCTCTGGACTTCTTGAACTTGGGTGACTATTTCCTTCCCCATTTTAGGGAAAATTTCAACTATTATCTCCTCAAATATTTTCTCTTGCCCTTTCCTTTTGTCTTCTTCTTCTGGGACTCCTATGATTCAAATGGTGGAGTGTTTAACATTGTCCCAGAGGTCTCTGAGGCTGTCCTCATTTCTTTTTATTCTTTTTTTCTTTATTTATTTCCACCATTCTATATTCCAGCTCACTTATCCTTTCTTCTATCTCAGTTACTCTACTATTGTTTCCCTGCAGAGCACTTTTAATCCGTTATTGCATTATTCATTATTGATTAACTATTCTTTATTTCTTCTAGGTTCTTCTTAAACATTTGTTGCATTTTCTCAATCCATGATTCTAGTCTATTTATCTGTAACTCCATTTTCTTTTCAAGATTTTGGATCATCTTTCCTATCATTATTCTGAATTATTTTTCAGACTCCCTTTCTCTTCTTCTTTTGTTTAGTTTGGTGGGTTTTTATCATGTTCCTTCACCTGCTGGATATTCCTCTGCTTTCCATTTTGTTTAGTTTGCTGTGTTTGAGGTCTCCTTTCTTCAGACTGGAGTGTCATAGTTCCTCTTAATTGTGGAGTCTGCTCTCTGTGGGTGGGGTTGACCATGGCTTGTGAAGGTTTCCTGGTTGGAGGAGTTTGTGTCTGTGTTCTAGTGGGTAGAGCTGATCTCGTCTCTCTGGAGGGCAATCCAGTGTCCAGTAGTATGTTTTGGGGTATCGATGGGTTTGGTATGGCTTTGGGCAGCCTGTCTTTCAATATTCAGTGCTGTGTTCCTATTTTGCTGAAGGATTAATGTGTGGTGTCTTGCACTGGAGCTTGCTGGCTCTTGAATGGAACTTGGTATCAGTGTAGGTATGGCAGCTTTGGGGTGGGTTCTCATCTATTAACATTCCCTGGGGTCAGGAGTTCTATGATAGCCCAAAGTTCTGGAGTTGATCCTCCTGCCTTTGGGTTTTGATTCCCCTCTTACAGTAGCTTCAAGGCTTCTGTATCCACACAGTACAGAAGACAGAACCCTTAGGTTAATGGTGAAACAATTCTCCACAGCCAGGAACATCCAAAGACATTCACAAAGTTATATAGAAAACAGAAGAGGGAAGACGAAGATAAAGGTTGCCAGGAGGACAAAAGGAAGAGTCAAAAGGGAAGAGTGCAATCAAGCCAGTAATCAAATCCCTAAATGAAAGTGGATACTAAAAATTAGACTCTTAAAGGTACAAAACTAATAACAAATATGAAAAAGCAAAAAAAAAAAAACAAACAAACAAACCTAGAACAGAGTTTCAGACTCTTAAAAGTGAAATACAAGAAAATTGAACACAAACATTTTTTAAAATATGGAATTTGTTTAAAACATAAGTTGTTTTTTTCTCTCTCTCTCTCTTGTTAGAAAGGTAATAATAGGCTCCTCTGGAAACATGGAGAACACACACACTGCTACCAGGAGCACCTGCTGAAGAAAGGCAGCCAGGAGCACCAATGACTGGAGGCTCCACTCAGAACTTGGTCTCAAAGAGCAGCCCTTCAGAGCCAGCAGTGTGAACTGGCCCTTTTTTGCCATGTGGAGGTCAGTCTTCTGATAATGTTAATTTCAGGAAAATGACCATCCATCACATATGCTCATATTGCATCTCCACTACAGAGCCAGAGACAATTCGGGGCTACCAGGCTCAGGGATACACACGCCAAGGCACTGCAAGCCCTACAGCTATGATACTGTCTGGCCCAGCCATGCCAGACATTTTGCTGTCTTAGGAATGTTTTAAAAATTTTAAAGAATTTAAAATTTTAAGAGTATAAACTTAGTTTGAATCAAAATGAATCCTATGATCATTAACTAAGTATAATGAAAATGTCAAGGGCCTTTTGAAATCCTTTCTCCCAGCCTACAAACAACTTTTTAAAGTGACTAATTTAATTTAATTTTTTTCTTTTCCATTATGATTTATCATAAGATATTCAATACAATTTTCTGTGTTATACAGTAGGACATTGCTTTTTATCTTTCCTATATATAATAGTTTGCATTAGCTTATCCCAAACTCCCAATCCTTTCCTCCCCGAAATCCCTTGGCAACCACAAATCTGTTATCTACTCTGTGAGTCTGTTTCTGCTTTGTAGATAATTCTGCTGGTGTAAAAAGACTAATTTTAGAGTACTTCCCATTGTGTTATAAACTGAAAATGTTTATATTTATGCAAATAAACTGCTTGAGCCATAAAGATAGTTTTAATTTGAACTGAACATGATAGTATCTATGATTTTGGAAAGATGGGGGAAAATTAGTCATTGTATCCTATTATATGTACACAGTATCTTTATTTCTAGATAGCTTCAAACTGCAAAACTGCATCAGGATGGAGAAAACTGGTTTCTAATAACTGTGGTTTTCTTGAACAGGAATATATAAATAGGTTTACTAATAAAAGTGGTCTCACAGTACCAGCAGTTACTTTAGTTTTCCACTTTTTGTTTTTGTTGTTTAGTCACTAAGTCATGTTCAACTCTTTTGCAACCCCATGGACCGTAGCCTGCAAGGCTTCTCTGTCCATGGGATTTTCCAGCAAGAATACTGGAGCAGGTTGCCCTTCCCTTCTCCAGTCAAAATGGTGTTATATAGTGTGCTTTGATTTTGAAGAAACTTTACCAAAAAGTCATGTAAGGGCTAGCTTTGCATCTGTCAGCATCAAATCTGTCATGAAAGTTCTAATCTTATACTGTCATAAAATTCTAATCCAATTTTATGCCTTCATTTATGTATTATATGTCCTGTGCAAAATATGGAAGACACAGTGAACAAAGTCAACAGGCCAGTGATGTGCCAAGAGATGTTTAAAATCTGTTTTCTGAAGGGTGGAGAGGAGGGAAGCTCTGATATATATTGTATGCCAATTGTTATGGTGTAAGTATTTCTGGGTCTATCTTTAGCTAGGGTGCAAAACAGATGCCACCAATTAGATGGACTTGCAAAGCATTTAGAATAGGAAGATTGAGCCAGAGCCCAATTTTATGCACTGGAAATCTGTTGTAAGGGTGTGAGATGTTCCTGCAAATCATGTCACTGTTCCCTGTCCAGTTGCTGGGAACCCAGAGTCTTCTGTGGCAGCAGCTGCCTGATTCCTGGATTCCATTTCCCTTAGGTAGTTCAAGAACTTTGTAGTACCCACAGCAATCTTAAAGGAAGCATGAGAAGATTCCGGTGAGTCAGTTCTGTGATGCTCTATGAGTTTTTCCTGAAGGACCAGCTTAAGGTCCACCCCGTCAGCCCTTCCATGCATTGAGTAAATCCTTAATTCTCTCTGTTAAGTCCTTTATGTTTAAAATTTGCCACATAAACTGGATTTCCTGTAGGTTCCCACTTAGAACGTGAAATTCTTAACTCAGAAGATCTGGCCATATTCTCTCCTCAGTTCTATAAATGGCAACTACAATATCCATTTGTGAAATCTTCTTAGACAAAGGTTTCCTTTTCCTTCTCTGATATTCTATAACACTGTTTGTTCTTATGTTACAGGAATCCCATTTGCACATGCTGCTGTTACTGCTGCTAAGTCACTTCATTCGTGTCCGACTCTGTGCAACCCCATAGATGGCAGCCCACGAGGCTCCCCCCCATCCCTGGGATTCTCCAGGCAAGAACACTGGAGTGGGTTGCCATTTCCTTCTCCAATGCAGGAAAGTGAAAAGTGAAAAGTGAAAGTGAAGTCGCTCAGTCATGTCCAACTCTTAGCAACCCCATGGACTGCAGCCTACCAGGCTCCTCCATCCATGGGATTTTCCAGGTAAGAGTACTGGAGTGGGGTGCCATTGTCTAAATTGTCCTTATTTTAGGATTTAGACAAGTTCAGGACAGATAATGTCGGCACAGTAATGCATCTGCATAAAGACAATCTGTGGGAAGGACATTAATCTAAGGGAATGACAGGCATGCAAAATTGGGCCAGTAACAACACACTCGTTATTAAACAATCTCAGCAATTCTGATACAGACTTCCTTCCCCACCCCTGAAGATTCAAATCTGATCCCAGGAAGAGAGATAGCTACTGGAAAGTAAAGATTACTGACAGTGTCAGTAATCCGTGGAGCCGTGGAGCCTAAGGACCATACATTCTCCCAGTATGGGGAAAGTTGCTATAGCTCACAAAGCAGCTGCCACTGTAACTCTTTGGCACAGAATTTTCAGCAGTGTAAACAACATGCCTGCAGATCCAGGAAAACTCTCTGAATCATATCAATGTCTTTGCTACTTAGAGTTTCGGTGGTGAGGGGAGATGCAGGTCAGGAAGCAACAGTTAGAACTGGACATGGAACAACAGACTGGTTCCAAATAGGAACAGGAGTACGTCAAGGCTGTATTTTGTCACCCTGCTTATTTAACTTCTATGCAGAGTACATCATGAGAAACGCTGGGCTGGAGGAAGCACACATCTGGAATCAAGATTGCTGGGAGACATATCAATAAGCTCAGATATATAGAGGATACCAGCCTTATGGCAGAAAGTGAAGAAGAACTAAAAAGCCTCTTGGTGAAAGTGAAAGTGGAGAGTGAAAAAGTTGGCTTAAAGCTCAACATTCAGAAAATGAAGATCATGGTATCCGGTCCCATGAATTCATGTCAAATAGATGGGGAAACAGCGGAAATAGTGGCTGACTTTAATTTTGGGGGCTCCAAAATCACTGCAGATGCTGATTGCAACCATGAAATTAAAAGATGCTTACTCCTTGGAAGAAAAATTATGACCAACCTAGACAACATATTAAAAAGCAGAGACATTACTTTGCCAACAAAAGTCTGTCTAGTCAAGGCTATGGTTTTTCCAGTAGTCATGTATGGATGTGAGAGTTGGACTATACAGAAATCTAAGTGCCGAAGAATTGATGCTTTTGAACTGTGGTGTTGGAGAAGACTCTTGAGAGTCCCTTGGACTGCAAGGAGATCCAACCAGTCCATCCTAAAGGAGATCAGTCCTGGGTGTTCATTGTAAGGACTGATGTTGAAGCTGAAACTCCAATACTTTGGCCATCTGATGTGAAGAGCTGACTCATTTGAAAAGACCCTGATGCTGGGAATTATTGAGGGCAGGGGGAGAAGGGGACGATAGAGGATGAGATGGTTGGATGGCATCACCAACTCAATGGACATGGGTTTCAGTAGACTCTAGCAGTAGGTTATGGACAGGGAGGCCTGGCATGCTGTGGTTCATGGGGCTGCAAAGATTCAGACACAACTGAGTGACTGAACTGGAAACTGGTGAGGGGAGAAAAGTCTTCCCAAGGCAGAAAATGAGTCTGGTGTCTTTGAGGATGAAAAGAGGCAACAATTGTATATTCTTGCCTCCTTTGTCATAGATTGGGTGACCATAGGTGCATAAGCTTATCTCTGGGCCTTCTGTCCTATTCCATTGATCAATGTTTCTGTGCCAGTGCCATATTGCTTTGATTAATACAGCTTTGCAGTATAGTCTGAAGTCAGGGAGCCTGATTCCTCCAGCTCTGTTATCTCTTTCTGAAGATTGCTCTGGCTATTCGGGGTCTTTTGCGTTTCCATACAAACTGTAAAATGTTTGTTCTAATTCTGTGAAAAATGTCATTGGTAATTTGATAGGGATTGCATCGAATCTACAGATTGCTCTGAGTATTATAGTCATTTTCACATATTGATTCTTTGATCCAAGAACATGATATATTTCTTCATCTATTTGTGTCATCTTTGATTTTTCTCATTGGTGTCATAGTTTTCTCGGTACAGGTCTTCTGCTTCCTTAGGTAGGTTTTTTCCCAGGTATTTTATTCTTTCTTTCTGTTGCAATGGTAAATGGGATTTTTTCCTTAATTTCTCTCTCTGATCTTTTGTTGTTAGTGAATAGGAAGGAGGAGATATACATATAGTTGATTCACTTCATTGTACAACAGAAATTAAGGCAACATTGTAAAGTAACTATACCCAAATTAAAAAAACAGAAAATAGGCAACAAAGGCAAAATAGATTATCAAAAATGACCTACTGTGTAGCACAGGGAACTCTACTCATTATTCTGTAATAACCTATATGGAAAAAGAATCTGAAAAAGAATGAATATATGTATATGTGTAAGTGAAACACATTGCTGTACACCTGAAACTAACACATTGTAAATCAACTGTATTGCAATATAAAATAAAAATTAAATTAAGTATTTTTAAAGAATAAGAAAAAAATGAGGCAACTAGGGGTACACACATACAAATGAAGCTTTTTTTGTTGACATTCAGTAGCTCTGGTGATTCGTCAACAGTTTTTTGTTTGTTTGTTTGAGCGCATGTAACCAAATCTTTTCAGGAGGAAAATAAAAATGGCAGATGATTACTGTACTCAAAACATCCTAATCTTGGACAGTGTTTAGCCCCTAACATATCCTAGAAATAGTTTTAATGTTAGGGAGCATAGTCTAAGAAGCAATATTTATTCAAAATATGACCCTGTATTTACTTCCAGGCTTTTGTGGCTTGGCATTAAGATTAAACAATGGTTATCCTGCAGTGATGTGAATGCATACTGTCTTCCCATCTAATCCAGCTTATACATGCCTTAAGACTCTGTTGTAAATTCCACACAATACCTAGCACAGTGCCTCATACATAATAGGTGAGCAAGATGTGTGGTAAATGAGTGAATACCTTTTACTTTTACACCTTTTCTTTTCTTCCAAACACTCACACACATACACAAACCCTGCCAACACCACAAATTACATTAATACAAACATTACCAATGTAGAAATTGTAACAGGATTTGATAATATTTTATCCTGAACGAACTGAAGAACTTTCAAATTTATTTTCTAATTTAAAATCATAAGCTTTTCTCAGGTGGTAAAAATAGTGGTTGTCAATTTCATGGTACAAATGAAAATTTAGTATCAACCATTTAAATTATTTCTTTCCATTTATTCAGTTATTTCAGAGAAAAAATTAAATTGAATAATGACAATAAGTTTTATGCTAATTTCTCTAAAATAAGCTATGTTCTTGAATGTCCACAATACTTCTGATTACGGCTTCTTTTGAAAAATATTTAGAGGGGTCAAAATGATTTTAAAATGTAGATGTATGGATGTAGCAGTAAGACATCTTTTTCCTTGGTAGAGTAATTAGAGTTCCCTTTTGGGAAATAAAAAAGCAAGTAAATACATTGGCAATTCCAATCAGTGTCTTTAAACACTAGCTCTGCTAATTTCCAAAGAAGCCAATGGTGCTGTATTTTGCCTTTATGCCCTCAAGAGAGAGCAACCTCATATAAGACCTGTCTACCTTGAAGACCACCTAATGTTTTACAGCTACAATTTCTAAAGAAAACCATGACAAAAATATGGCCTGAGGCAGTACCATTTTATGAACAAATGTTCCCAAGTCACAGTGAATATTCCACATGACCAAATTTTCATGCCTTTTGTATTGCCCGTAACAGTAGCCATTAATACTATGGGATAATATATACACATATATATACACACATTTCTCCTTAAAATCAGATCCTAAGAAGTTCTTTAAAATAATATTCTTTAAAGAAGGAGCTCTAAATTTGTATTAAAAAGAAAAAAAAAAAAAAAAGAAGGAGTTCTGATGAGGTTTGAGTCAGACTGAGAGAAAAATCTGTTAATCTCCTATCAGGCAGAGTTAAATAACAATCTTATTAGAGACTTTGATGATTTTGGAGGAAAATTTAATAATGATATAAATCAAATGTTAAAATAATCCTCTAAGGAAACTTACTTCATTTGAGAGAAAAATAAAGTTTCACCAGTAACCATAGTGAGTTGATATTATTGCAGTTGTTTTTATAAGTTGTTGCTATGACTTTTTTGACTTTGGGGCTAGAGTTTACTTCAAATACAACAGATGGCAATGATTACACTTCTGTAACTTTTTTTTCTTGAATAACTAAACAGAGCATAATAAAATAAACAGTCGTATACACCAGAGAGTTTTGTTTTGTTTCACATTTTATTAAAACTAAAAGTGAACAAAGTAACTCAAAGCAAATATAAAATGAGACCTCCATGTATTCCAAACTTTACCTACAAATTGAAAAATATTAAGATATTCTATTTTTTTACTTCTCTCATGGTTTTAAGGAAACTAAAACAAAATGGAACAAAAAGATAGTAAGAAAGAAAGTTTGCAACATCGACAACTCAAATCAGAAGCAAATATTAAAAGCCTAGGAGAAAGCTTCTCTTTATCTGTCTCAGTTTGGTTCAGTTGCTCAGTCATGTCTGACCATGTGGACTACAGCACACCAGGCTTCCCTGTCCATCACCAACTCCCAGAGCTTGCTCCAATTCATGTCTCTCGAGATGGTGATGCCATCCAACCTTCTCATCCTCTGTCGTCCCCTTCTCCTGCCTTCAATCTTCTCCAGCATCAGGGTCTTTTCTAATCAGTCAGCCTTTTGCATCAGGTGGCCAAAGCATTGGAGCTTTAACTTCAGCATCAGTCCTTCCAATGAATATTTTAGGATTGATTTTCTTTAGGATTGACTGGTTTGATCTCCTTGCAGTCCAAGAGACTCTCAAGAGTCTTCTATACTCCCACAGTTCAAAAGCATCAGTTCTTCAGAGCTCAGCCTTGTTTATGGTCCAACTCTCACATCCATACTTGATTACTGGAAAAACCATAGCTTTGACTATATGGAACTTTATCTATCTCACTTGCTACAAATTGGAGAAACCAGAATTTGATAGAATTAAAATCTGAAAAAAAAACCTTATAATGAAATTTTTATCTCAGAGATGTTCAAATTTTTTTCTTAGTATTATGTGGTATCTGTCAATACCCTGAATTTTCCTTTTCATGACCTCTCCAAAAGGAGAAGATTTGGGTAATTTTCAAAATTCAAACTAAAGCTTACAAACAAAGCTAGATAATGATTACCTTTCACATAGCAATATTTTACATTAATTAATTCTATAAGGATTATTTAATCAAAATGACATAGTTGATGGGAAATGACCTCTAATGTACAAGAACACTGATGTCAAGGACCAGATTCCCATTTCCAGATGTTTAAAATGTTGATATGTGTCCTTGGGTTAATCATTTGACTTCCATTTTTTAGTTTCCCATTCTGACAAATGAAGGCAATAAATTCTCTGATAAGATAGAATTTATATCATGCTGAAATGTTGATATGTTATAATTAGATAGGGACTTTAATGCATCATAATAATATCAGTGATGGAACTCTTAGTCATGGTGATTTCTTTGGCAGGGATAAAAGTCTGTCTTCAATAGTGTGTGGAATGGTTTCTCAATTGCCAAATTGCCTTTTTAATGATCTCACCATGATTTCATCCTTTGGTTAAGAGCTTGAGAATTCAATGAAATAAAGTGTAGTGACTGAGCAATACCCAAAGTATTTGCCTATAAAATTTTTGTTTAAAAAAAATCTTGCAGAAATTCAGCAGAATTACTAAAGAAGGCCAGCAAAACCAATCTTAGCAATGTTGAAAGATCAAATATCTTAATAAGAATCATTGATACTACAAGTCAACAAATTATTAATTATTGCAGACCCGAGGCTACTAATCTGAGAACAAAGAGACTGAAGTTAATATTCAAGGTATGTTTCCCAACTGTAAAAATAATGCTTGATGATGATTTTTTATTTTTTAAATAAAAATGATTTTTTATTTTTTTTAAATAAATAAAATGATTTTTTAAATTCATAAGAATAGAAAGAGTAAACAAGTATAATAAGCATGCATAATGTCCCCTCAGAAAATGACTATACATTTACCATATATGCTGTCAGGTTTTTTATTCCTATGCATATCTAGACAGTCCTCTATTTACATGTCTCTTTCCTGGAAAAGTATTTAAAAGTTAGAGGCCTAAAATAATCAAATTTTTAAACAGTACATGTAAATAGATCAGGTTATATTTGCAAAGAATTAAAATCATACATACACACATATATACCAAACACATGTTGCAAAGTTTCCTTATTACAGTTCAGATGGGCCCAGGTAGATAAGAAGATGGCAATGCAGGGAGGCCTCCAAGAAGACCCATACATTCTTGTCCAGAGCAGGCCTTTCCCCCCACCAGTCCTTCTGCAGGGCCAAAAGCAAGAGTTCCTCACCCTACAAGCCTGGATAAGCTGAGTGCCTGGATGAGTGGTGGGGAGAAGGGGCTGGGCTGCCCTTGCACACACTGTGACCTACTGGGTCTCAGCCAGCCCTGCACACTGTGATCAGCAACATGAGTGTCCCTTATAAGCATGAGTGTCCCAACTCGGCTGCCCTACAGGAAAACCTAAGGTCATCTGCCACTCAGCCGACCCTCATCCTGCCCTGACTCCACCATGCAAGAAGCACGTACAGTAGGAGCAAAGTTTGAGTCATCTGCTCAGTTAGCTGAGGGCTTCACGGAGCTTCCTTAGCAAACAAGATGAGAGCATCAAAGAGCAGGACAACACGGAAGGCTGAGTCAGGTCTCTGTCTGCAAGACAACGGGCCAGCAGCACCAAGGACAAACCAAAGCACGTTTTCAAGGCTGTGGCAATCTGCCCTTTCCTGGCGTCCTTCTACAGAAGAGCTTAAAAGCATTCTGCAAGATTACCTCTGTTCAAAACTATACATGTACATTGATCATAGAATGTGTGTGCTGAACAAATACCATATAATAAATAGGATTGCATATTAATATATTTATCTGTATACTTATATATGTTAATCATAAGATTGGATTATGCAAACTAATTTTTTAATATTTATTCTTTATGATGCTCATTGTATTAACTTACTCTCACTTATATTAAGAATTTTATCTTTTCAGGGTATACAGAAAAAGGAATGCTTCTACACAGTTGATGGGAATGTAAATTAATCCAGTCCCTTCGGAGAACAGTATGGAGTTTCCTTAAAAACTAAAACTAGAATTACCATATTATCTTACATTTACACTCTCAGGTATAATATCAGAAAACTTTTAATTCAAAAAAAATACAAGAACCACTATATTCACAGCAGCACAAATTGCAATAGCCAAGATATGGAAGCAATCCAAATGTCTACTGACAGATGAATGGATAAAGAAGACATGCTACATTTTGTTGTTGGTACATATATACAATAAAACATTGCTGTTGCTGTTCTGCTGCTAAGTCCTATCAGACTTTTTGAGACCGCATGAACTGCAGCATGCTAGGATTTCCTGTCCTTCACTATCTTCTAGACTTTGCTCAAACTCATGCCCATTGAGTCAGTGATGCCATCCAACCATCTCATCCTCTGTCACTGGTGGCCTCTTGCTCTCAGTCTTTCGCAGCATCAGGAACTTTTCCAATGAGTAAGCTCTTCTCATAAGGAGGCCAAAGTATTAGAGCTTCAATTCAGAATCAGTCCTTCCAAAAAATATTCAGGGTCAACTTCCTTTAGGATTGACTGTTTGATCACCTTACTCTCCAACAGACTCTCAAGAGTCTTCTCCAGCACCACAGTTTGGAAGCATCAGTTCTTCAGCACTCAGCATTCTTTATGGTCCAACTCTCACAATCATACACGATTACTGGAAAAACATAAAATTGACTATACAGACTTCTGTCAGCAAAGTGATGTCTCTGCTTTATAATACACTGCCTAGGTTCAAGGGATTAGATCTGATAGACAGAGTGCCTGTAGAATTATGGATGGAGGTTCGTAACATTGTATAAGAGGTGGTGATCAAAGCCATCCCCAAGAAAAAGAAATCCAAAAAGGCAAAATGGCTGTTCTGAGGAGGCCTTACAAATAGCTGAGAAAAGTAGAGAAGTAAAAGGCAAAGGAGAAAAAGAAAGGTGTACCCATATGAATATAGAGTTCCAAAGAAATGCAAGGAGAGATAAGAAAGCCTTCCTCAGTGAACAATAAAAAGAAATACAGGAAAACGAGAGAATGGGATACAGGAAAACAACAAAATAGGAAAGACTAAAGACCTCATCAAGAAAATTAGAGATACCAAGGGAACATTTCATGCAAAGATGGGCACAATAAAGGATAGAAATTATATGGACCTAACAGAAGCAGAAGATATTAAGAAGAGATGGCAAGAATACACAGAACTATACAAAAAAGATCTTCATGACCCAGGTAACCAAGATGGTGTGACCACTCACCTAAATTCAGACATTCTGGAGTGTGAATTCAAGTGGCCCTTAGGAAGAATCACCACAAACAAAGCTAGTGGAGGTTATGGAATTCCAGCTGAGTTTTTTCACATTCTGAAGATGATGCTGTGAAAGTGCTGCACTCAATATGCCAGCAAATTTGGAAAACTCAGCAGTGGTCACAGGGCTGAAAAGGTCTGTTTTCATTCCAATCCCAAAGAAAGGCAATGCCAAAGAATGTTCAAACTACCCTGCAATTGCACTCATTTCACATGTTAGCAAATTAATGCTCAAAATTCTCCAAGCCAGGGATCAATAGTACATGAACTGAAAACTTCCAGATGTTCAATCTGGATTTAGAAAAGGCAGAGGAAACAGAGATCAAATTACCAACACCCACTGGATCATAGAAAAAGCAAGAGGATACCTGAAAAAAACATCTACTTCTGCTTCATTGACTACACTTAATCCTTTGACTGTGTGGATCACAACAAACTGTGGAAAATTTTTCAAGACATGGGAATACCAGACCACCTACCTGCCTCCTGAGAAACCTGTATTGCAGGCCAAGAAGCAACAGTTACAACCAGACATGGAACAAGGAACTTGTTCCAAATTGCAAAAGGAGTACTTCAAGACAGTATATTGTCACCCTGCTTATTTAACTTACATTCAGAGTACATCATGCAAAATACTGGGCTGTATGAAGCACAAGCTGGAGTCAAGATAGGTGGGAAAAATATTAACAACCTCAGATATGCAGACAACACCATTTTTAAGACAGAAAACAAAGAGGAACTAAAGAGCCTCTTGATGAAAGTGAAAGAGGAGAATGAAAAAGTTGGCTTAAAACTCAACATTCAAAAGATGAAGATCGTGTCTGGTCCCATCACTTCATGGCAAATAGATGGGGAAACAATGTAAACAGTGAGAGACTTTATATTCTTAGGCTCCAAAATCACTGCAGATGGTGAATGCAGGCATGAAATTAAAAGATGCTTGTTCCTTGGTAGAAAAGCTATGACAACCCTAGACAGCATATTAAAAAGCAGAGATATTACTTTGCCAACAATAAGCATGTATGGATGTGAGAGTTGGACCATAAAGAAGTCTAAGAGCTGAAGAACTGATGTTTTTGAACTGTGGTGTTGGGGAAGACTCTTACAAGTCACTTGGACTGCAAGGAGATCAAACGAGTCAATCCTAAAGGAAATCAGTCCTGAATATTCATTGGAAGGACTGATGCTGAAGATGAAGCTCCAATATTTTGGCCACCTGATGCAAAGAACTGACTCACTGGAAAAGACTTCGATGCTGGGAAAGATTGAAGCCAGGAGGAGAAGGAGATGACAGAGGATGAGATGGTTGGATGGCATCACCAACTCAGTGGACACACATTTAAGCAAGCTCTGGGAGATGGTAAAGGACAGGGAAGCCTGCTGTGTTGTAGTCCATGCAGTCTTAAAGAGTCGGACATGACTGAGCAACTGAAGAACAACAAGGTTTGTCATAGCTTTTCTTCCAAGGAGCAAGTTCTTTAAATTTCCTTGCTACAGTCATAATCCACAGTGATTTGGGCACCCAAGAAGATCGTCTCTCACTATTGCCATTTTTACCCATCTATTTTCCATGAAGGGATGGGACCAGATGCCATGATGTTAGTTTTTTGAATGTTGAGTTTTAAGCCAGGTTCTTCACTCTCCTCTTTCATCTACATCAGGAGGCTCTTTAGCTCTTCTTCAATTTCTGCCAATGGAGTGGTGTCATGTGCATATCTGAGGTTATTGCTATTTCTCTTGGCAATCTTAATTCCAGCTTGTGTTTCATACAACCTGGCATTTCACATGGTGTACTTTGCATAGAAGTTAAAAAAGCAGTGTACCAATATACAGCCTTTACAAACTCCTTTCCCAATTTTGAACCAGTCCTTGTTTCTTGTCCTGTTCTAACTGTTGCTTCTTGTCCTTTCCATTAAAAAAAAAAAGATGTTCTTTCCATCATAGGGGATTGGAATGCAAGAGTAGGAAGTCAAGAGATACCTGGACTAACAGGAAAGTTTGTTCTTAGAGTACAGAATGAAGCAGGGCAAAGCCTAACAGAGTTTTGCCAAGAGAACACACTGGTCATAGCAAACATCCTCTTCCAACAACACAAGAGAAGACTCTATACATGGACATCACCAGATGGCTAACTAATATGGAAATCAGATTGATTCTATTCTTTGCAGCTGAAGATGGAGAAACTCTATATAGTCAGCAAAGATCAGACCCAGAGTTTACTATGGCTCAGATCATCAGCTCCGTATTGTAAAATTCAGGCTTAAATTGAAGAGAGGAAAACCACTAGGATGTGTAAGTATGACCTAAATAAAATTCATATGACTACACAGTAGAAGTGACAAATAGAATCAAGGGATTAGATCTGGTAGACGAAGTGCCTGAAAAAGTATAGGAGGAGGTTCATAACACTGTCCGGGAGGCAATGACAAAAACCACTCCCAATGAAAACAAGTGCAAGAAGGCAAAGTGGTTGTCTGAGGAGGACTTAACAAATAGCTGAAAAAATAAGAGAAGTAAAAGCAAAGGAGAAAGAAAAAGATATACCCAACTGAACGTAGAGTTCCAGAGAATAGCAAGGAGAGAGAAGACAGCTTTCTTAAGTGAACAATGAAAAGACAGAGGAAAACAATAGAATGGGACTGACTAGTGTTCTCTTTAGTAAAATTGGAGGAGGAACTATCTCCTTTGCTATTTTTTAGTGCAAAGATGGCACAATAAAGGACACAAATAGCAAGAATTTACCATAAGCAGGAGAGATTAAGAAGAGGTGGCAAGAATACACAGAAGAACTATACCATAAAGGGCTTAATGATCTAGATAACTGTGATTGTGTGGTGGTGTGGTCACTTACCTAGAGGCAGATATCCTGGAGTGTGAAATCAAGTGGGACTTAGGAAGCATTACTACAAATAAAGTTAGCTCAGGTGATGAAATTCCAGTTAAGCTATTTCAAAAGTTATTTAAGGTGATGGAATTCCAGTTAAGCTGTTTCAAATCCGAAAAGATGGTGCTGTGAAAGTGCTGCTCTCAATATGCCAGCAAATTTGGAAAATTCAGTAGTGGCTACAGAACTAGAAAAGGTCAGTGTTCATTCCAATTCCAAAGAGAGGCAATGGCATAGCACGTTCAGACTACCATACAATTACATTCATTTCACAGGCTAGCAAGATTATGCTCTAAATCCTTCAAGCTAGGCTTCAGCAGTATATGAACAGAAATGCAGATGTACAAGCTGGACTTAGAAAAGGCAGAGGAAGCAGAGATCAAATGGCCAACATCCACTGGATCATAGAAAAAGCAAGGGAATAGCAAAAAAAAAAAAATCTACTTCTGCTTCATTGACTAAGCTAAAGTCTTTAATTGTGTGGATCACAATAGAATATTATTCAGTCATAAAAAATAATGAAATAATGCCATTTACAACGTGGATAGACCTAGAGGTGCTCATGCTAAATGAAGTAGGCAGACAAAGAAAGACAAATATCATACAACATTGCTTACATGTGGAATCTAAAATATGATACAAATGAACTTATTTAGAAAACAGACTTACAGACATAGAGGACAAATTTATGATTACCAAAGAAGAAAAGAGGTGGAGGAAGGAAAAATTAAGAGATTGGGATTAATGGATACACACTACTATCAATATAAATAAAATAGATGAACAACAAGGTCTATTGCATAGCTATTGTTGTTCAATCACTAAGTCATGTTCTACTCTTTGAGACCCCATGGACTGTAGCAAGAAGGTTCCTCTAGCCTTCACTGTCTCAGAGTTTGCTCAAATTCATGTCCACTGAGCTGGTTATGCTATCTAACCATCTCATTTTCGGTTGCCCTCTTCCCTTTCTGCCCTCAATATTTCCCAGCATCAGGGTCTTTTCCAATGAGTTAGTCCTTTGCATTAGGTGGCCAAAATATAGGAGCTTCAGTTTCAGCGTCAGTCCTTCCAATGAATATTTGATTGGAAATCAAATTAGGTTTGATTTCCTTTAGGATTGATTGGTTTGATCTCTGTGCAGTCCAAAGGACTCTTTAGAATCTTCTCCAGCATGACAATTCAAAGCATCAATTCTTCAGTGTTCTGCCTTCTTTATGGACCAACTCTCACATCTATATGTGACTACTGGAAAAACCATCCCTTTGACTATACAGATCTTTGTCAGCAAAGTGATGTCTCTGCTTTTTAATACATTGTCTAGGCTTGTCGTAGCTTTCCTTCCAAGGAATAAGCGTCTTTTAATTTCTTGGCTGCAGTTACCATCCACAGAGATTTTGGAGGCCAAGAAAAAAATTTGTCACTGCTTTCACTTTCCCCCTCCATTTGCCATGAAGTGATGGGACTTGAGTTTTAAGTCAGTTTTTTCACTCTCCTCATTCACCCTCACCAAGAGGCTCTTTAGTTTCTCTTCACTTTCTGCCATTACAGTGGTATCATCTGCAAATCTGTGGTTGTTATTTTTCCCAGCAATCTTGATTCCAGCTTGTGATTCATCCAGCTCAAATTTCATGATATATTCTGCATATAACTTAAATAAGCAGGGTGACAATATACAGACTGTTGTACTCCTTTCCCAATTTGGAACTAGTCAGTTGTTCCATGTCCAGTTCTAACAGTTGCTTCTTGACCCTCATACAGGTTTTTCAGAAGACAGATAAGATGGTATTCCATCTCACTTTAACAATTTTCCACAGATTCTTATAATCCACATAGTCAAAGGCTTTAGTGTTCTCAATGAAGCAGAAGTAGATATTTTTTCTGGAATTCCCTTGCTTTCTCTATTACCCAATGAGTGTTGGCAATTTGATCTTTGATTTCTCTGCCTCTTTGAAACCCAGCTTGAAATCTGGAGGTTCTCAGTTCACATACTGCTGAAGCCTAGCTTGAAGGATTTTGAGCATAATCTTACCAGCATGTGAAATGAGCACAATTGTATGGTTGTTTGAACATCCTTTGGCATTGGCATTTTGGGGATTGGATTGAAAACTGATCTTTTCTAATCCTGTGACCACGGCTCAGTTTTTTCAAATTTGCTGACATACTGAGTGCAGTACTTTAGCTGCATCATCTTTTAGGATTTGGAATAACTCAACTGGAATTCCATCACCTCCACTAGCTTTGTTGGTAGTGATGCTTCCTAAGGCCCACTTGACTTCAAACTCCAGAGTGTCCAGCTCTAGGTGAGTGACCACACCATAGTGGTTATCTGGATCATTAAGACCTTTCTTGTATAGTTCTTCTGTGTATTTTTGTCACCTCTTCTTAATCTCTTCTGCTTCCTTATCATTTCTGTCCTTTATCATGGCCTTCCTAGCATGAAATATTCCCTTGACATCTCCAATTTTCTTAATGGGATCTCTAGACTTTCCCATCTATTGCTTTTCTCTATTTATATTGTTCATTTAAGAGGGCTTCTTATCTCTCCTTGCTATTCTCCAGGACTCTGCCTTCAGTTGGGTATATCTTTCTTTTTCTTTCTTACCTTTTACTTCTCTTCTTTCCTCAGCTATTTGTAAAGCCTCCTCAGATAACCACTTTGCCTTCTTGCATTTCTTTTCCTTAGGGATGGTTTTGGTCACTGCCTCCTGTACAGTGTTACAAACTTCCTCCCATAGTTCTTCCGGCACTCTGTCTACCAGATATAATCCCTTGAATCTGTTTGTCCTTCCCACTGTTTAATCATAAGGAATTTGATTTAGGTCATATGTGAATGGTCTAGTGTTTTCCTTACTTTTTTCAATTTAAGCCTGAATTTTGCGTTAAGGAACTCATCATCTGAGCCATAGTCAATTCCAGGTCTTATTTTTTCTGATTGTATAGAGCTTCTCTATCTTTGGCTGCAAAGAACATAATGAATCTGATTTCAGTATTGACCATCTGGTGATGTTCATGTGTAGAGTCATCTCGCGTTGTTAGAAAAGCGTGGCCAGCTATGACCAGCATGGTGTCTTGCTATGGTGTCTTGAACAACTCTGTTAGCATTTGCCCTGATTAATTTTGTACTCTAAGAACAAGCTTGCCTGTTATTGCAGGTATCTCTTGACTTCCTACTTTTGCATTCTAATGCTCTGTGATGAAAAAATACATCTATCTCTCTCTCTTTTGGTGTTATTCATAGGACTGGTCAACTTCAGCTTCTTCGGCATCAGTGGTTGGGACATATAGTTGGATTACTGTGATATTGAATAGTTTGTCTTGGAAAGGAATGGAGATTGTTCTGTCATTTTTGAGATTGCACCAAATCTACATTTTGGACTCTTTTGTTGACCATGAGGGTTACTCCATTTCTTCTAAGGGATTCTTGCTCACAGTAGTAGATAAATGGCCATCTGAATTAAATTCACTCATCCCCATCCATTTTAGTTGACTGATTCCTAAGATGTTGACATTCAGTCTTGCCATCTCCTGCTTGACCATGCCCAATTTACCTTGATTCATGAATCTAACATTCCAGGTACTTGTGCAATATTGTTCTTTACAGCATTGGACTTTACTTTCACCATCAGACACATCCACAGCTGAGTGTTGTTTCTGCTTTGGCCCAGCTGCTTCATTCTTATGGAGCTATTAGTAATTGCCTTCTTTGCTTCCCAGGAGCATATTGGACACCTCCTGGCCTTGGGGGCTCATCTTCTGGTGTCATATCTTTTTTTTACCTTTTCATACTGCCCATGGGGTTCTCCAGGCAAGAGTACTGGAGTAGGTTGCCATTTCCTTCTCCAGCAGACCACATTTTGTCAGAAATCCACTATGACCCATCTATCTTGGGTGGCCCTGAAGGGTATGGCTCATAGTTTGATTGAGTTATACAATTCCTTCACCCCAACAAGTCTATGATCCATAAAGGGGTAGTGTATAGCACAGGGAACTGTATTCAATATCCTGTAGTCAACCATAATGGAAAAGAAAATAAATATGTATATACATCTGTTGTTGCTTAGTTGCTAAGAAGTTTCTGACTGTGATCCCATGGACTGTAGCCCACCATGCTCCTCTGTCCATGGGATTTTCCAGACAGAATACTGGAGTGAGTTAACATTTCCTTCTCCAGGGGATTGTCTCAATCCAGGGACTGAACCTGCATCTCATGTGATGGCAGGGAGATTCTTTTATCACTGAGCCACCAGGAAGCCCCATATACATACAAACATACAGAACCTAATCACTTTGGTGCACATCAGGAACTAACTCAACATTGTAAATCAAATATACTTCAATTTTAAAAATAAATTTTAAAAAGCATTTTATATTTGCATCATTATGTCTTCCAGGGGGAATTCTATTTCTACAGTTGATAAAACATATCATATTTGTTAAAAGCCAAGAGAGCTACTTGAGGAAGATGAAAGTGCCTACTTAAATATTCCTGATATAACATCCTAGGACATGATGGGGAGGAATAAATGATTCCTACACTGTTTCCAGAAGAATTGGATAGGAATTTGGAGGTTGGAAATCTAGGGTGGATCTTTCTAGATCTTAATGGACATGAGCTCTTGGAAATGACACTTAGGTTTCCCTTTCCTCTGTTTCCTTAAGATTTATTTGTTGATCAAATAAGTCTTTACTCTTTCCTAAATACATTTAAAATGCATGGGAGAGAAAAATTCATAGATGAAGACAAAACAGGCCAGGGAAAGAATAAGGCTGAACAGGGCAGAAGGGGAAACGGACACATCCACAAATGGTCTCTGGGGGAAAGAAGCCAAAGAGATGGAGGAGGCAGCCCTGAAGCAGCAGGAAAAAGGGATAAAGTGTTTCAGAAAGGAAAGAGGGTGTCTTCCAGAAGTCGGGAAGCAGAAGAGAACAGAAACCGTCTGCTCTCATTTTAGTTCTATCTAAACAAAAGCTTGATGGCAGTGGAGGTGACGATCACACACAGTTGTTTTCAGAATTTTTAATGTGAAAGAAAGAGATGGAATTGTGTCTGTGAGCCAACTGACATCTATAGCTTTTTTTTTTTTTTCCTGAAGAATGGAAGGAGATCGGGGATCTTTACTATTAATTAATTAGTCATTTCCCATTTTATTCAAAGATTCCCCAACAGAATTCAAAGAAGGTGCCCCAACCTGCATGAAGCTCCACCGTTACGCAGTTATCTCAATCATATACACAGCTCTAAGGACATAAAGGACAACAGCAAGCTCTTCAAAGCTGTGTGGCTTATCTCTGTAGCTTCAGAAGCTGTTACAGGGCCATTTTGGAGCCTTCAGGAAATGCTTAGGGCTCAACATCATCATGTGATCATTTGTATCACAAAACGATATCGGAAAAAAAAAAAAAGCTCAACAAAGGGTTTGGGGATTGTTTATTTTGTTTTTATTATAGGTGGATGGCAATTTAATTTGCTTCTATGCACCAATCCTGGTGGTTCAGTTGGTAAAGAATTGCCTGCAATTCAGGAGACCTCAGTTCGATCCCTGAGTCAGGAATATACCCTGGAGAAGGGAATGGCAACCCATGCCAGTGTTCCTGCCTGGATAATCCCATGGACAGAGGAATCTGATGGGCTACACTCCACGGGATCACGAAAGAGCCGGACTGAGTGACTCTCCCTCATTTTCATTCACATACAACAATGAAACAACAGAGAAACATGACAATGAAACAACCCGAGAAACACAGAGAAGAAAAGAGGAGATTGCCGACAGCCCAAGACCACCAAGAAGGTGACAGAGGATGGGATCTGAGGCCCAGATAGAAGAAGAATTCTTTCCACGGAAGGGAGGCGTGATGGAGATAAGGACGTGTGCAGATGCAGACAAGGCTCTCCGGGACTGAGTGGGAAGAGTGGAGGAGGGCGACAGGAAGGAATTTAGAGGAGTTTCAGTCCATAAAGAGGGCAGTTTATCTGCTGAGTGTGAGTGGAGAAAGGGGCACAGTCTGACTTCAGCAGGGCAGTAGGCTGTTTGAAATTAGTAAATGAAAGGACTTTCTATGTTATGAAGCCAGAGAGATGTACTAACTTAGGTTCTTTTCTTTTTTTTTTTTTAATTTTATTTTATTTTTAAACTTTACAATATTGTATTAGTTTTGCCAAATATTGAAATGAATCTGCCACAGGTATACCTGTGTTCCCCATCCTGAACCCTCCTCCCTCCTCCCTCCCCATACCCTCCCTCTGGATCGTCCCAGTGCACCAGCCCCAAGCATCCAGTATCGTGCATCGAACCTAGACTGGTGACTTGTTTCATACATGATATTATACATGTTTCAATGCCATTCTCCCAAATCATCCCACCCTCTCCCTCTCCCACAGAGTCCATAAGACTGATCTATACATCAGGTTCTTAATGCTATATATCAAGATGTGGTCACATGATGTAATGTAAATGCAGTTGCAATGACAAACCAAGTTTATTAATTTAAACATAGGAAGATTTCTAAATTGTATAAGAAAATAAAAAACTAAAATAGTAAATGTGTAAAACCTCTGAGCATACTAATCATAAAAGAAAAAAAGAAAGAAAAAATTGGCAGAAATTCTTCAACTAATCGGGAATCTAATAATAAAAGTTAACAAATTATTTATGCCTTTTAAATCAGCAAATTATTTTCTTCTATAAAAATGACCATGTGAGCAATATATATTCATCTAATAAAACTATTAAAAATAAAAATGCTGCAAAAAATAATTCAAAACCACTTGAAATTCAACACTTGGAGATAGTCACTTTTTAAACTTTGCTGTATCTGCTTTCCTATGCATACATATGTATAAATGCATGCCCATATTTAGAAATATGTAGATGTATCACATATATTTTCCCAAAGCATCACATAAATTTTCACTTAATATACCATATCTTTTTATGTTAATAAATATCCATGTGATTATTATTCATAGCCATTTACTATCATAATATAAAACAAAATCTGTTTAGCAAAGCCTTTTTTGGATATTTTGACTGTTTATAATAGTTACAATTTGTTCCTATTACAAAGAATCTTTCAAGGAACAGTTTTCTACATAATTATTTGCTAAGGGAAAAAATTTTTAAGTGAAATTTTTGAGTGAAAGATTTTGCCCATTAAACACTTGGAAACTCTGGAAAGGTTATGACAATTTTTACCCTGAGAGCAGTGAGCATTTCCCTACAATTATGCCCACCTAGGTATCAACATTTAATCCTTGCTAAGGTAATAAAATATGCTGTTATTTAATTTACATTTCTTTAAAAACAAGTGAGATTGTAATTTTTCAACTTTCTTTAATGGTCATATGTATTCTTCCTTCCTAAAATGATAATTAATATTCTTTGTCTACATGTTAGTCACTCTGTGGTGTCTGACTTTTGCAACCCCACAGACTGTAGTCTGCCAGGCTCCTCTGTCATGGGATTCTCCAGGCAAGAACACTGAAGTGGGTAGCCATTCCCTTCTCCAGAATATCTTCCTGACCCAGGAATCAAACCTGGGTCTCCTGCATTGCAGGCAGGTTCTTTACCATCTGAGCCATCAGGGAAGCCCATACGGTATACATACTTACATATATATGTACATACATATGGTAAATATTTTTAATATGGTTAATATTTTAAATGAATTTATTTATTTTATTGGAGGCTAATTACTTCACAATATTGTAGTGGGTTTTCCATACATTGACATGAATCAGCCATGGGTGTACATGTGTTCCCCATCCTGAACCCCCCTCCCACCTCCCTCCCCATCCCATCCCCCAGGGTCATCCCAGTGCACTAGCCCTGAGCACCCTGTCTCATGAATTGAACCTGGACTGGTGGTCTGTTTCACATATAGTAATACACATGTTTCAATGCTATTCTTTCAAATCATTCCACCCTCACCCTCTCCCACAGAGTCCCAAAGTCTGTTCTTTACATCTGTGTCTCTTTTGTTATCTCACATATAGGGTCATCATTACCATCTTTCTAAATTCCATATATATGTGTTAGTATACTGTATTGGTGTTTTTCTTTCTGGCTTACTTCACTCTGTATATAGGCTCCAGTTTCATCCACCTCATTAGAACTGATTCAAATGGATTCTTTTTAATGGCTGAGTAATACTCCATTGTGTATATGTACCATGGCTTTCTTATCCATTCATCTGCTGATGGACATCTAGGTTTCTTCCACGTCCTAGCTATTGTAAACAGTGCTGTGATGAACATTGGGGAACACATGTCTCTTTCAATTCTGGTTTCCTTGGTGTGTATGCCCAGCAGTGGGATTGCTGAGCCTTATGGCAGTTCTATTTCCAGTTTTTTAAGGAATCTCCACACTGTTCTTCATAGTGGCTGTACTAGTTTGCATTCCTACCAACAGTGTAAGAGGGTTCCCTTTTCTCCACACCCTCTCCAGCATTTATTGTTTGTAGACTTTTGGATAGCAGCCATTCTGACCAGCGTGAGATGGTACCTCATTGCGGGTTTGATTTGCATTTCTCTGATAATGAGTGATGTTGAACATCTTTTCATGTGTTTGTTAGCTATCTGTGTGCATTCTTTGGAGAAATGTCTGTTTAGTTCTTTGGCCCATTTTTTGATTGGGTCGTTTATTTTTCTGGAATTGAGCTGCATGAGCCGCTTGTATATTTTTTAGATTAATTCTTTGTCAGTTGCTGCGTTTGCTATTATTTTCTCCCATTTGAAGGCTGTCTTTTCACCTTGCTTATAGTTTCCTTTGTTGTGCAGAAGCTTTTAAGTTTAATTAGGTCCCATTTGTTTATTTTTGTTTTTATTTCCATTACTCTGGGAGGTGGGTCATAGAGGATCCTGCTGTGATTTATGTCAGAGAGTGTTTTGCCTATGTTTTCCTATAGGACTTTTATAGTTTCTGGTCTTACGTTTAGATCTTTAATCCATTTTGAGTTTATTTTTGTGTATGGTGTTAGAAAGTGTTCTAGTTTCATTCTTTTACAAGTGGTTGACAAGTTTTCCCAGCAGCACTTCTTAAAGAGATTGTCTTTTCTCCATTGTATATTCTTGCCTCCTTTGTCAAAGATAAGGTGTCCACAGGCGTGTGGATTTATCTCTGGGCTTTCTATTTTGTTTCATTAATCTATATTTCTGTCTTTGTGCCAGCACCATACTGTCTTAAGAAATATTTTAATGGTGATAATATTCAGTGCCAACATCAGCAAATATTAGTGCTGTTGTGATTTCAATCATTGTTGCCTTAGCTATGCCTCACACACTGTTTAACCCATTCATTGAATTTCTAATTTCAAAAATTTCATTTATAGATGTTCCTTTCATGGTTTTTTATTTTTGCTGATTATTTTCTTTCCTGATTTCTATTTTGTCTTATATTTCTTCAAATAATTCATAATTTAGGTCCTTGACAATCTAATTTGTTGTTGTTTCCATTTACCTTTCCATGTTGACAGTTTGTTTCATTTAACATTTGGTAACTTTTGAATGTGAGTGTCTCTAATGCACAAAGAGCTTGAATGCAGGGAGAAGGGAAGGAAGTGAACATTTTAAAATAAACCACAAGACACAATGTGTCTCTATTCTTGTTAGAAATTTTCTTAACTTAAGCTGGTAAAGAATCTGCCTGCAATGCAGGAGACCCCAGTTCAATTCCCGGGTCAGCAAGATCCACTGGAGAAGGGACAGGCTACCCACTCCAGTATTCTTGGGCTTCCCTGTTGGCTCAACTGATAAAGGATCTGCCTGTGATGCAGGAGACCTGGGTTCAATCCCTAGGTTGGGAAGATCCCCTGGAGAAGGAAAAGGCTACCCACTCCATTATTCTGGCCTGGAGAATCCCATGGACTGTATAGTCCATGGGGTTGCAAAGAGTCGGACACGACTGAGCAACATTCACTTTCTTAACATATGTAATCAATTGCAAAAGGTGTTCAGAGTCCTGCCTTTGTTTCAACTGCAGAATCAGAGTCAAGATTTGTGAATGGAAGTGACTAAGGATGCTGGTACCTCAGGCCCGTAATGAAGTATCCCATGCCCTTGCTATGCTTCTTAAGACACTGCTTCTCCTTCACTTTCACATTTAGAAACTCCTATAAACTTTTCAGGCATGTGTCCTCAGGGAAAAGGCAATGCCTGTGTGTCAACCCACAACAATTTCATCAGTATTTTCCTTAAGTCTGTGAAACCACCATTCAAATTCAGGGTTCATACCTCCAATTTTTCTCCCTCATTATGAATTGGAAAAAGGTCCAAACTAAGAGTTGGAAAACCCTCTGCTTTTTGAACTTCAAACAGTAAAAGATAAGACTGAAAAAGTTTATAGAAACAAGTCTTAACAAAATAACATGTAGACCTAGTGCAATGGCGTTCCTGCCCAGGTACAACATTTGAGAGAGCATCAGGTAAGCACCCATTCAGTGGTCAGGAAGGCGGATAAGAAAGCAACACCTTAAATCAGCTTGGGAAGTAGGTGCAGAAAAGAACTCTAACTGTGCTGGTGGGCAGACAGAAAGGGGTGGATGCAAGGAGCTCAGAAACCCAAAGGGATTTGGAGAAAAATGTGTTATCTAAACAAAAAAGAGTCCAGATGATGAAAAAGAAAAGTAATTGACTGAGACTTAAAATTCCCTGTGGGATTTATTGTTTATAGACTTCTTGCTGATGGCCATTCTGACCGGTAGTTGTAGTTTTGGCTTGCATCTCTCTAATAACTAGTTCTGTTGAGTACCATTACATGTGCTTTTTGGCTCTCTCTCTGTCTTCTTTGGAGAAATGTTTACTTAAATCTACCACTCATTTTTATAGGGTCACTTTTTTTATACTGAGCTTCACTAACTGTTTGAAGAGGGTGTGGAGAAAAGGGACCCTCCTGTGCTCTTGGTGGGGATGCAAATTGGTGCAACTATTATGAATAACACTATGGAGTTTACTTAAAAAAAAAAAAAAAAGCTAACAGTAGAACTACCATATGACCCAGAGATCCCACTCCTGGGCATGTACCTGGAGAAAAACACAATTTGAAAATATACATGCACCCAATGTTCATTGCAGCATTATTTACAGTAGCCAGGTCATGGAAGCAACCTAAACGTCTATTGACATATGAATGGATACAGAAGATGCAGTACATATAAACAATCACTCAGGCACAAAATAAACATATGAATAAACGTATCACTCAGGCATAAAAAGAACAAAATAAAGCTATTTGCAAGAACATGGATGGACCTGAGATTGTCACACTGAGTGAAGTAAGTCAGACACAGAAAGACAAATATCTTATGATATTGCTTATTTATGGAATCTTTTAAAATGGAGTAAAAATTAACCTATTTATAAAACAGAAGTAGAGTCATGGATGTAGAAAGCAGACTTACAGTTACCAGAGAATAAGTGGGCAGGGGGATAAACTGGGAGATTGGGAGTGACAAATACACACTACTACTACATATACAATAGATAAGTAATAAGAACCTACTGTAAAGCACGAGAACTATACTCAATACTCTATGATGGCCTCTTTGGGAAAAGAATCTTAAAAAAAAGAGTGGATGTATGTATACTGATTCTCTTTGCTGCACACCTGAAGCTAATACAACATTTTACCAGCTATACTCCAAAAAAGAAAAAGTCCCTATTGGGCCCTAAACTTTCACTAGGAAGCGGCAGGTGTTAGGGAATATGCAGCCACCTTTAAAGCAGTCACTTCAAACATGGATAAGGAGGATGTGGTTAAGCGCACTTTACAAAAAGAGCCTTCTGCACAGGATTCCGGTGCTGCTGTGAACCCGTGGCTTTCAGGGTTCATCCTTTCTACCCTTTTTCCAGTAAGAGGTTTGCTAAACTTATCTTATCCTGTTCATCGGGTGCAGGGGTGAGGAGAGGGAGAGGTGATGTGTTATGTTAGTGTATAGATAAGGACCAAGAAGGGCTTCCCATGTGGCACTAGGGATAAAGAACCCGCCCACCAGTGCAGGCGATGTAAAGAGACGTGGGTTCAGTCCCTGGGTTCGGAAGCTCCCCTGGAGGAGGGCACGGCAATCCACTCCAGTATTCTTGCCTGGAGAATCCCATAGCCAGAGGGGCCTTGCCGGCTACAGTCCATAGGGTCACAAAGAGTCGGACAGGACTGAAGCAAGTTAACAGGCACACAAGAATCAAGAGGAGGCATATGAGGACTTCATGGAAAAGATCACAGAGCCCCGTGGACCTGGGCTTCGGGATGATACAGTCACTGCCTGGGGTTCCACACTGCCCCCTGGAGGAGAGCATCAGTGTGGTCTGTGTGACAGAGGGGAATCCACCTGAGCTTTGGTGTCCAGTGGACACAGTGGCGGCCTCGTTCATACCCACGTGTCGCTATCTATTCCCTAGTCTTTCTTTTGCTGTTATTGCTCAGTCACTCAGCGATGTTTGACTCTGTGACCCCATGGACTGCAGCACGCCAGGCTTCCCTGTCCTTAACCATCTCCTGATACTTGCTCAAACTCATGTCCATTGAGGCAGTGATGCCATCCAGCCATCTCGTCCTCTGTTTTCACCTTCTTCTCCTGGTTTCAATCTTTCCCAGCATCAGGGTCTTTTCAAAAGAGTTGGCTCTTCCCATCAGGTAGCCTAGATATGAACTTTATTGAAAAAGTTATATCGTCTCTTGAGAGATCCCTGCACATATATGTGGAATTGATGCTGCTTCTAAGTCTAACCTCAAATGTCTCTTGAATCCGCTCAACTTTATCTTCATGGCTGGGACCAAAAACTTCTGAGATGGAGTCACAGGTGAATGGAGGCACAGTCCCTGAGTGGCCAATGTGAAGATAGCCACTCAGTTGGTCTCAGATTGCAATGAGACCACTAAGACACGATGGAGAAGTTGATGTTATTTACTCAATAATACAAAGCAAGCTGTTTGGCTGTCCCAGACCAGGTCATATGCCCTGTACCTGAACCAACAAAGTGTGATCCACCATCGACACTAAACTTTTAGAAGTATGTTACTGGGGGTTAAACGTGAGTGCAAATAAACCTGTAATGGACTTACAACCTCCTTCCAGAGGACCACTGGATTGCAGCCTTAGAGAAGGAGAAGCAAGGAAGCAGGTATGGGGGGCAGAGTACCTGAAGAGCTATGGACAGAGGTTCGTCACATTTTACAGGAGGCAGTGATCAAAACCATCGCCAAGGGAAAAAAAAATGCAAAAAGGCAAAATGGTTGTCTGAGGAGGCCTTACAAAGAGCTGAGAAAAGGAGTGAAAAGCTAGGAAGAAAAAGAAAGATATATCCATCTGAACGTAGAGTTGCAAAGAACAGCAAGGAGAGATAAGAAAGCCTTCATAAGCGATCAATGCAAAGAAATAGAGGAAAACAATAGAATGGGAAAGACTAGAGACCTCTTCAGGAAAATTAGAGATATCAAGGGAACATTTCACGCAAAGATGGGCACAATAAAGAACAGAATGGTATGGACCTAACAGAAGCAGAAGATATTAAGAAGAGGTGGCAAGAATACACAGAAGAACTATGCGAAAAAGATCTTCATGACCCAGATAACCATGATGGTGTGAGCCAGACATCATGGAATGCACAGTCAAGTGGGCCTTAAGAAGCATCACTTTGAGCAAAGCTAGTGGAGGTGATAGAATTCCAGTTGAGCTATTTCAGTCCCTAAAGATGACGCTGTGAAAGTGCTGCACTCAAGATGCCAGCAAATTTGGAAAACTCAGCAGTGGCCACAGGACTGGAAAAGGTTTGTTTTCATTCCAGTCCCAAAGAAAGGCAATGCCAAAGAATGTTCAAACTACTGCACAATTGCAGTCATCTCACACCCTAGCAAAGTAATTCTCAAAATTCTGCAAGCCAGGCTTCAACAGTACATGAACCGAGAACTTCCAGGTATATAAGCTGGGATTTAGAAAAGGCAGAGGAACCAGAGATAAAATTGCCAACATCCCCTGGGTCATGGAAAAAGCAAGAGAATTCCAGAAGAACATCTACTTCTGCTTCATGGACTATGCTAAATCCTTTGACTGTGTGGACCACAACAAACTGAGGAAAATTCTTAGAGAGATGAAAATAGCAGGCCACCTTACCTGGCTCCAAAGAAATCTGTATGCAGGTCAAGAAGCAACAGAACCATACATGGAACAACAGACTGCTTGGCAGATGGTGACTGCAGCCATGAAATTAAAAGATGCTTGCTCCTTGGAAGAAAAGCTATGAGCAACCTAGATAGCATATTTAAAAGCAGAGACATTACTTTGCCGACAAAGGTCCATCTAGTCAAAGTTATGGTTTTTCCAGTAGTCATACATGGCTTCCCTGGTGGCCCAGAGGTTAAAGCGTCTGCCTGCAATGTGGGAGACCTGGGTTCGATCCCTGGGTTGGGATGATCCCCTGGAGAAGGAAATGGCAACCCACTCCAGTATTCTTGCCTGGAGAATCCCATGGACGGAGGAGCCTGGTGGGCTACAGTCCACCGGGACAGGGTCACAAAGAGTCGGACATGACTGAGCAACTTCACTTTCACATATGGATGTGAGAGCTGGACCATAAAGAAAGCTGAGCGCTGAAGAATTGATGCTTTTGAATTGTGGTGTTGCAGAAGACTCTTGAGAGTTCCTTGGACTGCAAGGAGATCCAACCAGTCCAGACTAAAGGAAATCAGTCCTGAATATTCCTTGGAAGGACTGATGCTGAAGCTAAACCTCCAATACTTTGGCCATCTAATGGGAAGAAGTGACTCATTAGAAAAGGCCCTGATGCCAGGAAAGATGGAAGGCAGGAGGAGAAGGGAATGACAGAGAATGAGATGGTTGGATGGCATTACTGACTTAATGGACATGAGTCTGAGCAAGCTCCAGAAGTTGGTGATGGACAGGGAAGCCTGGGGTGCCCATGGGGTCGCAAAGAGTCAGACATGACTGAGCAACTGCACTGAACTGTGGTGGCAGACATGGAACACAGGAGTGGCTGTCCTGGACTGAATATGGAATAGGCAATTTTTCTAAGTTAGCACATGCTTTGCAGGAAAAAGCAGGTCCATGGCTGATATACCGATACACCTTACCTGGCTCCAGAGAAATCTGTATGCAGGTCAAGAAGCAACAGAACCGTACATGGAACAACATACTGCTAGGCAGATGGTGACTGCAGCCATGAAATTAAAAGATGCTTGCTCCTTGGAAGAAAAGCTATGACAAACCTGGACAGCATATTATTGGGGCAGCTTTATTATATGCAGGAGGTCACCTGAACATCTGGGAACGGCTGAGCTGTGGCAGACATTTAAAGAACCAAGGCAACCAGCATAGATGTTGCTACTTTCTGGAAACTTTAGGATTTACAAAGATCCTGTGGGTGCCCTGAGAGGCATCTGTGTCTAGAGTCGCTCAGTCGTGTTCGAGTCTTTGAGACCCCATGGACTGTAGCCTACAATGCTCCTCCGTCCATGGGATTTTCCAGGCAAGATACCAGAGTAGGTTACCATTTCCTTCTCCATCATTTGACCACAAAATGGTGAAAATGGAAAATTTTGAAGACATGAAGATAAAGAAGAGTTGTGGAAACTTCCTAAGCCTCCACTCTTGAGGATGGTTTGTGGTTTCAAAGCTACAGACGCATCCATCAGGCTCATGGCAGCTCATATGCCTTATGGCAAGTCCTTTACTCTGTGGGGTGTCAAATACACTAATCCTGCCAGGTTAAAATCTGCACGCTCTAACTTGGATACACAAAAGCTGCACTTCTACAATTCAAAGATGATGTTTCCTGTCTCAAGTTTTCATTGCCACTTAGTAGACAAAAAAATCTTGCAAATACTTTTGAGGAAACTTCATCCTTATAGGTTCGCCAGACTCTTGGGGTATTAGTAACTGAGTTTTTTTCGTTATACAAACTCACTGAGGTTTTAATTAGTCTATTCCCCATCATTCTTCCTGTTTCCCTCCCAAGAGAACTTATCAAAGGTTAAGCTACCTCCCCCTGCAATCACGCTTAACCCAAAGAATCATGTCACCGAGGATTTTCTGCCCACATCTGCTGAGATGAGCTTGGTCCCACCTGCTTCATTTGGTCTCTGTGCCACTGTCAGTTACCAGAGCACACCCTCACATAACCTGGCTCCTTGAAGCACATCTGTGTCAGTTGGCAGGGAGCACGGAGAAGTTGTGGGTGGCTGGGACACCATGCTCAGTTTGCGAGGCTGTGGGATCTCATTTCAGCCCAAACATTTACCTCGACCAGTTCTAAGGACTTGCCCTTCCTCATCATTCTCAAAACATATTGAGTAGAGAGCTCAAAATTTCCCAAGGTCTGTCCAGACATGAATAGCAACCTTGCCTCCCCAAGATTTTCCTGTACCTTGCCTCCTCCCACAGGGAGAGGAAGCATACACCCTGAATTCTTTATCACTGTCTGAATCCCTGCCCTCTCTCTCTTTCTCTCCAGCACCCTTTGCCCACCCCACAGGGGATGGGAGTTCCATTTCCCTTCCCTGTAAGATAAGAATTGCCCCGATGATATATTCTTCTCGGCTGCAAATGAGCCTTAGTGCAGAATACTTGCAAGGTTGCAGAAGAAACAAGGTAACTGATGCTGAAGGCTCTTCTCCTGGCAGAAGGGACTTCACGGTTCTGAAAGAGGACGGAAGGGAGCAGGCCCCAGTTTTTAAAAGAATACCATAGCCATAAAAGAGGAAGAAAACTAGTGAGAACTAGGTCCAAGCTGGTGCAATTTTCCACTTCCAGTGGACTTTGAGCCTCATTATACACTCACTGTAATACATTATTAGCTAAATGATACGCTCACCAGCGCCATGCCAGTTCCGAGGCCAACCATCAAAGACCAAAAAGTGGGAAATAGCCCAGTTCCTGAAAATCCCCACCCCTTTCCCAAAACAGCTGGTCTATACAGTTACCCAGCCCACAGAAACTGACCAGGCCATATTTGGGCCTGCTCTCGCCTTCCAGGAGGGCCCACACTCTGTGGAGGGCTTCTCTCCAAATAAACCCACTTCTTACCTATCACTTTGTCTCTCACTGAATCCTTTCTGCGATGAGACATCAAGAACCTGAGCCTCATTAGACCTTGAAACCAGATGTGTGATCTCAGTTACACGACTGTAGGTTTAAGTCCCAATCTGGCTTTTGGCTATGTTTTGAGTCCCAGCCACCTAGATTGAAGTCCCAATGTGAGTTACCCTGAATTTGGGTAACAATGTAAATACTGGTAGCAGCTTTCCAAGGGAAATGGATACCTACTTTCCTGCTTATAGAGGTGAAGTGAAGGCATTATAAAGTCACAAGCAGAGGCTGCTCTGAGCAGCTCACCAGCAAACTCAATCAAAGATGTCAGATGCCCTTTACAGTGTTAATGCAAATGCAAGTGGGGCAGATGGAAGAAACACCTGAGGGTAAGTTGTCACAAACGGTTACAGAAATTATTTCTTATACATAATATCTAAGGGCAATAAATCCTTTATGAGGAAAAAGAACCCATGACATGCCCTTTTATACTTTTAGAGGATTTAATAAAATTTATATAAGTATAGAGTGTGTATTCAGTCATTCTCAACATATCTAGAAGTCTTTGAAAATCTAAGGTTAAATTCCCAATTCAAAAATGTTTATAAATAAACACTTAAACTAGGTAAATCAAATCAGATCAGTCTCTCAGTCGTTTCCGGCTCTTTGCCACCCCATGAATCACAGCACACCAGGCCTCCTTGTCCATCACCAACTCCCGGAGTTCACTGAGACTCACATCCATTGAGTAGGTGATGCCATCCAGCCATCCCATCCTCTGTCGTCCCCTTCTCCTCTTGCCCCCAATCCCTCCCAGCATCAGAGTCTTTTCCAATGAGTCAAATCTCTGCATGAGGTGGCCAAAGTACTGGAGTTTCAGCTTCAGCATCATTCCTTCCAAAGAACACCCAGGGCTGATCTTTAGGATGGACGGGTTGGATCTTTGCAGTCCAAGGGACGCTCAAGAGTCTTCTCCAACACCACAGTTCAAAAGCATCAATTCTTCAGTGCTCAGCCTTCTTCACAGTCCAACTCTCACATCCATACATGACCACTGGAAAACCCATAGCCTTGACTAGACAAACCTTTGTTGTCAAAGTAATGTCTCTGCCTTTGAATATGCTATCTAGGTTAATAGATCTGACAATTAGAGTCAAAATTCTGGTGGCTAGTGGCAGCAAAACTAGATAAATAGTTCCCCTTAGAAATGTCTTAACCCTCAGTTCTCTCCAACCATTTGGGTGTTCTTGATTTTTCTACAAAAATAAGTAAATAAACCTTCTTCAGGGCCTTTGCAAATGCTGTTCCCTTTGTCTGAAATGTCCTCTACCTCATAGATCACAGAATTATCACACTCCCTTCACTCAGGTTTCTGTTCAAATATTAGCCCATCAGAAAAGCATTTTTCGGATCACATTTTATAAAACAGAACCTCTTTCAATCTGTACCCTCTTGCCACTTTTATTTTTCTTCAAAGCATCTATTATTACCTAATGACTGAGTGACTGAACTGAACTGAATGTAATAGATATGTATTTATCTGCATATTATATTACCTACAAGAACATAAGTTCCATGAAGGCAGAAACACGATCTATCTTGTTCTTCCGCATTTATAGCACACAAGAAATATTTGTCAAATACATGAGCTATATTATATCTTCCTGCAAAAGCCCCATATTACACACATATGTGGTAAAAGAATTGGGGAGTATCAAAATATATGGGAATAGTTGTGGTGAGTTTATACATAGGTTCTCTTGTATTTTTTAAAGTTTAGAATCTACACAACCAAAACTGTAAGATTTTATGAAACTGAAGAAGATATAAATCAATAGAAAGCTATCCATGCCCATAGATTAGAAGAATAAATATTGTTAAAATGTCCATACAACACAATCTATAAAGTTAATACAATTCATATCAAAATTCAAATGGCATTTTTCACAGAAATAGAACAATCTTAAAATGTATATGGAACCATGAAACACCTCACATAGCCACAGTAGTCTTGAGAAAAAAGAAAGAAGTTGAAAGTATTGAGGATCCCTAATTTCCGTCTATATTATCAGTCAGTTCAGTAGCTCAGTCATGTCTGACTTTTTGCGACCCCATGGACTGCAGCATGCCAGGCCTCCCTGTCCATCACCAACTCCCAGAGCCTACCCAAACTCATGTCCATTGAGTTGGTGATGCCATCCAACCATCTCATCCTCTGTCATCCCCTTCTCCTCCCGCCTTCAATCTT
>NW_011494842.1:2479147-2484509 GCF_000754665.1 Bison bison bison | reverse complement strand
GTATTGGAGTTTCAGCTTCAGCATCAGTCCTTCCAGTGAATATTCAGGACTGATTTCCTTTAGGATGGACTGACTGGATCTCCTTGCAATCCAAGGGACTCTCAAGAGTCTTCTCCAACACCACATTTCAAAGCTATCAATTCAGCGCTCAACTTTCTTCATAGTCCAACTCTCACATCCATACATGATTAGCAGACCCTTGTTGGCAAAGTAATGTCTCCGCTTTTAAATATGCTGTCTAGGTTGGTCATAGCTTTTCTTTCAAGGAGTAAGCATCTTTTAATTTCATGGCTGCAGTCACCATCTGCAATGATTTTGGAGCCCAAGAAAATAAAGTCTGTCACTGTTTCAATTGTTTCCCCCATCTATTTGCCATGAAGTGATGGGACCAGATGCCATGATCTTAGTTTTCTGAATGTTGAGTTTTAAGCCAGCCTTTTCACTCTCTTCTTTCACTTTCATCAAGAGGCTCTTAATTCTTCTTCACTTTCTGCCATAAGAGTGGTGTCATCTACATATCTGAGGTTATTGATATTTCTCCCAGCAATCTTGATAAAAGCTATGGTCATCAAAACAGTATGGTATTGGCATAAAAACAAACACATAAATCAATGGAACAGAACACAGAGCCCAGAAATAAAGTTTAGAACTTTAAATAATGATAATTACATAACTTGGGACAAATAGTAGTACTTTCTCAGTCCTCAAAAGTGTTTTTGTAATGATCAAATAAGATAATAAATGTAAAATTGTTCTGAAAATGATAAAGATTTTGGTTAATAAAAGATATTGCATTAATGTAATAATATTTAAACAAAGGTTATATAGCAAAAGTAAACTATTAAGATAATTAACAACTAATAAATGATAGAGAATGCAAGCAGATTTTGGAGTCCCTGAATAATCCATATTATCTATCTGCACTCACTGGGTTGTCTGTCCTTTTCTCTTATCTATCAGGATATAGCCTTAATTAACATCTACTTCCTTCTGTTTTTCAGTGTGCCAGATAGACTTTGATTTATTTCCTGGATTATATATTCTTCAAGCTACTTCCATAAAAATAGGTCTCATGTGTAAAGGAAAACCAGAAATATATTCTACTAAATATTATGACTTCTAAATTTAATTAAACCATGTTGAAGAACACAGGACATCTTTTTAGATTGCATATTTTAAGCAGAAACAGAAATCTTATTTTACAACTAATGACAAAGTAATGCTCAAAATATTAACAATGATATGGAACTCCAGTGCAATAAAAGAAAGAATAGACTGAAACATCAGACACAACAACACGTTTAAGTGAGAAGCACTCTACTTCATACGTGACTCCTCAGGGTTGGAAGAAACCCCTAAAACTTGAATAGCTTCTCTAAAATTTTCTGCATCACCCGTAACACTTCTTATTTTATATTTAGGTAAATAGTTTTCCTTCTCCAGTTTTCCTATCTTTTGAACACACTGGCCTCCTCCCAGAATATTTAACTAACAGCTGTAAAATCCATTATAGTATCATTTATGGCTTTGAATTCAAGCACAGAAAGCCAAGAAACCTGAAAGTACACTATTATTTCTTAGAAATACAGGCTTATTCATACGAGAAGGTAGGATGAGTAGCACAATTACAGTACAAATGCCAATGACCAAAAAAAAAAAAAGAAAAAACACAAAGTGAATATTTTGTCCTTGTGTTATTTTTACAACCAGTACCTGGTATTCCTGTTAGGAACTATTGGGCCAATCAGCAAGGTGTTTAATGAGCTTAGTGAAGTGCCAATTATGTGATAAAAAGCACCTGGTGGAAAAGCTCCTCCGGAACCTCCTTCTTCCTGGGCAGGCTCACAAGCCTTGAGCTCATACATTTGGATCTAATATTATTTGCTGAATGATCGCTTTACCTTTGGCTTGTTTTTCTCTCATTACGAAGTTAGCACATGCTTATAGTAGAAAATGAAAATAATATATAAAGGACTATGTATCAATGTAATATAAAAAGATGAGTATCCTCACCTTTAAAATAATGCAGGTTGTCATGGGACCTGCTTCGAAGGTAGCTGAGAGTCTTCAATGAGTTAAAACATGTAACATACTTTCAATAGTGTCTAGAGCTCCGTAACTGTTCCATAAATGCTAGTTATTACAAGTATTGCCAGTATTTTTGGTAATAGCATGACAGCTGGATGGCACTTAGGAAATGTTTGTAGAATTCACAGCTGAATGAAAAACAGCCTAGTTATGAGCCACTTGGTTCTTTGGTAACAGTGATAGTTCTCAGGAGTGTCAGGATGGCCCCCAGCTTGAGAAGGCAATGGCACCCCACTCCAGTACTCTTGCCTAGAAAATCCCATGGACGGAGGAGCCTGGTGGGCTGCAGTCCATGGGGTCGCTAAGAGTCGGACACGACTGAGCGACTTCACTTTCACTTTTCACTTTCATGCATTGGATAAGGAAATGGCAACCCACTCCAGTGTTCTTGCCTGGGAAATCCCATGGACAGAGGAGCTTGGCGGGCTACAGTCCATGGGGCCGCAAGTGTTGGACACGACTTAGTGACTAAACTGCAAGATTTAATAAAGGACGTCTCGGGGCACCATTCTTGCTCTGTGACCTCATAGCCCGGGGGTCTGAGCATTTTGCACCTGATGAACCTGTTTCCTTATGTGTAATATAATGAGGTGACACAAGAGCCTCAAAGTGCTGGGATAATTGTTGGTACTCAAAGAAGCTTTGCTTCCTCCTTTTAATTGCACCATAGAAATGAACAACTCCCATCCCTAAACAAGTAGGGGCCAGGCAGAGGCAGAATGGATCTGTTACAGTCACTCTCTGCCAAGCTTCTCGACAGTGAGACAAAGGAAAGGCCTCTAATTCAATCCAAGCACAGGAACATTTTATTAAAGCAAGCCTCTACTGCCAGGAGAGAACTCTTCAGTGCCAAGATGCCAAGGCTCACACTGCTTTTGTCAAAATGCATCCACCTCACACAACTTTATTTAAAATGGGTAACTAACCAGAACCTACAGTACAGCACAGGGAACTCTGCTCAATATTCTGTAACAACCTAAATGGGAAAAGAAGTTGAAGGAGAACAGATACATGTATACGTACAACTGAATCAGTTTGCTGTACCTGAAACTACCACAATAAAATACAATTTTAATTAAAACATTTTAAATGCATGGAATATAGTCAGCGATGAATGTGCAACAGCAAAAATAAAGAAAGTTTAAAATTAAAAAATCAAAACTTCATCCACCTCCTTTTCAGCCTGCGCTCCTTGGGAGCGTCCTCATATTAGACCTCTGCTGGTTTGGGGTCACTGCTAAGCACTCACCTCTGTGACTGTCCTTCCTCTTCCTGTGTGATCATCTCTACGCGGTTAGGTACTTCACCACAATCCATTTTTCCACCATCCTCTTCACAATCAACTACAGTTAGCTCTGGAACAACACAGGTTTCAGCTGGGCTGGTTCCACTAATATGCACTTTTTTGTTTTGTTTTTAACTGACTGCATACTACAGACCTATACTACTCTTGGTTGGTTTAATCTGAGGATGCAGATGAGGTGCATGTGGAGTGCTGACTGTAAAGTTGCGTGTAGATTCTGGATTTTCCTGGGGCAGGTGCCCGTCCCCTCCGTGTTGCTCAAAGGTCAGCTGTATGTGTTTAGTGCAGACCTTCGTTCTGTTTAAACTGTGTGCACCCTCATCAACCCTCCCCAGCCTGCTGTGCGCCTGCCTAGTTCCTGCCACAGCCTCCCTGGTGGTAACTTCCTCTCCACAACCTAGCTCTTCGCTGCTGCATGTTCACATGCAGGGTCTCTGCTCCTCTGAAGCTTGCAGCTCCTTACCAGGACAGTCCCATATTCTCCCAGATATTTTGCTGTCAGACTCGTAGTACTCCTTCCTTCCCACCTGTCAGGTGCAGAGCCCACCACACTGTAAATGCTGATGCTGCTACATCTGTCTGGGTCTATTCACATCTTGCTCAGTACACGTGTCCTGCTGGCTGGCTTATAATCCCAGGTTATCAGTTACAACCCACATGCCCAGCCCCCTAAATCTATTTCTCTATTCCATATATTTTGATTCCCAGACACTATAAATGCCTCCATTGAAGCATTCTGCAAGCAGTTCATATTGAAAGGCTGAGAAAGGACTATATGTGGCCCCACACCTGTAGCTGTTTATCTCAGTGACAGGCTTCACCACGGTTCAGCTGTCCGAGTCTTGTCAATAAACGTCAGCCTGATGTGTCCCCTCTTTCTTCATTTTCCAAACCTGAGCAGCCACTGAGTTCTGAGAACTGCATTTCCTTATGCTACCGACATCATAGACCTCCTACCACTGCCTTCCCGTGCCTCGCTAGAATATCCTCACAGCCAGCCTCCTTTCTCCTGATCTGGGCTCCCTCTAATCCATTCCCCACTATGTAGGAGTTTGCTGAAACTCACGTGAGTTACTAACATTTTCCTGCTTAAGATCTCTAGTGGCTCTTCCAAGCTTTAGAGAAACTTCCAAACACCTTACCATGGACTGAAAGGCCTTTGCCAGTTGATCCCCTTCATACCTCACTAGACTCGGGGGTCTACTTATCTCCTCCAAATGTGCCACCTCTAAACATTTCAACAGGCTAATGCACGTTTCTCTCCACCCTCAGCCTCTCTTCCATCCAAGTCTGGCTAATTCCTGAAAGATGCTTCAGTACTCAGGCTGAATCAGATTTCACCTTTCCAGGTAGCTTTTGCCCAAGTCCATCTCCTCTCCTACCTAGACCACTTCACACTCGGGGTCAGATGCCCTTCTAGGCAGCCCACTAGAATCCTGTGTTTAATTCTAGCACAGTGATACCAGGCTGCATTGAAATGGTCTGTTTAGTTTTCAGTGCCTCGAATTCTCTCCTCTTTCAATCCAAAGTGTCAGTTCCTTGAAGTTGCAAGTTTGCCTGACTCATGTAACTCTAGCATCATGCCTAACATTTGGTTAATAAATATTTGATGATGAAGGAAGAGAAGAAGATGAAAGGAAGGAAGGAGGGAGGAACCTGGTTCTCTGGAGCAGCTGAGATCTGGAGATATTCCCAGAGGTCCTTGCAAACATGTCAGACCCAGAGGGAGCCCTCATCAAAACCAGCAGGAGAGATCAGCAACACCAGTTAACCAGAGGCATTCTATTTGGCAAACAGTGCTATCACTTTTATCATGTTCACAGTGTGATAAATGCTACTCTGAGTTTCTTACATGTGTTAATCAATTTGATTCTTACAACCATACAAGGCAACCATTTTGCAGAGGGAGAAACCGTAGAAGTGACATAAGCTCCTCAGAACATACTGGCGGTGGGCATTGGCGGGGCGGGG
>NW_011494842.1:2478144-2479046 GCF_000754665.1 Bison bison bison | reverse complement strand
GAGGGAGGTGGCTGGTGGGCGTGAGGCGGGTGGCTGGTGGGTGTGGGGGAGGCGGCTGGTGGGCATGGGGAGGCGGCGGTGGGCATCGGGGGCGGGCAGTGGGTGAACACAGGCATTCTGACTTCACAGCCCATCTTCCTCACAGCTGTGCCCATGTCTCTTTTATTGACATCCATTCATATGGAATCACTATCCATCACTGATTTCCACAACTCTTTGTACAAATTGTTTTTATTTCATATTTGTTTATAATACGAGCCAAACGAAAAATACATACGCACACGTACAAATTAAGAACCAGCTGAGAACTGAGCAGCCAGGAGTTACAGTAAGGAGTGTCTGAGATACAAGGATGAAGTGCTGGATGCAACAGGGAGCTGGGGCTGGCCTCTCACTTTCCTACAGGTAACACACTGCTGCTGCTGCTGCTAAGTCGCTTCAGTCGTGTCCGACTCTGTGCGACCCCATAGACGGCAGCCCACCAGGCTCCCGGGTCCCTGGGATTCTCCAGGCAAGAACACTGGAGTGGGTTGCCATTTCCTTCTCCAATGCAGAAAAGTGAAAAGTGAAAGTGAAGTCGCTCAGTCGTCTCCAACTCTTAGCGACCCCATGGACTACAGCCCACCAGGCTCCCCCGTTCATGGGATTTTCCAGGCAAGAGTACTGGAGTGGGGTGCCATTGCCTTCTTCAGTGCACGTTATTATCCGAGTCCTTCAGGAGCTGTGCTCAGATGGAGACTCAGCCCTCCCCTTCTCGCTGCTGGTGAGTGAGCCAAGGCAGAGGACAGGAATACTCTTAGAAAGTCAACATGTACAGATAATCTTTCTAAGCAACCAGCCAACCTTCTAAGATTGTACATTGATTTTCCTTCAGTTCAGGTCTACCTTTTTACAAATGATGA
>NW_011494842.1:2466519-2478044 GCF_000754665.1 Bison bison bison | reverse complement strand
ACAAATGATGAAGAGTTACTATTTCAAAGAAATGACGTTTAACCAATTTTCCACCTTTACCTATAAGATAGCTTATCCTATTATTTTCCAGACTCACACTTAATGACTGATTAAATGGAAGATGCTCCATTTTTATAGAAGATTTGTAAAATATGTATTGCATTAATAGTTGCCTTTATATTGTCTTTCTACTGTTAATGGAAGATATTCAATTCCTCAAATGCTTGTTGATGTACTATAGTTTTGTAGCAAAACTAATAAAGATTATGGAGATTATAAAGCACTTCTTGGTGGCTCAGATGGTAAAGAATCTGCCTGCAATGCAGGAGACCTAGGTTCAGTCCCTGAGTCGGGAAGAACCCCTGGAGAAGGGAATGGCAACCCACTCGAGTATTCTTGCCTGGAGAATTCTATGGACAGAGGAGCCTGGTGGGCTACAGTCTGTGGGGTTGCAAAGAGTCGGTCACGACTGAGAGACTAACACAGTTATATATATAACTTCTCAGGGTCACTTTACCCAGCCTAGTGGCTTAGTCGGTGTAAATTCACCCACAACCTGACTCTTTGCAACTTTAATGTCCATCCATGGCATATTGCATCAAATAATTTGGGAGCAAACACTGGAAAGCTGAAAATAAAACATGAAATACTTCTCTCATGAAATAAACATTAAATAGACAAAGTGATGAAAAACATAACTGATTTTTAACTTCAAAATACCTATCACATGGGGAGTATTGTGTGATTTTTGTCTGTCTTCTTTTCAGAAAAATATTTTTCTTTTTTTCTGAATTGTTCTTTGGTTTCCAAAACTTTGGACTCCACTCATACTGCATGCATTCTTGCAAGGATCCTGTGGAGACCCATAAAAACACGCTCTTGTATCCCAGATGGCCCCCCTTTTTTTTGTTTTTCATTTTTTAGAGGCAGTACTACTTAATAGCTGATGGTTAGCAGTCCCTCTTCTGAGTGGACTGTTTTTAGTGTTTAACAGAGAATATAATTCTCCAAGGATCCATGCTTAAGGAGAAATACAAAAGCTACCTAGGTATATTTTAGTAGTAAATTCTGTATTTGCTAAAGCCTGAAGAGTTTTTTTATTAATGAACATCCAAGAAATAGTTTCGAAGTTGTACACACACACACACAGACACACTTTAACCCATGACATTAATTAGGCTTGTCAATATTTTTTTACATGTGCAAGGATTAAGAAAGAAATACATTTTTACATGTGAGATAAAACAGAGCCAAATCTTAGAAAAACCAATATTCCCAAACAGCTTTAAAGCCTGAGTCCAGGCCTGGGTGAGTCCAGGCCTGGGTAACCACAGGTCCAGTTACTGACTCTCTTTTTAATGTAGCAACAGGTCAGGGCTGGTGTCCAGGATTCCTGCCCAGGGTCCATTACATAACACAGCCTCATTAACCCATTTTCTTTAATCACCTCCCTACTATAACCCACAGATGGCAGTAAAGCCCATCCTGGACTGAATTGTGTACCCCTCCCTCCCCGGCCACAAACTCATATGTGGAAGTCCTAATCCCTAAGGACCTCAGAATGTGATTGGAGTTGGAAGCAATTGAGACAATGAGCAGGCCCTAATCCAATGCGACTGGCCTCTTTGTATGAAGAGGAGGGTTGGGACTTGGGCATCAGGGAGCACAGAAGAAGGCACTGTGAGGACACAGGGAGATGATGGCTGTCTACATGCCACGGACATGGGTCTCAGAAGAGACCAGTCCTGCCAACAGCTGGACCTCAAACCTGCAGCCTCCAGAACTGTGAGACTCTCTGTTGAACAAGCCACCCGATCTGTGGTTCTTTGTTATGAGAGCCCAAGAAGACCAGTGCAATGTTATGAGAGCCCAAGAAGATCAATGGTATATCTGTATCAGCGTATACAGGAAGGTCTGCTCCTCGAGTCCTAGCCCAGAGCATCACACCACCAGTCACATTACCTGTTTTCTTTCATCGCCTGCTCAGCTGGTCATCTGCAGAAGGCAACACAGTCAAGCTGACTTTGAGCCCACAGCATACACACAGCTTCAGACAATAGGAACTAACTGATTAAGAGGAATCAGCAAAATATTTTTGAAAATCAAAGGCTAGGCTCTCTCTTCAGTAGTTAAGAATTTCACATAACCCCAGTTTAAAACCACATGAAGAGGAAAACAAGAAAACGAATTCATCTTATTTCCAGTGAGCATATTGTCAACAGCAATATTGGCAACATTTTCGTTTTCATCTCTGTTTTCTATTTCTTGCAGATTATTTGTTCCCTAGTCTTGATAAGAACCTTGTGTGGGAGAGTCTCTCATCTTAATTGTGCCTTCTTGCATCGCCTGTGTCTACTGCAATCCCACTAGTAATGACTAAGATGCTGGTTCTAATAACTGTCTTTGAAATGGAAACTCTGACTCGTTGATTACTAAGAAAATACCTTAGAATTGCATGGGACTGTAAAAGCTGTTTTAGCACTATAAAGTTAAATCCGTCTCATTTAGCCATCTACAGTTGCTTAGTATAATCTATTCCCAAGGTCGTGAAAAGAAAGTAAGTAAGTCCATAAATACTCGGGTGGTTTGTAAGTCACAGTGAACAGCAGTTCAGTGAATCAGGAGAGACCCCTATTGACCTTTTCAGGTATTATGAGAAATCTGCAACTAGGATAATGCTTCCTTGCACGCCCTAGTGTTTGTGTTTGTGTAAATCAAGGGCACTTGACATCTTGAGATTGGTGGTCATGTCTGATTTCTCTTTGCTTCCTAGTGCCTACTACAGAACTCAGTCACTATTAGCAGCTCAGTGATATCCATTTTGCTGCTTCAGTTGCTAAGTCCTGTCCAACTCTTTGTGGCCCCATGAACTGCAGCACGCCAGGCTTCCGTGTCCTTCACTATCTCCCGGAGCTTGCTCAGACTCATGTCCATTGAGTTGATGATGCCATCCAATCATCTCACCCTCTGTCACCCCCTTCTGGTCCTGCCCATTTAGTAATACTGAACTGGACTGGCTGGAAGTGAACTGTTTACAAGTAAGAGGCTCCCACTGAGACAAGATTAAATGCAAGGGAATTTGTATTTATAGAACGGATGCAGGAACTTGTCACAATTCCAAGAGTGGCACAGAGCTGGGTCTTAGATTCAGCTGGAAGCTGGCATCTAAATGAAGTCAGGGCTCTCTCTGTCTCTGCTGGGTTCATCTCTGGCCCCTCTTTCTTTTCTTCCCCCTCTGTTCACTTCTTCAGCCCACTCAAAAAAATTACTGGTAGACTGGCAGAAGGGTTTTAAATGCTACAGTTTTTCACTGTTTGGAAAGCCTGCTTTGATTGATCGCCAGCCCAGATTCTCTAGCGCGGTTTAAGCAGGGGAAACTGCAAGCCTTAGAGGAAAGCAAAGGGCAGACAGTCCCATTTGGCATCAATTCTGTAGAAGAACAAATGAATGAAAAAATGAATAGTTTTTAGCACCAGTATATTAAAAGACCTTGAGAAGTCACGAACGTATAAAAGGACCAGTGCATGCTTAGTCACTCAGTTGTATCTGACTCTGTGACCCCATGGACTATAGCCCACCAGGGTCCTCTGTCCATAGGATTCTCCAGGCAAAGATGCTGGAGTGAATTGCCATGCCCTCCTCCAGGGGATCTTCCCGACCCAGGGACTGAACCTGTGTCTTTTATGTCTCCTGCATTGGTAGGTGAGTTCTTTACCACTAAATGCCAACTGGGAAACCAAATAAAGAAAAATTCTTTTTAAATAAAAAAGTAAAAATTTGCTTAAGAGCCAAAATTTTTTTAAAAAGCTGAGAGATTTACTTAAAATGTGGACTGATTAGACTAAAATATTGGAATATTGGAAAACAGAGAAGAAACCCCCTTTCTGTTGGACATCTGAAAAGTTTGCTTTAGTTTTATGTACACTGTTGCTGGTTTACCCCCAAGCAGGATGAGTCAGGTTGGGTGTGGATTTCATGATTTTTTGCACAGGATATCTCCCTCCATCACAAATCTTTGAAGCATGGCTTTTGGAAGTTTTCTGAAGAATTCAAACAATTTTTCAGTATCACCCTATTGCCTGCTGTGTAGGTTATCGGTAGATATTTGTTGAAGACATGCATCTCCTCTGCTTATTTACTCAACTCTCTGCAGTTTTCTGACAGATTTTGAAGTGGAAAAAGAAGGGGTTGACCAGTGAAGTGTAAAGAGGGTTTACATGATTCTGAAGGTCAGGGAATTTTATGTTAAAATTCGAAATGGCTATGGAGTCTACACTTAATATTTGGTCTACGCTTTAGATCAAATTACATGTTCTGGGAAGCGCTGACATCATAGAATGGATATCTATAGGCCTGGATGAATCTGCAGCAGTTGAGTGATGCCTGAATGCTCCTGTCCATCACCTAGAACTAGAAAATGTTCAAGCCACCGACCTGTGTCAGCAGAGACCAAATCACCAGAAAATTTCAGAAAAGAGCTCAGTTCTTTAAAATCTTACCTGAGAATTTCTAGAAAATAAGGTCACTGGGAAATTTCCAAAGACAGACATCTACCTCATCCTCGTCCTGATGAAATGCAGGTGAGAAGTCTGCAAGGTGAGCTAGAAAAACACCATCCCTTGGTCTGTGTTCTGCATTTTTCCTGTGTATTCCTAGGTTGAATGTGATAAGGTGAAAGTATACCTTCCCCTCCCCTCCTCCACCTTCTCCGGACGTTCTTGCTTAGAAATTCTATTTCTCCTCCTCTTCTTCCACACAATGGTCCCTTTAAACAAATAATCTCTCATTTATCCAAGAAAAATCCTGGATTATGATTTGCATTTTCCTTATTTTTACTGAATAAGAGGACTGAAGTATTACAAATCCTACCAGTTTATCTTGTACAGCTGAAGCGTTATTAATAAGGGGCATGATTTGTTTATGTAGAGATAGATTTCACTCCATTTCCTCTTTCTATTTCATCTGGAAACTGGGAATTCAATAACTGTTCTCTGACTAAAGCTTACATGGTTCCACCAACACAATTCAAAGCAGGCATTAGCTTTAAAGATCCTATATAATAAATTTTAGTTCTCAGTTTCAAATCCCATGAACCATCCAAATAAACTTTAAATGATTTGCTTAAATGTTCTCTTTCGGGATATTTATTTAAAGTGTACAATAGCTAATGTGCTATGTTATACTTGATTAATGTCCAATTAAATACTCCAAATTATAAATTTGGCATATTACCCAGGAGTTAATTTTCCCTATAAAATACGGTGTATAGTCCTATTTCAGTCAACATTTTCATGTATTTTATCTTTGAATTATATTATCAAATTGCATCATTATTACTGAAGATGCACTGAGCTGTTAAATTTCCATTATGCAATCAAAGATGAAGTCACTATTAACACCCAGTTTAAACTCTCAGCTTCAACAGACATATTAACTACTCATTTTTGTTTTTCATTTTCTTTAATATACTTCTGAGGACTTCCCTGCTGGCTCAGGGGTAAAGAATCTGCCTGCAATGCAGAAGATGCAGGAGACATGGGTTCTATTCCTGGGCCAGGAAGATCCCCTGTAGGATGAAATGGAAACCCACTCCAGTATTCTTGCCTGAAAAATGCCACGGACAAAGGAGTTGGGCAGCTATAGTTCAAAGAGTCGCAAAGAATTGGCCCTAACTAAGCAGCTGAGCATGCACATGCGCAATATATGGCTGACTTAGTCTTCAAAGGGATTTTAAATGATTTTCATCCTACTCACGATATCCACTCAATACCCACTATATTGTATATAATCTAAAAGGCTTAGGTATTGTCTTTACTTGGTTGTTCTCCTATGTAGACATAAGACCCCAGGGCATGTTGATTTATTTGATAATACATTTTAAGTGCCTTAATAGTCTAAGCTACTGATTTTTTCACTTCATTTAGAACTGATCCCAAATGAATCAAGCCTACATTCAAACATTCATACTGCATATCAGGACTAAGGAAAGGTGTTATGTATAAAGAGACTATACTATCTCTTACTTTGATAAACAAACAAACAAAAAAAAGTAGATGATATTCTCAAATGACTTAATTAAATCTTTTGAATGAAGGTTTAATTAATTTTCTAAGATACCTAACATGTCCTTGGGTGATTTATTATTGGTTTCAAATTTCATCTAAATATTATAAAGGTAAGTTCAGTAGCTAATAAAGCTCACTAATTTATCAGATTAGATCAGATCAGATCAGTCGCTCAGTCGTGTCCGACTCTTTGTGACCCCATGAATCGCAGCACACCAGGCCTCCCTGTCCATCACCAACTCCCGGAGCTCACGTCCATCGAGTCAGTGATGCCATCCAGCCATCTCATCCTCTGTTGTCCCCTTCTCCTCCTGCCCCCAATCCCTCCCAGCATCAGAGTCTTTTCCAATGAGTCAACTCTTCGCATGACGTGGCCAAAGTACTGGAGTTTCAGCTTTAGCATCATTCCTTCCAAAGAAATCCTAATTTATAAAGTCACACAATTTAATTACTAAATTAGGAACTTTAATACATGCAACTTCATACCAAAATGTCTTCTAAATTCTTAAAAATTTTTTAACTCTGTACATTCTTAAAAACTCCTTTCTAAATGTTAAAAAAAATACTTTTAATATTTTTTTTTCTTTTTTTTTAATTTTATTTTATTTTTAAACTTTACAATATTGTATTAGTTTTGCCAAATATCGAAATAAATCCGCCACAGGTATACCTGTGTTCCCCATCCTGAACCCTCCTCCCTCCTCCCTCCCCATACCCTCCGTCTGGGTCGTCCCAGTGCACCAGCCCCAAGCATCCAGTATCATGCATCGAACCTGGACTGGCGACTCGTTTCATACATGATATTATACATGTTTCAATGCCATTCTCCCAAATCTCCCCACCCTCTCCCTCTCCCACAGAGTCCATAAGACTGATCTATATATCAGTGTCTCTTTTGCTGTCTCGTACACAGGGTTACTGTTACCATCTTTCTAAATTCCATATATATATGCGTTAGTATACTGTATTGGTGTTTTTCTTTCTGGCTTACTTCACTCTGTATAATAGGTTCCAGTTTCATCCATCTCATTAGAACTGATTCAAATGTATTCTTTTTAATGGCTGAGTAATACTCCATTGTGTATATGTACCACTGCTTTCTTATCCATTCATCTGCTGATGGGCATCTAGGTTGCTTCCATGTCCTGACTATTATAAACAGTGCTGTGATGAACATTGGGGTACATGTGTCTCTTTCCCTTCTGGTTTCCTCAGTGTGTATGCCCAGCAGTGGGACTGCTGGATCATAAGGCAGTGCTATTTCCAGTTTTTTAAGGAATCTCCACACTGTTCTCCATAGTGGCTGTACTAGTTTGCATTCCCACCAACAGTGTAAGAGGGTTCCCTTTTCTCCACACCCTCTCCAGCATTTATTGCTTGTAGACTTTTGGATTGCAGCCATTCTGACTGGTGTGAAATGGTACCTCATAGTGGTTTTGATTTGCATTTCTCTGATATATTTTAATAGAGATATGTTGTGAAACTGGTTTCTGAGATAGTTTTTATAATTAAATCTAATCTGTTTCAGTTATCAAGAGTCCATCTGCATACTTCAAACAATGAAAACAATCTCACCATGGGGGACTCTGAAAAGGAGGGTGTGGGGAAAGTCTATTTATTTGGATGCAGTTGAAAATAAAGAAAAGTCCACGGGATGAGTAATCTCACTCCCTAATAGCTCCCTTCTGGACACATGAGTAGAAATTCCCCAGTATTTGTATTGCTTCTCAGATTGGATGTGGCTAACTCACCTTGGACTAAGACTTCTCAGTAACCTAAGAATTCACAAAAGTCACAGGAAAATCACTGTGTATTTGATAGGATGAGGGTTGGAGGCTTGGGCCAATTTTATTTACATCTCCAAGCACAAGTCTTTCCACACAGCAACCGAAAAAAAACAAACAAACAAAAGCAAGGGAGGAGATCAAGATGGCAGAGTAGCAATTTGGGGAGCTACTTCCCACCAAGAATGTATGTAAAAGGAGAAATACTGTATGACATTCCTTATATGTGAAATCTGAAAAGTAACAATACAAATGAACTTACTTACAAAACAGGAGCAGATTCTCAGACTTAGAGAGCAAACCTGTGGTTGCCAGTAGGGAAGGATAGGGGAAGGGGCATTTAGGGAGTTTGGGATGGACGTGTACACACTGCTATAATTAAAATGAATAACTAGCAGACAAGGTCCTACTGTAGAGCACAGGGAACTCTGATCAATGTCATGTGCAGCCTGGATGGGAGTAGAGTTTGGGAGAGAATGGATACATGTATATGTATGGCTGAGTCCCTTTGCTGTCTTCCTGAAACTACCACAACATTGTTAGTCAGCTGTACTCCAGGATAAAAACAGTAACATCAAGCATACACGTGGAGCAAGTCTCACTGAACACTGATGGGAGACTGGCAGTAAGACTCATACACCCGAGGCAGTAAGAAAAACCCACGCACAACCTGATAGGAAGGGGAAAGAAGCGATCACGTGGCGGAGGGGACACGAAGAGGAAGCCGATTACATGGGCAGCGGCCAGTCCTGAGCAGTGAGTGCTTCAAGCCACATTTTGAAGACTCCAGTTCTGGGGTCCACCACTGGAAAGATGAGTCCTCTTGGTTGGTTGAAGGGCCATGGGACTCACGGGAGGGCTGTAGGAAGCCTGGACTCCACTCCTGAAGAACATGCACAGCCTTGCTTACTCCCAAACACAGGGCAGAGAGGGTAAGACTGAAACCAACACACAAAAAGTCACTGGCTGGTCTCCCGCGACTGTCCTGGCACACACACACCCCAGCCAGAGCCTCACCACCCATCCAGGCCCTGAAAGGGGGCCCTTACACTCCGCAGTGAATTGTCTGAAGAGACACATGCTGAGAAAGCCTGAGACTTTACCAGGAAGAGGCACCCGGGCGGAGAGCAGTGGGGTAAGGGAACCTAGGAGGACTGCTCTGCCAGGCTCGCAGTCCCGGGTTTTATGGGAATGGGGTTAGTTTCCAGGTTGTCTCTGGCCAGTTACTCTGGTCCTTCTTGGCGGTGTACACACTGCTCAGCTAAGATGGATTCCAGGGAGGAAGATTCTGGGAGGTGGCTGGACACGTGGAGCCTCCTTTTGACCTTTCCCAAATTCTTCCGGTTGGTGGCAGCTTGTCAATTCCATGTTCCTGACCCGGACCTTCTGTCATGAAATAACTCACGTGGACAGTTACCATGGTGCCTGGCCAGGGCAGGCGGCTGCACTCAGTGTGCTTCCCCGAACATCTCCCGCTCTCCTAGGACCACACAGGGTGAGCGCTGAGCCACAGCTGTGAGGCACACGGGGGACTCAGCCCTAGCTGTGGGAGGACCGCTGCTGCTCCTGAAACCGGCAGCAGAGCAGAAAGTAGGCCAGGTGACGGGCTGCAGCTGGGCGACACGACCCATGCCCAGGTCCACGCCGAGGGCCCATAGCAGGCCCTCAGCTCCAGCGCTGGTCCTCTCTGGAGTGAGGGTGTCACGCTAGGAGCGGGGAGAGTGCACCAGGGAGTGGCACACTGAGACCTGACCCTCGGGCCTTCTGTTTCAGCAACCTGCGCCCGGACCCTCCCCGTACGGCAGGCCTGGGCACTGAGCATGGGAGAAGCACCAGCTCAGGCTGGCTCCGGCCCTCACCAAACAACGCGAGAAGACCCTAAAAGCAGAAGAGAGCTGCTGCTGCTGCTTAGCCACTTCAGTCGTGTCCGACTCTGTATGACCCCATAGACGGCAGCCCATCAGGCTCCCCTGTCCCTGGGATTCTCCAGGCAAGAATACTGGAGTGGGTTGCCATTTCCTTCTCCAGTGCATGATAGTGAAAAGTGAAAATGAAGTCTCTCAGTCGTGTCCGACTCTTAGCGACCCCATGGACTGCAGCCTACCAGGCTCCTCCGTCCATGGGAGTTTCCAGGCAAGAGTACTGGAGTGGGGTGCCATTGCCTTCTCTGGAAGAAAGCAGATAAGACTACAAAAACAAGCAGGAAATGAGTAACGAAACGGCAGTAAATGCATACTACCTATAATCACTTCAAATGTCAAGCAGAAGACAGGACACCCAATTAAATTCATATCCACTTTAAAGTGATGGAGAACCACAGATTTTTTAAAGACACTCTGTTTTAATATTACTCATATATATGACTTCCCTGATGGCTCAGACAGTAAAGCATCTGTCTACAATGCGGGAGACCCAGGTTCGATCTGGGGAAGATCCCCTGGAGAAGGAAATGGCAATCCACTCCAGTACTATTGCATGGAAAATCCCATGGACAGAGGAGCCTGGTAGGCTACAGTCCATAGAGTCGCAAAGAGTCGGACACACCTGAGCGACTTCACTTCATTGCAGGCAAATTCTTACCAATTTGAGCCACCAGAGAAGCCTATGGCTCAAGTTGATAAGAATCTGCCTGCAATGCGGGAGACTCAGATCCAATCCCTGGTCAGTAAGATACCCTGGAGAAGGAAATGACAGCCCACTCCAGTATTCTTGCCTGGAAGATCCCCTGGACAAAGGAGCCTGGTGGGCTACAGTTCAAGGGGCTGCAAGAGTCAGACAAGACTTAGTGTACACACTTAGTGCACATACACACATATACACATCTATATATATACACATATGTACATGTATACATACACACATGTGTATGTGTATATACACATATATACACATGTGTGTACATATATGTATATGCATATATAACACATATGTATATGTACACACACACACATATTCAGGACTGATCTCCTTTAGGATGGACTGGTTGGATCTTCTTGCAGTCCAAGGGACTCTCAAGAGTCTTCTCCAAGAGTCTTCTCCAAAACCACAATTCAAAAGCATCAATTCTTCGGTGCTCAGCTTTCTTTATAGTCCAACTCTCACATCCATACACGACTACTGGAAAAACCATAGCTTTGACTAGACGGACCTTTGTTGGCAAAGTAATATCTCTGCTTTTTATATGCTGTCTAGGTTGGTCGTAGCTTTTCTTCCAAAGAGCAAATGTCTTTGAATTTCATGGCTGCAGTCACCATCTGCAGTCATTTTGGAGCCCCCCAAAATAAAGTCTGTCACTCTTTCCACTGTTTCCCCATCTATTTGCCATGAAGTGATGGGACCAGATGCCATGATCTTAGTTTTCTGAATGTTGAGTTTTAAGCTAACTGTTTCACTCTCCTCTTTCACTTTCATCTAGAGGCTCTTTAGTTCTTCTTTGCTTTCTGCCACAAAGGTGGTGTCATATGCATATCTGAGGCCACTGATATTTCTCTCAGCAATCTTGATTTCAGCTTGTGCTTCATCTAGCCTGACATTTCTCATGATGAACTCTGCATATAAGTTAAACAAGCAGGGCGACAATATATAGCCTTGATATACTCCTTTCCCGATTTGGAACCAGTCTGTTGTTCCATGTACAGTTCTAACTGTTGCTTCTTGACCTGCATACAGATTTCTC
>NW_011494842.1:2465944-2466419 GCF_000754665.1 Bison bison bison | reverse complement strand
GTCAAAGGCTTTGGTATAGTCAATAAAGCAGAAGTAGATGTTTTTCTGGAACTCTCTTGCTTTTTCAATGATCCAACAGATGTTGGCAATTGGATCTCTGGTTCTATATATATATTCCTCAGTCTCTAGACCCACCTTCTGGAAATGTTCCTTACATTTTCTTCCAGAAAATGGTTGAAAAAAGGATAAATTTGCAATGGACACTAATATCAGTTCAGTTCAGTCACTCAGTTGTGTCTGACTCTTTGCAACACCATGAACCGCAGCATGCCAGGCTCCCTGTCCTTCACCAACTCCCGGAGTCCACCCAAGCCGATGTCCATTGAGTCAGTGATGCCATCCAACCATCTCATCCTCCATCATCCCCTTATCCTCCTGCCCTCAATCTTTCCCAGCATCAGGGTCTTTTCAAATGAGTCAGCTCTTCGCATCAGGTGGCCAAAGTATTGGAGTTTCAGCTTCAACATCAGTCCTT
>NW_011494842.1:2464179-2464592 GCF_000754665.1 Bison bison bison | reverse complement strand
CCTTTGACAAAATTCAACATCCATTTATGATAAAAACTCTCCAGAAAGCAGGAATAGAAGGAACATACCTCAACATAATAAAGGCTATATATGACAAACCCACAGCAAACAGTATCCTCAGTGGTGAAAAATTGAAAGCATTTCCTCTAAAGTCAGGAACAAGATAAGGGTACCCACTTTCACCATTACTATTCAACATAGTTTTGGAAGTTTTTGGCCACAGCAATCAGAGCAGAAAAAGAAATAAAAGGAATCCAAATTGGAAAAGAAGAAGTAAAACTCTCACTGTTTACAGATGACATGATCCTCTACATAGAAAACCCTAAAGACTCCACCAGAAAATTACTAGAACTAATCAATGAATATAGTAAAGTTGCAGGATATAAAATCAACACACAGAAATCCCTTGCATT
>NW_011494842.1:2463497-2464079 GCF_000754665.1 Bison bison bison | reverse complement strand
AATCAAAGAGGACACTAATAGATGGAGAAATATACCATGTTCATGGATTGGAAGAATCAATATAGTGAAAATGAGTATATTACCCAAAGCAGTTTATAGATACAATGCAATCCCTATCAAGCTACCAACGGTATTCTTCACAGAGCTAGAACAAATAATTTCACAATTTGTATGGAAATACAAAAAACCTCGAATAGCCAAAGCTATCTTGAGAAAGAAGAATGGAACTGGAGGAATCAACCTGCCTGACTTCAGGCTCTACTACAAAGCCACAGTCATCAAGACAGTATGATACTGGCACAAAGACAGAAATATAGATCAATGGAACAAAATAGAAAGCCAGAGATAAATCCACTCACGTATGGACACCTTATCTTTGACAAAGGAGGCAAGAACATACAATGAATTAAAGACAATCTCTTTAACAAGTGGTGCTGGGAAAACTGGTCAACCACTTGTAAAAGAATGAAACTAGAGCACTTTCTAACATCATACACAAAAATAAACTCAAAATGGATTAAAGATCTCAACGTAAGACCAGAAACTATAAAACTCCTAGAGGAGAACATAGGCAAAACACTC
>NW_011494842.1:2462533-2463397 GCF_000754665.1 Bison bison bison | reverse complement strand
ACCTAATTAAACTTAAAAGCTTCTGCACAACAAAGGAAACTATAAGCAAGGTGAAAAGACAGCCTTCAGAATGGGAGAAAATAATAGCAAATGAAGCAACAGACAAACAACTAATCTCAAAAATATACAAGCAACTCCTACAGCTCAATTCCAGAAAAATAAATGACCCAGTCAAAAAATGGGCCAAAGACCTAAACAGACATTTCTCCAAAGAAGACATACAGATGGCTAACAAACACATGAAAAGATGCTCAACATCACTCATTATCAGAGAAATGCAAATCAAAACCACTATGAGGTACCATTTCACACCAGTCAGAATGGCTGCAATCCAAAAGTCTACAAACAGTAAGTGCTGGAGAGGGTGTGGAGAAAAGGGAACCCTCTTACACTGTTGGTGGGAATGCAAACTAGTACAGCCACTATGGAGAACAGTGTGGAGATTCCTTAAAAAACTGGAAATAGAACTGCCTTATGATCCAGCAATCCTGCTGCTGGGCATACACACTGAGGAAACCAGAACTGAAAGAGACATGTGTACCCCAATGTTCATCACAGCACTGTTTATAATAGCCAGGACATGGAAGCAACCTAGATGTCCATCAGCAGATGAATGGATAAGAAAGCAGTGGTACATATACACAATGGAGTATTACTCAGCCATTAAAAAGAATTCATTTGAATCAGTTCTAATGAGGTGGATGATACTGGAACCTATTATACAGAGTGAAGTAAGCCAGAAGGAAAAACACCAATACAGTATACTAACGCATATATATATGGAATTTAGAAAGATGGTAACAGTAACCCTGTGTACGAGACAGCAAAAGAGACACTGATGTATAGAACAGTCTTTTGGACTCT
>NW_011494842.1:2451346-2462433 GCF_000754665.1 Bison bison bison | reverse complement strand
TGGACTCTGTGGGAGAGGGAGAGGGTGGGATGATTTGGGAGAATGGCATTGAAACATGTATAATATCATGTATGAAACGAGTCGCCAGTCTAGGTTCGATGCACGATACTGGATGCTTGGGGCTGGTGCACTGGGACGATCCAGAGGGATGGTATGGGGAGGGAGGAGGGAGGAGGGTTCAGGATGGGGAACACATGTATACCTGTGGCAGATTCATTTTGATATATGGCAAAACCAATACAATATTGTAAAGTTAAATAAAATAAAATAAAATAAAAACAAAGTAAGCTATATTAATTAACCCATATAATCTTTACAACAGCCTTATAAGGGAGTCACTATTAACATTTCAAAAGCAGAGACATTACTTTCCCAACAAAGGTCTGTCTAGTCAAGGCTATGGTTTTTCCTGTGGTCATGTATGGATGTGAGAGTTGGACTGTGAAGAAGGCTGAGCACCAAAGAATTGATGCTTTTGAACTGTGGTGTTGGAGAAGACTCTTGAGAGTCCCTTGGACTGCAAGGAGATCCAACCAGTCCATTCTGAAGGACATCAGCCCTGGGATTTCTTTGGAAGGAATGATGCTAAAGCTGAAACTCCAGTACTTTGGCCACCTCATGCGAAGAGTTGACTCATTGGAAAAGACTCTGATGCTGGGAGGGATTGGGGGCAGAAGGAGAAGGGGATGACAGATGATGAGATGGCTGGATGGCATCACTGACTCAATGGACGTGAGTCTGAGTGAACTCCGGGGTTGGTGATGGACAGGGAGGCCTGGCGTGCTGTGATTCATCGGGTCGCAAAGAGTCGGACATGACTGAGCGACTGATCTGATCTGATCTGATCTGATTAACATTTCCATCTTACAAAGAGGAAATTGAGGCCCAGAAAGACTAACCAACCCGCCCAGGGTCATAGAACTAGTAAAGATAAAGTTAGCTTTTGAACTCAGCCAATACAGCTCCACAATCTATGCTGTTAACCACTAGGCTACTTTGTCTCCAGTACTTACTGAGTTTCCATGTATTAATGCAAAAATCATGAACATGAAATAAGTATTCTAACACAAATGACTCATACTCTCCTTTTACTCTGCACCATGTTCTTTCAGTTATTAAATAGTAACATACCTTCAAGGTGTTTTCTGTCAACCTATTCTGATCCACTTTATTCTTAAAGATTGTGCAGGATTTTGTTATGTTAACATTCCAAACTATACTTAAACACATCTATATTGGTTAATATTAGGAATAATTACAGGTTTGGATCATAGAAATAATGCTGCATGAAAATAATAGCAGAGGAATTGTTGAAAGGAAATATTTATTTTAAATATTCAAAATATGGCAAAATTTCCTGTTGTAAATGGAGATATTCAACAGCCCTCCCATCTGTCACCCAAGATTTCCCCTAAAGGTGAGTTTTCATCAAATTTTGTTTTTAAATTCTCTGCCCATCTGATAAGTGAAAAGTGATCCCCACAGTATTCTTAAATAGCCTGATGTGATGACACATGTGTTTGGGAAAGATCATGCTGACAGAGCACAGAAGCTAGCTTGGTCACACCCAGAGTCAAACCAGAAAGGACAGATAGGAGGCAGTGATCACAGACTGCACTGCATGGAACAAGCAGAACTTACGCAGAGCACGGCTGTGAATGTGTCAGGAGGAATGAACAAGGGTGGGGGCCCCAGCAAAAAGGCCAGCTGATATTCGATATTGTGCTAGAGATGGGTAAGAAAGAGGAAGGATTCCAAAATATCTCTGAGGTTTATGAGTTAAGAAGCCACGAGGATTGTAAAGAAAGCAACCATCCTAGGAAATACAGAAGAAGGCAAAGATTTGGAGGCGTGCCAGAGGACGACAGAGTTCCCTTACAAATATGAGATTCTATTATTTACTTAGAGAAGCTGCCTTCCTCTGTGGCAGGGGCTATTTCAGAATATTCACTGTATTTAATGTTAGTAAATCCTTGACGTTAGCCACAATATGAAGACAAAGACACTTACACCAAATTACCCAGCACGTTTATGAAACCAACTGTTCCATGCCAAAGCATTCCTTTAGCATTCTGCCATCTAGTGAATAATAATCATTGGTACAACTTGGCCTGTAAACTGCTCCTTCGGAACAAAGAAACCAGAATTTTATGACTTCTCATCGTGAATCTTTTCAGTTTCACACCATAGAAGCATAATCTGGAAGTGCCTCACATTTGTTTGCAAAACTTAATCTCATAATTATTAAATTTTAAAACCCAGAGGAAAGAATGAAAGCATAAAACCTACCAGCTTAATTCTAAAATTTGACCTTGGGCTTTGCATGAAAATGTTTGCTGTTAGAGTCAGGGGGTAGTTATTGTGAGTTTCTTTTGCATTACACTGTCTCTTTCTGTCATGAAAAATAACAACAAAAACATGCACACATACACACACACACAACCTTTACTCATTAGCAACTTTCTTCTCTGTAATAAATATATTTAAGTAAACAATTTTCACCCATTACTTGACCTATGCTTAGTAATACTATCAAAAATTTATCATCTGAAAAATGATACTACATAACACATTAGAGATTGTATTTGAATGTTACAGGAGTTTATTATAAAAAATTTGTTACCTCTATTTTTATGAAAATTTTGCTCAGTTTTCCTGAGTTGATTGCTAATGCATATTACGTATTAAACTTTATATATACACACATTTTAATTGAGTTTTTTTGCAAGCCTATCTCCCCAAAGGATCTGCAAATTTATTGACTGAGCAGATAATGTCATATAGCTTTCTGTTATGATGTGTTTAGTACCTCTTGGTTTTCAATAAATGCTAATGAATGAGTGATTTGAAATGACTGAAAGAATGAATAGAAAATGTCTGAAGTGTCATTCATTTTAATTTGAATTCTATTGATATGTGATTTAAAAGAAGCGATCACTGTACTCAGCATCCTTCATGAGCCCTAGAAGACACAGACTGGACATATCATCTGAGTACCCACAAGGCCGTGAAAATAGAGATGTACAGTCATTAGACAGAATGGAGGGAAGTAGACAAAAGTCCTCCTTTGAAATGTGTCCTCATCGGTCATGGCAACATTCCCAGGCTTGTCAACTTATTTCCTTTGGCAGCTGTCTCTTGGTCCATCTGTTGAATTTGGATGCCGAAATGCTCAAAAAGTGAGCATGTCTTTATTCTGCATGATTATATACCAGCAGAGTGTATGCACTTGAGCTATTTCAGATTGTCAGCTAAAATTGCTCCCAAGAGAGTGTTTCATTGCCTTATGGATAACTATGGATGAAACCTCAAAATTATGACGCTTATCCTAAGAACTTGGTATTAGTGATGTGCATTGGTTGCAAAACAGAGAATTGCAAGGAGAGATAAGAAGGCCTTCTTAAGTGAACAGTGCAAAGAAATAGAGGAAAACAGTAGAATGGGAAAGACTAGACATCTCATCAGGAAAATTGGCAATATCAAGGGAACGTTTTATGCAAGGATGGGCACAATAAAGAACAGAAACAGTGAGGACCTAACAGAAGCAAAGAGATTAAGAACAGGTGGCAAGAATACACAGAAGAACTATACAAAAGAGATCTTAATGACCCAGATAACCACAATGGTATGGTCACTCACCTAAAACCAGAAATCCTGGAGTGTGAAGTCAAGTGGGCAATAGGAAGCATTAATAAAAACAAAGCTAGAGGAGGTGACTGAATTTCAGTTGAACTATTTAAAGTCCTAAAAGATGATGCTTTTAAAGTGCTGCTGTCAGCAAACTTGGAAAACTCAGCAGTGCCCACTGAACTGGAAAAGGACAGTTTTTATTCCAATTCCAAAGAAGGGCAATGCCAAAGAATGTTTAAATGATTGTATTCATTTTACATGCTGGTAAGGTTATACACAAAATCCTTCAAGCTAGGCTTCAGCACTATGTGAACTGAGAACTTCCAGATATATAAGCTGGGTTTAGAAAAGGCAGAGGAACCAGAGATCAAATTGCCAACATTCGCTGGGTCATACAGACAGTAAGGGAATTTCAGAAAAACATCTATTTCTGTTTCATTGACTATGCTAAAGCCTTTGACTGTGTGGCTCACAACAAACTGTGGAAAATTCTTAAAGAGATGGGAATACCAGACCACCTTACCTGCCTCCTGCGAAACCTGTATGCAGGTCAAGAAGCAACGGTTAGAACCACACGTGGAAAAACTGACTGATTCAAAATTGGGAAAGGAGTATGACAAGGCTATATACTGACTGCTTATTTAACTTATGTGCAGAGTATATCATCTGAAATGCCAGGCTGGATGAATCACAAGCTGGAATCAAGATTGTTGGGAGAAATATCAACAACCTCAGATATGCAGATGATACCTAATGGCAGAAAGTTAAGAGGAACTAAAAAGCCTCTTGATGAGGGTGAAAGAGAAGAATGAAAAATCTGGCCTAAAACTCAACATTCAAAAACTAAGATCATAGTATCTTGTCCCATCACTTCATGGCAAATAGAAGGGCGAAAAATGGAAACAGTGACAGATTTTATCTTCTTAGCCTCCAAATTCACTGCAGACGGTGACTGCAGCCACAAAATTAAAAGATGCTTGCTTTTTGGAAAGAAAGCTATCACAAACCTAAAGAGCAGAGACATCACTTTGCTGACAAAGGTCCATATAGTCAAAGCTATTGTTTTTCCATACACGTGTGAGAGTTGGATCATAAAGAAGGCTGAGCACTGAGAATTGATGCTTTTGAAGTGTAGTGTTGGAGAAGAGTCTTGAGATTCCCTTGGACTGCAAGGAGATCAAACTAGTCAATCCCAAAGGAAATCAACCCTGAATATTCATTACAAGGACTGATGCCGAAGCTCCAATACTTTGGCCACTTGATGAGAAGAGCCTGCTCATTGGAGAAGACCCTGATGCTAGGAAAGACTGAGGGCAAGAGGAGAAGGGGGCATCAGAGGATGAGATGGTTAGATAGCATCACCAACTCAATGGACATGAATTTGAGCAAATTCTGGAGACAGTGGAGGACAGAGGAGCCTGGTTTGGTGCAGTCCATGGGGTTGCAGAGTCAGACACAACTCAGTGACTGAACGGCAAAAGCAAACTGGTTGTAAATTGGACCTCTGAATCAATCTAACATGTCTAACCTGTAATTTTACTCTAGCCAAGCTAATTCTAAGGAGTTCAGATAAGGGCCTCATCTATTTTTGAAGTTTTTTGTAAGTGTTATTACCAACTTGTATTCCTTTGGGCAGCTGTTTTCATTTTTCTTTTCATATTAACACCTCTGCTTTTAAAAATTAAACCTTTGTACTTGTGGGGTATCATTTGCATTTGTGTGTTTCATAGAGCATTATTGCCATCTGAAGCTGCAGAGGAGAAAAATAAGTACTATTTCTCTTAAGTAATATTGTTGTTGGGGCATAGGCTTGGATTACTGTGATATTGAATGGTTTGAAAACTAAGATCATGGCATCTAGTCCCATCACTTCATGGGAAATAGATGGGGAAACAGTGTCAGACTTTATTTTTGGGGGCTCCAAAATCACTGCAGATGGTGATTGCAGCCATGAAATTAAAAGACGTTTACTCCTTGGAAGAAAAGTTATGACCAACCTAGATAGTATATTGAAAAGCAGAGATTTTACTTTGCCAACAGAAGTCCGTCTAGTCAAGGCTATGGTTTTTCCAGTAGTCATGTATAGATGTGAGAGTTGGACTGTGAAGAAAGCTGAGTGTGAAGAACTGATGCTTTTGAACTGTGGTGTTGGAGAAGACTCTTGAGAGTCCCTTGGACTGCAAGGAGATCCAACCCGTCCATTCTAAAGGAGATCTGTCCTGGGTGTTCATTGGAAGAGTTTGAGAGAACTTGGGAGTTGGTGATGGACAGGGAGGCCTGGCATGCTGTGATTCATAGGGTTGCAGTCGGACATGACTGAGTGACTGAACTGAACTGATTATTGTTGTTGCTGTTTTTGTGGTTCAGTTGCTAAGTCGTGTCTGACTCTGTGATCCCATGAAATGCAGCACACCAGGCTTCTCTGTCATCGCTGTCTCCCTGAGTTTCCTCAAACTTATGTCCACAGAGTCAGTGATGCCATCCAACCATCTCATCTTTTATCACCCCCTTCTCCTCTTGCCCTCAATTTTTCCCAGCATCAGGGTCTTTCCCAGTGAGTTGGCTCTTTTGCATCAGAACCAGTCCACACACACAGTTGGCCCTCTGCATCCACAGTTTCTGTATGTGCAGATTCAACCAACTGTGGATCCAAAAAAAAAAACCATTTTTTAAGATATCAGAAAGTTTCAAGAAGCAAAACTTGAAATTTGCTGTGCAGACAACTGTTTATAGAACATTTACATTGTATTTATCACTTATGTAGCAGTTCAGAGCTTCCCTGATGGCTCAGACTGTAAAGAATCTGCCTCCAATGCTGTGGGAGATGTGGGATACACTGTATTAGGTATGATGAGTAATCAGTAAATAGAGCTGATTTAGAGTATATGGAGGGTGTGCATAGGTCATATGCAAATATCACACCATATTATATAAGCAATTGAGTATGTGAAGATTTTAGTATCCCAGGATGTCCTGGAACCAATTCCCTTAGAGATAGAAGGGGGGAAGGGAAGACTGTAATAGCAAAATAAGAAGACTCAGAGTTGGTTGGTTGGTTGGTTGGTTTTGAAATCTGAACATGTAAAATAATTATATAAATGTAATTAAAAGTAATTTTTAAAAACATTCGTACTGAGTGCCAAAGAATTGATGCTTTTGAACTGTGGGGTTGGAGAGGACTCTTGAGAGTCCCTTGGACTGCAAGGAGATCCAACCAGTCCATTCTGAAGGAGATCAACCCTGGGATTTCTTTGGAGGGAATGATGCTAAAGCTCAAACTCCAGTACTTTGTCCACCTCATGGGAAGAGTTGACTCATTGGAAAAGACTCTGATGCTGGGAGGGATTGAGGGCAGGAGGAGAAGGGAACAACAGAGGATGAGATGGCTGGATGGCATCACTGACTGGATAGACATGAGTTTGAGTGAACTCTGGGAGTTGGTGATGGACAGGGAGGCCTGGCTTGCTGCGATTCATGGGGTCGCAAAGAGTCGGACACGACTGAGCGACTGAACTGAACTTAATTCTTAAGTATTTACTTAATACTCAAGCAAAAGGAGTCATAATAATGTGAGAATTAACACATTAAAGAGCTTTCTCTTTCAGAAAAACCTGAGATAAAAGACCTCTCCCGAGGAGGACCCTGAGAACCTGGAAGAATTCATGGATATAAAGAATCAACAGATTCTGCTGCTGCTGCTACTGCTAAGTCGTGTCAGTCATGTCCAACTCTGTGCAACCCCATAGACAGCAGCCCACCAGGCTCCTCCATCCCTGGGATTCTCCAGGCAAGAACATTGGAGCGGGTTGCCATTTCCTTCTCCAATGCATGAAAGTGGAAAGTGAAAGGGAGGTCCATCAGTTGTGTCTGACTCCTAGCGACCCCATGGACTAAAGCCTACCAGGCTCCTCCATCCATGGGATTTTCCAGGCAAGAGTAACAGATTCTAGGGACATTAAATTACACCTGGCAATTCAGACTCCAGAATGGATGGTGCAGCCATCCCCTTGCCTTCAGGCATGGTGGGTGAACACAGGCTTGCAGAGCAGCACAGAGAGAACCACTGGCATCCACGTGTTCTCCAGATGGAGACATCTGAGCACCCTAGAATTGGACTTAACACTGACTCGGGAGGTGGGCCCAGACAAGATCCTCTTCTCTTTCAAACCACGTATTGTGGATTTCATAGAGAAAACTAGATGACAGAGTGGCTGGGGAACTAAACATGAGAATTCAGGAGCTCATCCATCAGTCAGCTAAGAGGGTTCTTTTTAAGTGCTGATCAAACCCCGACCTGTCTTGTCAAGTTCCATACTCCTTCAGTGGAGATATAACCTGGAAGTGCCCTGCCATGTCCCTTGCGTCCTGTTTTTAGAAGAAGTTTAAACTCCATAAGTTCAAAGAGAAAAGATTTAATCAGAGAAGTGAGACACAAAGGAAAACAGTCAAGCAAGAGAGAAAGTTATAGTTTAGCCATGAAACAAAGTCAAGGACCTTTAGTCCTCCTCGAGGGCTATCGTGTGTGTGTGCTCAGTTGCTTAGTTGTGTCTGACTCTTTGTGGCCCCGTGGACTCTAGCCCACCATGCTCCTCTGCCCATGGAATTTTCCAGGCAAGAACACTGGAGTGGGGTGCCATTCCCTACTCCAGGGAATCTTCCAGACCCGTGCCTCTTGTTTCTCCTGCATTGGCAGTGAAATTCGTTACCACTAGCGCCACCTGGGAAGCCCCCTCAAGAGCTCTAGATAATCTTCTGAGCTATATATTCTGAGCTCCTTTGCAGACACTGAAACGGCCACCAGGTGGAAGAAGTTAACTGCATGCTGATCACCAGCACTTGGACCCCAGGATGACTGGAGCCAGGAGACTGAGATGGCTGACTCCTGGTTACCTAACACCAACCAGAGAATGTTGCAAAAGCTGATGATGCACACACCCTCCTATCCTCTCCTTCACCCTGTCTTTAAGAACATTTCTCTGAAAGCCATTGGGGAATTGGGTCTTCTGAGCATCAGAGGACCACACACTCCTTGCTTTCCTTGTTTGGTGCTTGCAATGAACGCTTCACCTTACTTCACTTTACACCACCACAACCATGTCTCAGCAGATTGGCTTTTCTGTGAATGGGTGAGTGGACCAAGTTTGGTTCCATTATAGAAGGAGGTATTTCGTTGGCTACAGCTGAGTCTGCAGAAGAATGCTGTGTAAGACCCACTTAAGACTGTAAGACAAACCTGAAGGATGTCAAGAAACCAAACCAGTAGTCCAGAAAAGCTGAGAATAGTTTCCCACTATAGAAATAGGGAAGCCAACAGAGTATAAACACAAAGGTAGGCATTACTAACTTTTTACATTAGCACAATTGATGTGATCCCCACACTAGGCAACATTAGTATCACCTGGAACTTGTTAGAAATGCTAATTCTTCTCCTCCACCACAGACCTATTGGACTAAAAACTCTGTGGAGGTTGGGGAGGACTGTAATCTGAGGTGTCAGGAGCCCTCCCGGTGATTCTTACAAATACTGACATTTGAGAACCACCGACATAGACTTTAAAGAAATAGATTAACCTCCAAGCTATAAAGAAATGGATTAACCTCCAAGCCATTTTTAAAAGAATCTCATTCACAGTTTATGTAATAAGTAAATGTTGGAAATTTAAAGTAAAAGATGTAACACCTTATACGATCCATGGTACAGATACATTTGATACCACCTATAGATGGGAGTTGAAAAGTGAGCTATTTATAACTGATATCACAAAGTTTTCATGAGGCTAGAATGTTTTCTTAAGTCTCTTAAATATACTCTTAACTAGGAAATAATAGAATCAGTATTGTGTTGTATTTATTATTATTTTGGCTGATTTACTTTTTAAAAGAAGTCAATAAAATTTTCAAAGTTTCCCCTCATAAAACTAAACTTAATGAGGAAAAATTCAAGTACCTGTTCCTTGTGTTTGAGAAGAATATTCCGGGCTTAAGAAAAGCATATAGCTGGAAGCAGACAGCTGAAATGACCCACATACTGAGTTTAGTGAACAAACCATATTAAATCAGACCTGCAACTTCTAGCTCACAAAATGAGTGAAATTAGTCTGAATAATTGAACTTTCCTGGTGATGGAGCTTGATCCTGATTCTGAATCACAGGGCATATCTGATAAGAAAGGAAATGGGTGGAGATGAAATAAATAGTCAGCTAGCAGACCACTGGAGTGAGGAGACTGAGAAGGATGGGAGCCTCACAGAGAAACACTCTAGTAACAAGAGCTGAAGATAGAGGCTGTTGACAGTCTCAACTGACGAGCCGTCAGGTAGGCACGAACCAAAGAGCAGATAATTTAGCAAATGAAATTTTCCCCTAAAGTTGACTAAAGCCTGATGACAAAAATAAATAAATGCAAAGTTTGCCATGGGAAGTGGAGATCCTTAAGGAAACCCAGGAGAAACTGACATGTGAAATAAACTGAATTAGGAAGAGGATATGCTTGGGGTTGAGGAGGGGAAGTGAGGTGAAGATTGTAAGATATAGAGAACAGCAGACTCAGAAGCAAAGAATTTAAGAAATATAGGGTGAATTGCAGAATATGAAGTGATCCCAATGAAACTATATTGCTCCTCTCTGAAGACAATCTTGCTTTCCCAATGCCTCAGCGGGAAAGAGTCTGCCTGGAATATAGGAGATACAGGAGACCAGAGTTTGATCCCTGGGTGGGGAAGATCCCCTAGAGAAGGAAATGGCAACCCACTCCAGTATTCTTGCCTGGAGAATTCTATGGACAGAGAAGCCTTGTGGGCGATAGTCCATGGGATTGCAAAGAGTCAGACAGGACTGAGTGACTAATGCTTTCACTTTCACAATCTATGCCCATGGTTCACTATTCACAGCTCCCCAAGTGGGTGGCACAGGAAGCCTGTGAGTTTCCACTCCAGCTCATGTAACTTGATCAATTGACAAATGATATAAAAGTGAGTACCATGAAATAAAATACATTCTGATAAATTTTAAGCAAGAAGAACAGAACCACTCACACATACTTTTTATTTACTGGTTGTTAGGAGAAGGAAATGGCAACCCACTCCAGTGATCTTGCCTGGAGAATCCCAGGGATGGGTGAGCCTGGTGGGCTGCCGTCTATGGGGTCGCACAGAGTCGGACACGACTGAAGCGACTTAGCAGCAGCAGCCTAATTTCTAGCCTATTATTACTTTGAATCAGCCTATTAAAGATGGCTGATTCAAAAAAAGATCTTGTAAGTAAATATGATAGATTTTTAAACAAATATTTATTTTGAAATAAACATTTGATTATTTCTAAATCTACCAGGTTTATTCACAAAAGGCATAAATGATTACAACTCTTAAAAGAAAGTAACAAGTTGATGCTAATGATAGAAAAGCCCCCAGGAGAAGGACAGGAGTACAAGGAGAGAAGTAGACGAGCCACAAATTTAT
>NW_011494842.1:2448181-2451246 GCF_000754665.1 Bison bison bison | reverse complement strand
AAAAAGGAGAAAAGGAGGGGAGCCACAAATTTATGCTTAGAGAGAGGAAGAACTCTCCTTGCCTGTGAAGGGACCAGAGCAGATCTGGTTGCAGCTCTTGCGCTCATCACCGTAGCTGAAGGACCTGCACCACAGGGCAACGACCAGTCTTTCCCTTCCCACCAGAGCAGGGCTGTGGAGCACAGACCTCTGCTTGAACAGAGACTTGGAAAACTTCTTACAAAATTTGAAAAGACAAAGCAGACAGTACGGATATGTGTAATCACTCGTATTCCTATTATGCTGCTGCTGCCAAGTCGCTTCAGTCGTGTCCGACTCTGTGCGACCCCATAGACGGCAGCCCACCAGGCTCCCCCGTCCCGGGGATTCTCCAGGCAAGAACGCTGGAGTGGGTTGCCATTTCCTTCTCCAATGCATGAAAGTGAAAAGTGAAAGGGAAGTCGCTCAGTCATGTCCGACTCTTAGCGACCCCATGGACTGCAGCCCTCCAGGCTCCTCCGTCCCTGGGATTCTCTAGGCAAGAGTACTGGAGTGGGGTGCCACTGTCTTTTCCACCTATTATGCTAGGTCACACATTTTTGCATTTTGCCATCTTTTCTGCCAATGTTTCTCTAAGCATAACCATGCTGGGACCATGCTATGCTTCTGTGTGTATGACAATGGTGGCATATCTTCTTTTTATACAGTTTTTAAAAGTTACAGTCTACTTACAGTTATAACAAAATATTGACTCTATTCCCCATGTTGTACAATAGATCCCTGTAGCCTATCTTAATCCTAGTAGCCTGTACCTCCCACTCTCCCACCCCATAATGCCCCTGACGGTAACCAAATACTCGTTTCTTCTGCATATCTGTGACTCTGCTTCGTTTTTTAATATTCACTAGTTTGTCATATCTTGGTTATGTATTATTATGTTGTATTTTCTCTGTCTGACTCATTGCACTTAGCATACTGTCCTCCACGTCTATCCGTGTCACTGCAAATGGTGATGAGCAGCTCAGTGATTGGACCACAAACACACTCCAAAGCACTTCCCAAAGCCAGATCTTGCACCAAAAAAAGGTCAAGGTCACTGTTTGGTGGCCTGCTGCCCATCTGATCCACTACAGCTTTCTGAATCCCAGTGAAACCTTATATCTGAGAGTTTTGCTCAGCAAACTGATGAGATGCACCAAAAGCTGCAATGACTGCACCTGGCATTGGTCAACAGAATGGGTCCAATTCTTCTCCATGACAACACCCAACTGTATGTCACACAACTGATGCTTCAAAATGGAGAGAATTTAGCTACAAAGTTTTGCCTCATCCACCATATTCAACTGACCTCTCAGTAACCAACAAATACTTCTTCAAGCATCTTGACAACGTTTTGCAGGGAAAATGCTTCGACAACCAGCAGGAGGCAGAAAATGCTCTCCACAAGTTCACTGAATCCTGAAGCACGGATTTTTATGGTACAGTTCAGTTCAGTCGCTCAGTCCTGTCCAACTCTTTGTGGCCCCGTGGACTGCAGCACACCAGGCCTCCCTATCCATCACCAACTCCTGGAGCTTGCTCAACTCATGTCCATTGAGTCGGTAATACCATCCAACCATCTCATCCTGTCACCCCCTTCTCTTCCTGCCTTCAATCTTTCCCAGCATCAGGGTCTTTTCAAATGAGTCAGTTCTTCACATCAGGTGGCCAAAGTATTGGAGTTTCAGCTTCAGGATCAGTCCTTAGAATGAATATCCAGGACTGATCTCCTTTAGAATGGACTGATTCGGGACTCTCAAGAGTCTTCTCCAATACCACAGTTCAAAAGCATCAATTCTTTGGCGCTTAGCTTTTTTCATAGTCCAACTCTCACATCCATAAATTACCACTGGAAAAACTTGACTAGATGGACCTTTGTTGGCCAAGTAATGTCTCTGCTTTTTAATATGCTGTCTAGGTTGGTCATAACTTTTCTTCCAAGGATCAAGTGTCTCTTAATTTCATGACTGCAGTCAACATCTGTAGTGATTTTGGAGCCCCCCAAAATAAAGTCTGTTACTGTTTCCACTGTTTCCCTATCTATTTGCCATGAATTGATGAAACTGGATGCCATGACCTTCATTTATTGAATGTTGAGTTTTAAGCCAGTTTTTTTTTTTTTTCACATTCATCAAAAAGTTCTTTGCTTTCTGCCATAAGGATGGTGTCATCTGTGTATCTGAGATTATTGATACTTCTCCCAGCAATATTGATTTCAGTTTGTGCTTCATCCAGTCCAGATTTCACATGATATACTCTGCATATAAGTTAAAAAAGCAGGGTGACAATATACAGCCTTAATTTACTCCTTTCCCAATTTGTGAACCAGTCTGTTTTTCCAAGTCCAGTTCTAACTGTTACTTCTTGACTTGCATGCAGGTTTCTCAGGAGGCAGGTCAGGTGGTCTGGTATTCCCATCTCTTGAGGAAATTTCCAGTTTGTTGTAATCTACACAGTCCAAGGCTTCTGCGTAGTCAATAAAGCAGAAGTAGATATTTTTCTGGTATTCTCTTGCTTTTTCGATGATCCAATGGATGTTGGCTATTTAATCTCTGATTCCTCTACCTTTTCTAAATCCAGCTTGAAAAACTAGAAGTTCAAGGTTCACATACTGTTGAACCCTGGCCTGGAGAATTCTGAGAATTACTTTGCTAGCGCGTGAGATGAGTGCAATTGTGTGGTAGTCTGAGCATTCTTTGGCATTGTCTTTCTTTGGCATTGGAATGAAAACTGACCTTTTCCAGTCCTGTGGCCACTGCTGAGTTTTCCAAATTTGCTGGCATATTGAGTGCAACACTTTCTCAGCATCATTTTTTAGGATTTGAAATAGTTCAACTGGAATTCCATCACTTCCACTAGCTTTGTTCTTAGTGATGCTTCCTAAGGCCCACTTGACTTCACATTCCAGGATGTCTGGCTCTAGGTGAGTGATCACACACCATCGTAGTTATCTGGGTCATGAAGATCTTTTTTTGTATAGTTCTTCTGTGTATTCTTGCCACCTCTTCTTAATATCTTCTGCTTCTGTTAGGTCATTGTTTCTGTCC
>NW_011494842.1:2431246-2448081 GCF_000754665.1 Bison bison bison | reverse complement strand
CACACACCATCGTAGTTATCTGGGTCATGAAGATCTTTTTTTGTATAGTTCTTCTGTGTATTCTTGCCACCTCTTCTTAATATCTTCTGCTTCTGTTAGGTCCATACCTTTTCTGTCCTTTATTGAGCCCATCTTTGCATGAAATGTTCCCTTGGTATCTCTAATTTTCTTGAAGAGATCTCTAGTCTTTCCCGTTCTGTTGTTTTCCTCCATTTCTTTGCATTGATCATTGAAGGAGGCATTATTACCTCTCCTTGCTAGTCTTTGGAACTCTTGCTATTTTTGGCATTCAAATGGGTATATCTTTCCTTTTCTCCTTTGCCTTTAGCTTCTCCTTTTTTTTCAGCTGTTTGTAAGGCCTCTTCAGACAACCATTTTCCATTTCTTTTTCTTGGGAATGGTTTTGATCACTGCCTCCTGTACAATGTCACAAAGCTCCATCCATAGTTCTTCAGGCACTCTGTCTATCAGATCTAGTCCCATGAATCTATTTCTCATTTCCACTGTGTTATCATAAGGGATTTGATTTAGGTCATACCTGAAAGGTCTAGTGGTTTTCCCTACTTTCTTCAATTTCAGTCTGAATTTGGCAATAATGAGTTCATGATCTGAGCCACAGTCAGCTCCAAGTCTTGATTTTTGCTGACTGTATAGAGCTTCTCAATCTTTGGCTGCAAAGAATATAATCAATCTGATATCGGTATTGGTGATGCCCATGTGTAGAGTCTTCTCTTGTTTTGTTGGAAGAGGGTGTTTGCTATCATCACTGCATTCTCTTGGCAAAACTCTCTTAGCCTTTGCTCTGCTTCATTCTGTACTCTAAGGTCAAATGTGCCTATTACTCCAGGTATCTCTTGACTTCCTACTTTTGCATTCCAGTCCCCTATGATAAAAAGGCCATCTTTTGGGGGTGTTAATTCTAGATGGTCTTGTAGGTCTTCATAGAACTATTCAACTTCAGCTCCTTTAGCATAACTGGTCAGGGCATAGACTTGGATTACTGTGATATTGAATGGTTTGTCTTGGAAATGAACAGAGATCATTCTGTCATTTTTGAGATTGTACCCAAGTATTGCATTTTGGACTCTTTTATTAACCATGAGGGCTACTCCATTTTTTCTAAGGGACTCTTGCCCACAGTAGTAATATAACGGTCATCTAAATTAAATTCACCCAATCCAGTCCATTTTAGTTCACTGATTCCTAAAATGTCAATGTTCACTCTTGTCATCTCCTGTTTGAACACTTCCAATTTACCTTAATTCATGAACCTAACATTCCAGGTTCCTAAGCAATATTGTTCTTTGCAGCATCAGTCTTTACTTCCATCACCAGTCACATCCACACCTGGGTGTTGTTTTTGCTTTGGCTCCATCTCTTCATTCTTTCTGGAGTTATTTCTCCACTGATCTCCAGTAGCAAATGGGCACCTACCAACCTGGGGAGCTCATCTTTCAGTGTCATATCTTTTTTGCCTTTTCATACTGTTCATGGGGTTCTCAGGGCAAGAATTCTGAAGTGGTTTGCTCTTCCCTTCTCCAGTGGACCACATTTTCTCAGAACTCTCCACCATGACCCATTCATCTTGGGTGGCCCTACACAGCATGGCACATAGTTTCATTGAGTTAGACAATGCTGTGGTCCATGCGATCAGTTTGATTAGTTTTCTGTGATTGTGGTTTTCAGTCTGTCTTCCCTCTGACAGATAAGGATAAGAGGCTTATGGAAACTTCTTGTTGGGAGAGACTGAGTGTGGGGGAAACTGGGTCTTATTCTGATAGGCGGGGCCATGCTCAGTTAATCTTTAATCCAATTTTCTGTTGATGGCTGTGTTCCTTCCCTATTGTTTGACCTGAGATCAGACTATGGTGGAGGCAATGAAGATACTGGCGACCTCGTTCAAAAGGTCCTGTTCATGCACTGCCACAGTCAGTGCCCCAGACCCTGCAGCAGGCCACCGCTGACCCACACATCCACCGGAGACTCCTGGACACTCACGGGCAAGTCTGGGCCAGTCTCATGAGGTCACTGCTCCTTTTCCTGGGTTCTAGTGCCCACATCGTTTTGTTCGTGCCCTCCAAGATTCTGTTTCCCCAGTCCTGTGTAAGTTCTGTAATCAAATCCCACTTGCCTCCAAAGTCAAACTCCCTGGGGGTTCTCAGTCCCTTTGCCAGATCCCCGGGTTGGGAAATCTGTTTTGGGCCCTAGAACTTTCTTAACAGTGCGAGAATTTCTTTGGTATAATTGTTCTGCAGTTTGTGGGTTGTCTGCTCGGCAGCTGTATGGTGGGATTAATGGTGACCTCCTCCAAGAGGGCTTATGCCACAGGCTGGGTGACCCAGATCTGCTGCAGCCAGAGCCCCTGCCCGTTTGGCAGGCCACTGCTGACCCGTACCTCTACAGGAGACGCTCAAACACAGGTCTGGCTCAGTCTCTGGGGTCTCTGGGTCCTGGTTCACATAAGGTTTTGTTTGAGCCCTCCAAATGTCTCTCCCGGGTATGGGGTTTGACTCTAAACATGATTTTGCCCCTCCTACCATCTTGTTGGGGCTTCTCCTTTGCCCTTGGATGTGGAATATCTTTTTTTGATGGGATCCAACATTCTCCTGTTGATGGTTGTTTAGCAGTGAGTTGTAATTTTGGACTTCTCATGGGAGAAGATGGGTGCATGCCTTCTACTCCACCTGTATCATTTATGGTACCAGAAAAAACAAACTTATCTCATTAGCAAAAATGTGTTGATTGCAATTGTTCTTATTTTGATTAATAAAGATATATCTGAGCCTAGTTATAATGATTTAAAATTCACTGTTGAAACCAAAATTATGTTTGCACTAATCTAACAGTTGATAGGTATGTATTTGGAGCTAAGTTAACAATAGAGTAAAATCTGAATTACTATTTGTCAAGATTCCTTGTCTTTGAAATTAAAAAAAAACAATTTTTTAAAGTTTTTTTCTCACGCTCAAAGCACATATCCACTAAGCAATTCTTATACAGACACTCTAAGTACAAAGAAAATGGTAATAATGGTTAATAAATTGACCAATGGCTTTGAAATACTACATTTTTAATGCCAAAAAAAATATTGTGACTGTCTCTAGACTTGGAGTTGAGGTGACCTTTGTCATTTGTCTTTTTATTTTGACCTTTTTAAAATTGCTATGAACCGATAATGACTTTTGTATTATAATATTTTTTGTATTAAAATTTTGAGAGGTTCCTGTCTCTTAGGTGGAGCATTCCAGTTTCTAGATCATCCTTTCATGGGTTTTTTCTTGATAAATCTTAAAATGATAGCTTTTTCTCCCTTAATCTTTTGGGATTATTTCTGGGCTTCTCTGAATATTGTTTAAAAAACTCCACGAAATATTTATTTTGTCTGATTTTACTTCAATATAATTTCAGCAACTCTGAGACTTTTTGCAAGAAAACAACAAAAAATGGAAAAATAAGTTTAATGAGAAAATTCAGAATGTCAAAAATCTTACCCACAAAGACCCAAGGAACTTTCCGTTCTAGGGAGTCTTGGGATAAACTGAAAATAAATATTGCATTGTAACCACCAGAGGGCACTGCAATCTAAATAATGGCCCTCGGCGATTTTTTAAAGATGAAGCCCAATTTACTTTATCTTGAAGATCAAATGTATGTAAGAATAACATTAGATTACAAATTTATTTTAAACCCCGTAATGATTACAAAATATAGTTCTGTTATTAGCCACATAACATTTACTTAGCATATTTAGAGAAATATAGACACCAGTGAATTATCCTCAGTACCCGATGAAATGTGCCTGCACGTTGGGGAAGGCCTCCTTAAAACCAGAAGTTGCTGTGCACAGGTGAGAACCCCGTGGAGACAGGAACTGTCCTGAACCAGCTGTTTCTTCCGTATACGTGTGTGTGTGCTAAGTCGCTTCAGTTGGGTACAATTCTTTGCAACCCCATGGACTGTATCTGGCCAGGCACCTCTGTCCATGGAATTTTCCAAGCTAACATACTGGAGTGAGCTGCCATTTTCTATTCCAAGGGATCTTCCCAACACAGATCGAACCAGCATCTCATGTCTCCTGCATTGGCAGGCGGGTTCTTTACCACTAGCATCACCTGGGAAGCTCAGCATATGCATTAGGTTCCAGTTTATAGTGACAATCCAATAAGTATTTGATGAAGAAAAAATTAAATTACTAGTTTGAGCCCTTCTTAACTGGTACTCTCCCTAGGTGCCTGTCCTGGACCCTGCAATTTAAAGGCCCGTCTTGCTCTCCTCTAGCTGAGCCCTCTCGTCTGTCTGGGACCACCTCCTGCATCCCATGGTCCCTGTAACCCAGGATCCCTCTTTGACCTCATGCTCTGGTGTCTCAGACAGAGAATCACTAGCATGCATGTCCAGGGCCTCCAGCCCATCAAACCCAGGGTAGGTTCTCCTTGTGAGAGTGGATACCCCAGGCCCAAAGGCTAGCTGATAGGAAGCTACTTCTTTGGACAGAATTTCATTGTGAGGTGAGATTTAGGTATGAGGGAAACTGAAGGAGAATTTTATCTCTTTATTCCTTTATTTCTGGATTGCATAATTTTAAATAATAACATATTAACTGTATATTCTTTAAAACACAGAGGGATAGTTAAAGGATGTGGAACCAACTTGACTATGTGATGGTTTGGATAGAAGGTTAAAAGCAATAAGTGATCTGTGCCTACAGTTCAGGCTTGGGGGCCTGGTTGAATAACAATATCATCAAATATCATCAAAGAAGAGGAGTGGGCTTGGGGATACAGGCTGAAAACAATAAGTTCTCTGAGGAAAAAGTTGTGTGCAGGACCTGTGTAACAGTCATGCAAATATCCAGAAGGCAGTCAGAAGTAGTCCTGGAGTCTCAGGTGGAGGGTTTAGACTCTTCGCACCGTTAGAGGTATCTGTGTAGAGCTAATAATATAAGCAAAGAGCCCATCCAGGAAAAGTACGAAAGTACAAGGAGAATAAGACAAAACTTGGTACCCTGAGAAACAACATTTCATGATAAGAGAAGAGTGAACAGACAGGCAGAATAAGGATGAGCAGAGGAGAAACCAGAGAAAATTTCAGTAAGAACCAAGGCTTGTCAAGTGGAGCAGGGAAGACCCCTGTGACACGGGCTCACAAATCTGTCTGCACATGATCTCCAGGAGGTCACGCCAGGGGGTGGTCAAGGTGAGGTCCCAGTGCTGCAGGCTGACCAGGGAATGGGAGCTTGGGAAGCACGGCTAGGGATCATATGTAAGTTTTCAATATGTCTTTCCTGAGAAGATAGATACAGAAATATTGTAGTTGTTTTCAGGCTCTGTGGAAGAGCTACTTCCAGGAGAAGCAGGTGGTTTATAATCAGAAAATCTGAAAAAAGTCTCTTTGAAGACTACTTTCAAATATGGCCTCAAGTTCTAGTCTTTTCCTTGACCCAAAACTACCAAGATCCATCTTCAAGGGCTGCCAATTAGAAGGCAAACATTACACAGTGAATTATGTTCAATATCTTATACTAAATCATAATGGAAAAGAATATAGCTCAGTTCAGTTCAGTTCAGTTGCTCAGGCGTGTCCGACTCTTTGCGACCCCATGAATCACAGCACTCCAGGCCTCCCTGTCCATCACCAGCTCCCGGAGTTTACTCAGACATCCATCGAGTCAGTGATGCCATCCAGCCATCTCATCCTCTGTCGTCCCCTTCTCCTCCTGCCCCCAATCCCTCCCAGCATCAGAGTCTTTTCCAATGAGTCAGCTCTTTGCATGAGGTGGCCAAAGTATTGGAGTTTCAGCTTTAGCATCATTCCTTCCAAAGAAATCCCAGGGCTGATCTCCTTCAGAATGGACTGGTTGGATCTCCTTGCCGTCCAAGGGAAGAGAATATAGATCCATACTATATAAATATATGTATGTATGTAACTGAATCACTTTGCTGCATAGAAGAAACTAATACAACATTGAAAATCAACCATATTTCAACAACAAAACATTTTTAAAAAGAACTCAAGCATTAAACAAATAATCAATTTCATGCTCATAAGCGATATATTCCCTTCTATGAAGATGAACTTACAAATACTGCATTTCTTGGACTATGAATCTAGTAACTGAAGTTTCAGTTATTGACCAGATAATCACACTGCTGAGGGTTCTAACAGTGAGAAGTAAGTTGATATGCAAATTTGGTGATGAAGAGTCAGAAGATGGTAAAAGCATCCTTAGGAAAGTCAAAAGAAATGTAGACTGTCCAAAGTTTTTTGTTCCCTTTGGCAGCCTCATCCTTACTACTTCAGGTCTGATACTGATTTATGCCAACTTGACTTTAGTGAGTTCATTGTTGATCTAATGCAGAGTCTCCCTTTGGCTTAGATTGCAGACTCCCTCCACCCCCAACAGCATTGTTCACACTCTCACACCAGCCCCACCAGGAATCTCGCTGTTACCTAAAGTGAGGTCCCACTGCTCGCTGCTCTAAAGTCAATACACTGGAGGCAAGACTGGTGGAAAGGAAAGCTTGCTTTATTTCAGAGGCTGGCAACCTAGGTAGAGAGCGAATACCTGTCCAAAGGCCAACTGCCCCCCACTGACCATCAGTGAGCAAGAGCTTTTATAGTCAGAGGGAGGGGGCTACATGCAGAAATAGGGCAATCAGCTCTGACAGTCATCTTGAAGTTGGTGATTACTAATCTGGTTAGGGTATCTATTGGAGAAGGAAATGGCAACCCACTCCAGTGTTCTTGCCTGGAGAATCCCAGGGACAGGGGAGCCTGGTGGGCTGCCGTCTATGGGGTCGCACAGAGTTGGACACGACTGAAGCGGCTTAGCAGTAGCAGTAGGGTCATCTTGATTGCTTTTAAGTACAGTTAGTCTTTAGTTCCAGAGTTGATTTGTTCCCATTGCTTTGATGCCAGTTCTCAGAATTGTGGCAATTGAAAGCTATGACACACCTAGACAGTGTATTAAAAGCAGAGACATCACTTTGCCAACAAAGCTCTGTGTAGTCAAAGCTATAGTTTTTCCAGTGGTCATGTGTATGGATGTGAGAGTTGGACCATAAAGAAAGCCAAGCACTGAAGAATTGATGCTTTCAAACTGTGGTGCTAGAGAAGACTCTTAAGAATCCCTCCAACAGCAAGAAGATTAAACCAACCAACCCTAAAGGAAATCAACCCTGAATATTCACTGGAAGGGCTGATGCTGAAGCTCCAGTACTTTAGCCACCTAATGTAAAGTGCTGACTCATTTGAAAAGACCCTGATGTTGGGAAAGATTGAGGGCAGGAGGAGAAGGGGACAACAGAGGATGAGATGGTTGGATGGTATCACCAACTCAATGGACATGAGTTTGAGCAAGCTCTGGGAGATGATGAAGGACCAGGAAGCCTGGTGTGCTGCAGTCCATAGGGTCACAAAGAGTCAGACATGACTGAGCAACAGAACAACAATGTCATGGCTACACTCTGGTCATCATGTAATTAACTTCTTCACCTGGAGGGAGTTTCAGTATCTATAAGACAGCTCAAAGGATATGGCTTTGAATGTTATCTACAGCTCTTGAGGAGGAACTGAAGTTCCTTGACTTTGCTTAATAACTATTATATAATGCTGTGTTGTGCTGTGCTAAGTCGCTCAGCACATGGACTGTAGCCCGCCAGGCTCCTCTGTCCATGGGGATTCTCCAGGCAAGAATACTGGAGTGGGTACCCTTTCCCTTCTCCAAGGGATCTTACCAACCCAGGGATCGAACCCAGGCCTCCTGCACTGCAGGCGGATTCTTTCCTGTCAAAGCCACCAGGAAAGCACTATTATTATTTTGTCCCATTTGACTGCTTTCCTTTTCTTCTGCATTTCCTCACTTCATCTGTTAAGCTTATTCTTTGGCTAAAGTTTTTCTATAGACAAAAGGCAACAGAGGACGTGGGGGCGAGGGGCAACTCCCAGAGAGTCCTGCTCTGTTCCATCAAAGCCTGAGAGGCTGACACCCTGCAAGCTCCAGACACAGCCCGCAGCAGCTCCAGAGAAAGCCAGGCTGTGAACTACAGGCACTCTGAGTCAAAGGGGAACATCCTGAGAAACTAAACTTCAAGCTCTCCTTGGAGCTGTTTTGTCTGTCTGTCTATTTGCACCCCTGTGAGATTCTCCCTTCCAATTTTTTAAAATATCCAATTGTGTGCTCACGATGTCCAGCCACTCTCCCTACCCACCCTTGGCCTGCTATCCCAGGGCCCTAAATCTGGTTCATCCCCTCCAGGTTGCCCTCGAGGAAGGACAGGGGTCCCAGCAGACAGATGGAGGGAGACATGGGCCTCCTTTCCTGAGTGTGGCCCTCTGGGTGAGTTGAGGACCAAGGCCAGCTGGTGTCCCAGGCCTCACAGGGTCATTAGAGTCCTCTGTTTGGGCACCAAGCTGCAGGCGGCCCTGTTAGACATAGGACACACCTCTCCAGGATAAAGACATGCTGTCAAACAGTTTTGTTCAAAGCATTTGCACCTATAAGGGAAGCATAAAACAGTTTCCTAACTGTCCTCTGAATAATCAGGGAAGTTCCTCCCCTGATACTGTGAGTCACATTATTAAACAGCAGTAACCACACTTCTCAAGGGTGGATCCCTTAGAAAAGAAGTCTGGTGTTAATTGTTCTACTGAGACCTCAATAAATCCCTTTGCCAAGTACCCTTTTTCTCAATTTCTCTCTGGGGGAAGAAGGGGTCTATTTCTGCTAATTCTGCTTATTTCATTTTTGGAAAAAGGGCCACCATCCATCATGATACAACTCTAGGACACCAGCTGACCCATTCAGTACCTCTCTGAGTTGTCTGATTTTGCTGTATGCCAAATCTTCTCATTGCGGCATTCAGTATAGGATGAAGGATGGGTTTGCTAGAAGTTATTCCAGTATGTTTCTACAGCACATGTGTTTTGACGCATTCTAAAACAATTACCAACGTGTGTTCAGTTATTTATTCAACACATCTATTGTAGAGTGTCTTGCAGTGGGTATGGGAGATGTGATCAACACAGGGAGAGACAGAAGTGAGTTAGATGCCTGCCCCTACAGAGCTTAGGGAAAGGACACCATCAGTCCCTATGGTGTGACTGGTGCCCTGATAGGAGGCCACACAAGAGCCATGAGGGGAAGGGATTGAACTCCAGCTTGAGGAAACAACAGAGGGCCTCCTAGAGGAGGTATCACAAGTGGAGTCTAGGAGGAGTTGTTATTCAGCTGCCAAGTCCTGTTCAACTCTTGGACTGCAGCATGCCAGGCTTCCCTGACCTTCACTATCTCCCACAGCTTACTCAAATTCATGTCCACGGAGTCAGAGATGCCATCCAACCATCTCATCTTCAGTCGTCCCCTTCTCCTCCTGCCTTCATTCTTTCTCAGCATCAGGGTCTTTTCCAGTGAATAGCTCTTCACATCAGGTGGTCCAAGTATTATAGCTTTAGCTTCAGCATCAGCCCTTCCAGTGAATACTCAGGGTTGATTTCTTTCAGGATGGACTGGTTTGATCTCCTTGCTCTCCAAGGCACTCTCAAGAGTCTTCTCCAACACCGTAGTTCAAAAGCATCAGTTCTTCGGCATTCAGACTTCTTTGTGGTCCACCCCTCACATCCATACATGACTACTGGAAAAATCAAAGCTTTGACCAGATGGACCTGTTTGCCAGCAAAGTGATGTCTCTGCTTTTTAACATGCTGTCTAGTTTTGTCATAGCTTTCCTTCCAAAGAGCAAACATCTTTTTTTTTTTTTTAATTTTATTTTATTTTTAAACTTTACATAATTGTATTAGTTTTGCCAAATATCAAAATGAATCCGCCACAGGTATACATGTGTTCCCCATCCTGAACCCTCCTCCCTCCTCCCTCCCCATACCATCCCTCTGGGTTGTCCCAGTGCACTAGCTCCAAGCATCCAGTATTGTGCATCGAACCTAGACTGGCAACTCGTTTCATACATGATATTTTACATGTTTCAATGCCATTCTCCCAAATCTTCCCACCCTCTCCCTCTCCCACAGAGTCCAAAAGACTGTTCTATATATCAGTGTCTCTTTTGCTGTCTCGTACACAGGGTTATTGTTATCATCTTTCTAAATTCCATATATATGCGTTAGTATACTGTATTGGTGTTTTTCCTTCTGGCTTACTTCACTCTGTATAATAGGCTCCAGTTTCATCCACCTCTTTAGAACTGATTCAAATGTATTCTTTTTAATGGCTGAGTAATACTCCATTGTGTATATGTACCATAGCTTTCTTATCCATTCATCTGCTGATGGACATCTAGGTTGCTTCCATGTCCTGGCTATTATAAACAGTGCTGCGATGAACATCGGGGTACACGTGTCTCTTTCCCTTCTGGTTTCCTCAGTGTGTATGCCCAGCAGTGGGATTGCTGGATCATAAGGCAGTTCTATTTCCAGTTTTTTAAGGAATCTCCACACTGTTCTCCATAGTGGCTGTACTAGTTTGCATTCCCACCAACAGTGTAAGAGGGTTCCCTTTTCTCCACACCCTCTCCAGCATTTATTGCTTGTAAACTTTTGGATCGCAGCCATTCTGACTGGTGTGAAATGGGAATCACTGCAGATGGTGACTACAGCCATGAAATTTAAAAGATGTTTGCTCTTTGGCTGTAAATTTCATGGCTGTAGTCACCATCTGCAGTGATTTTGGAGCCCAAGAAAATAAACTCTGTCACTCTTTCCATTGTTTCCCCAACTACTTGCCTTGAAGTGATGGGACCAGATGCCATGATCTTAGCTTTCTGAATGTTGAGATTTAAATCAACTTTTTCACTCTCCTCTTTCACTTTCAACAAGAGGCTCTTTAGTTCTTCTTCGCTTTCTGCCATAAGGGTGGTATCATCTGCATATCTGAGGTTATTAATATTTCTCCTGACAATCTTGATTCCAGCTTCTGCTTCATCCAGTCCAGTGTTTCTCATGATGTACTCTACATATAAGTTAAATAAGCAGAGTGACAATATACAGCCTTGACATACTACTTTCCCAATTTGGAACCAGTGTGTTTTTCCATGTCCAGTTCTAACTGTTGCTTCTTGACCTGCATACAGATTTCTCAGGAGGCAGGTCAGGTGATCTGGTATTCCCAACTCTTTAAGACTTTTCCACAGTTTGTTGTGATCCACACAGTGAAAGGATTTGGTGTAGTCAATAAAGCAAAAGTAGATGATTTTCTGGAACTCTCTTGCTTTTTTTTTTTTTTTTTTTTTGATGATCCAACGGATTTTGGCAATTTGATCTCTGGTTCCTCTGCCTTTTCTAAGTCCAGCTTAAACATCTGGAAGTTCAAGGTTCACGTACTATTGAAGCTTGGTTTGGAGAATTCTGAGCATTTATTTGCTAGCATGTGAGATGAGTGCAATTGTGCGGTAGTTTGAGCATTCTTTGGCATTGCCTTTCTTTGGGACTGGAGTGAACACTGACCTTTTTCAGTCCTGTGGCCACTGCTGAGTTTTCCAAATTTGCTGGCATGTTGAGTGCAGCACTTTCACGGCATCATCTTTCAGGATCTGAAATAGCTCAACTGGAATTCCATCCCCTCTACTATCTTTGCGTGTAGTGATACTTTCTAAGGCCCACTTGACTTCACATTTCCAAGATGTCTGGCTCAAGGTGAATGATCCCACCATCGTGGTTGTCTGGGTCATTCTGTGTATTCTTGCTGCCTCTTCTTAATATCTTCTGCTTCTGTTAGGTCCATACCATTTCTGTCCTTTATTGAGCCCATCTTTGCATGAAATGTTTCCTTGGTATCTCTAATTTTCTTGAAGAGATCTCTAGTGTTTCCCATTCTATTGTTTTCCTGGATTTCTTTCCACTGGTCACTGAGGAAGGCTTTCTTATCTCTCCTTGCTATTCTTTGGAACTCTGCATTCAAATAGGTATATCTTTCATTTTCTCAAGGCCTCTACAGACAACCATTTATACCTGAATATGCTAGTGTTTTTCCCTACTTTCTGCAAGTGGCGTAAGTCCTAGAAGGAGGAGTCAGAGTTATTTTGGTTCTGGTGGAGGGATGAGTGGATAAGATTATAAAGGCACAGTGAACAAACTGAAAATGGCTTCCTATCACTGGAAAACCAAACTTCAGGTGAAAATTTTTCCTTAAATAAACTTGGAATGTGTAACCAATATTAATCTCTTTAAGGGGAAAGTCAGAGGTCGAATCTGTGAACAGAATGATTATATCTGGTCTGAGAAGTCCAGAAATTTTACAAGTAAAATTTGGGAATTTGGATTGCAAAAACTCAGAAATTCTCATAGTAAGTTTTCTGAGATAAAAGGATATTTTAAATAACTTTTCATTTTCAAATAGTTTTAGATTTACAGAAAAAAAAAATTAAGCAGTAGCCAGAGATTCCATATTGCCCACCCCAGTTTTCTCTATTTGTACCACCTTAGCATCAGTATCGGAGAAGGTGATGGCACCCCGCTCCAGTACTCTTGCCTGGAAAATCCCATGGATGGAGGAGCCTGATGGGCTGCAGTCCATGGGGTCGCGAAGAGTCGGACATGACTGAGCGACTTCACTTTCAGTTTTCACTTTCATGCATTGGAGAAGGAAATGGCAACCCACTCCAGTGTTCTTGCCTGGAGAATCCCAGGGACAGAGGAGCCTGGTGGGCCGCCGTCTGTGGGGTTGCACAGAGTCGGACACGACTGAAGCGACTTAGCAGCAAAAACAGCAGTATAACGTAATTGTTATAATTCATAGGATTCTACTGATGCGCTGCTATTAGTGAACATTCATACTGTGTTCTTGTTTCCCTAGTTGTTACCACATGTCCTTTTTCTGGCCTAGGGTACCATCCAGGACGCCCCATGATCTGTATCTCTGTCCCCTCAGGCTCCTCATGGTTCTGACAGTTTCTTTGACTCTCCCTATGTGATGACAGCTGTGAGTAGCACTTGTCAGCTGCTTTGCAGCCTGTCCCTCGGTTTGGGTCTGTCTGATGTTCTCCTGGTGTGACTGGAGTTGGGAGCTTTAGGAGGAGATATAAAGTTTCCAATGCAACATCTCGTGGAGGGAAGGGCAAGGTGACCTTTGTGAAGCTGGAGAGGGAGTGCAGTGCCCGTCGTCTCACTGCCTGGCCTCCTCCTCACTCTGTCCTTCTTTGCATCCTCATGATCCTCGCCCCTTGCAGCCCCTGCCCCGAAGCTGTCCCCGCCCCTCCGTGCCTCTCCAGCTCCTCTGAGAGCCACGTCCTCTGCCTCCCTCTCTCCCTGTTCACCCACGCTCACTGGCTCTCCTTCAGATCCTGGACCCCAGAGCATCACTCCGGCTATTCTTTGCCTGGAGATGTCTCAGAACACATCCCAGAACCCCTGATGGCCACCCGACCCCACTCACCTATACGTACCACACCACACTCACCTATAGCACCTCCCTTTCAGACTTCTGATCCCCAGCAAATGTCAGCTTTCTTGAGAAGACCGCCTGCCACCCCTGCCAGAGCCTGGCTCTCAGAAAGCCTGATACTTTGATCCTTGGTGCAGCTTGTGCCGTCCCTCAGACCATCTGTCTCCAATTGCAATCAGGTGCCCATGCAGTTCTGTGATCAGTGCCTACTCCCTCCTTTATCCGTAGCATATCAATACACGGGGGAGGGCAGAAAACACGTCTAGTTTCTTCATTCGGTGTTGTCAGTGCCTTGTAGGACTGGTGGACACGTTATCCATCCCTGATGGAGGGAGGAAGGGAGATGGGAAGACTGTGGGAGATGCCAGATCAGTCCCTTGACTTGACGCAGCCGCTGTCTGGGATTCTTAAGATTGCAGCAGTGTTACTTGAGGGATGACACCTCTGTTCTGGGCTGGGCTTCCAGTGGAATGGAAGAGGATACAGTTTACTAAGGGCATGTATGTGTTGGCCACTCAGCTGGGTCCGACTCTTTGTGGCCCCATGAACTGGAGCCCACCAGACTCCTCTGTCCATGGAATTTTCCAGGCAAGAATACTGGAGTGGTGTGCCATTTCCTCCTCCAGGGGATCATCCTGACCCAAGGATTGAACCTGGTTTCTCATATTGCAATCAGATTCTTTTTTAAAAAAATTAATTTATTTATTTTAATTGGAAGCTGATTACAATATTGTAGTGGTTTTGCGTACATTGACATGAATCCACCACGGGTGTACATGTGTCCCCCATCCTGAACCCCCCTCCCACCTCCCTCCCAATCCCATCCCTCTGGGTCATCCCAGTACACTGGCCCTGAGCACCCTGTCTCATGCATCGAACCTGGACTGGCAGTCTATTTCATATATGATAGTACCTGTGTTCAGAGAAGGCAATGGCACCCCACTCCAGTACTCTTGCCTGGAAAATCCCATGGACAGAGGAGCCTGGTGGGCTGCAGTCCATGGGGTCACTAAGAGGTGGACACGACTGAGCGACTTCACTTTCACCTTTCACTTTCATGCATTGGAGAAGGAAATGGCAACCCACTCCAGTATTCTTGCCTGGGGAATCCCAGGGACAGGGGAGCCGGGTGGGCTGCCGTCTTATGGGGTCGCACAGAGTCGGACACGACTGAAGCGACTTAGCAGCAGCAGCAGCAGTACATGTGTTCCAATGCTATTCTCTCAAATTATCCCACCCTCGCCTTCTCCCACAGAGTCCAAAAGTCTGTTCTTTACATCTGTGTCTCTTTTGCAAGCAGATTCTTTACTGTCTGAATCACCAGGGAAGACCTTACAAAGGGGAGGGAGTGGACAATTTGGAGCACAAGCTGAAAGAGAGATGGAATCCAGTGTTCCTAGTCCTGATGTTCAATGTGGAAGGCCTATTAAGGTGATTATCTACAAGCAAGGGCAATTTTTAGGTAACTCCCCAGGGTCGCACGCAGCTGGTACATTTTCCAGTGCAGTAAGTCCCCTACATACAAACGTTCAAGCTGCATGCTTTCAAAGGTGTGAACGTGTTGTTCGCACGTTCACTTATATAAGTCAGCCTACACATCTGGAGTACGATGTCATGTGTGTGCACCCTCTACCAGGGGTTGTGCTTCTGTGTACTTTACTGTACAGTACGGTATAGAGTACTATTGTGCAGTATCTTTATTTCAAGCCCAGAACGTACCCAGACATCCCTGGATCATTTTATCAAAAAGGTAGATAGAATTGAATCCAGCAGGGAACCAGAGCCTGTGCCATCAACATCAGGCAGGAGTGAAGTCACAGCCTGTCCTCTGTCTCCTGCTGGGACGATCCTTCAGCTCCACCATCTCCCAGCTCCTCTCCCTCCTCCATTAGTAACTCATCTTGACTGTTCACTCGATGCCAGCCCCTGGATGCCAGCTGTTACGTGGTACTACTGTATTTTTCAAGGTACTATGCTATGCTATACTAAGTCACTTCAGTCGCGTCCGACTCTGTGCGACCCCACAGACGGCAGCCCACCAGGCTCCCCCGTCCTTGAGATTCTCCAGGCACTATACGTAATATTAAAACTGTTTTTGTATGTGTGTGTGTGTGTTTGTTCTTTTATGTATTATTTCTGTGAAAAGTATTATAAACCCACTACATTATAGTACTATACAGCCAGTTATGTTAGTTGGGTACCTGGGCTAACGTCCTTTGACTCACGAACAAAGTGGACTTACGAATGCAGTCTCAGAATGAAACTCATTCATATGTAGGGGACTCACTGTATTTAAAGTTCAGTACTTCTCCCAGAGGGAATGCACATTTGGAGGGGGCTTCAGAAATTATCTGTTTCATCTTGTAACTGCAATATTGAATTAGCCTACTCGTTTGGCAAAGACTGAGTCAGTCCTCTCTATATCAACCTGGATTCTCATGGAGCAGTATTGTGGACGATAAAAGAAAAAATAATGTAAGCGTGATCAAATGGAAATATTCCTCTCACTTGCCTAATGTTAAAAGTCACTTAGCACTTTGTAAGTTCATGTTGACTCAGCCAAGTGGAATTGGGTTGCAAGAACTTATGAATTCTCCTCACGGGGGAATTCACTACCAAGGGTAAGTGGTCTAAATATAACTTTGATTGGGTCTTGGAACAGAAGAAGGACATTAATGGAAGAACTGCTGAAACCCAAATAAAGCCTGTAGTTTATTTACTAGCATTGTACCAATGTTTTTCTTCATTCTGGTGAATGCACCACGGTTGTGTAGGGTGTCAGAAAGGAGAGAGAAGGACACACACAGGCTTGCTGAAATGCCTTTATGACTTTTGTGTATATCTGAGATTACTCCAAATGATAAGTTATATAAAAATAAGCAAAAACGGTACTGATTTGTCTCATGGAAACTAAGTAGTTGAAATGCCTCCCAAGGAACTGGAACCATAAAAGAAGAATTAAACAATGATGGTCACACACAAAATTTTCACCATCACCAACAACTGAAAAAATGCAAATCCACACAAGCCAGAATGTATTTCCTATGAAATCAGCCAATATAAGAATAACCAATATTGAGCAGATTTGGGGGAAATGAACCTTTATATGCTGTGAGGGATATTCATTGAATCGTTTTCTTTTTATTGCAGCTAATAGAAAATTCATCTCAACTGGGAATGGAGGGGACACTTTGGTTCAGGCATTGGGAAAGCTCAAGGTTAGGTCAAACTTCAAGGGAGGCCTGGCCCCAGTGAACAGAAATTCACCTTCTTTCTGCCTCTCCTCTCGGCTTTCTGTGATGTCCACTTTACCCAAAGTTGATTCCTCATACACAACACTTCCAGCCATTTCCACAGCTCTGTTCTTCTTCCTTTCCATCAAGGAGCCAAGAGAATGATTTTCCCAACAGTCCTGGGAAAGTAAATATTTCTCACCTCAGTG
>NW_011494842.1:2415297-2431146 GCF_000754665.1 Bison bison bison | reverse complement strand
CAGTGACCTAAGTCATGGTCCGTCCACGAATGTTCACTCTGGCCAGAAAGGCGGCTGCACAGAGGGAGCCAATCTCTCCCACACTCTCTGGAGGAGACTGTCAGAGGGATGGCCCGTCAAAGGAAATGGGCAACGCAGGCCAATGAAGGAAGTGTATCCATTAACTGAATTTTTACAGAAGTCTTTTTAAAATAATGGATTTCAAACAAACCCAACTTTTTGTTTTATTTCAAGTAGTCAAAGTTGTACAAAAATAAAAGGAATCATGGACAAGAGATATTCTGGTAATTTTATTCTTAAAAAAATGTGAAATAATCTAAATTCCCAGCAATAGTATGCTTGTTACATAAGTTACAATTCACTACTTGATGGACTGCCAGGCAACTATTAAATATGATGCTTTCTAAGGGTATTTACTGATAGTGAATAAAACTCATTCTGTACTGGTAAGTTCAACAAATATTTGATATCTTACCACTTGCTGGGCTTCCCTAGTGGCTCAGACAGTAAAGAATCTGCCTGCACTGCAAGAGACGGGAGTTCAGTCCCCAGGTTGGAAAGATCCTCTGAGAAGGGAATGGCTACCCACTCCAGTATTCTTGTCTGGAGAATTCAAAGGACAGAGGAGCCTGGTTGGGCTACAGTCCATGGGCTCACAAAGACTCAGACACGACTGAGCGACTAACACTTTCGCTTTTTCACTACTGTGTGCCAGATGTAGGGATACACCAATCAACAAAACAAAGAGCCTGATCTACCAAAATTAAAATTTAAAATAATACTATAAGATGAATTTATGTCAGATCTTTAAAAACCAACATTTACAGGTGCACACACACAAAAATATCTGCAAATGAACCAACATTTTCATGTATCTGCAGACACAAATATCTATAAAGTTGTACCTCAACATGTTAGCAGTAGTTTTGTTTCGTTTTGTTTTTCTGGTCAGTGGTTTAAAGGGGATTTTTTACATTTCTTTCTGGTCTTTTATTCTATTTTCAGAAGTATCTGCCATAAACATACGTTCCCTTTTACAGCCAGAAAATAAGTAACAAATTTGTTATCTTTTAAAAGAGTGGAGATTGAGTTCTGTTGATATGTTGGCATGCACAGAACACCTGTGAAATGTTTGAGCCTTTCTCTCCACACTTACCAAGCTGGTGTTGGGTGGTGAGAGAGGAAATAGTAAAGGGGACATTGAGCTTACATTCTACACTGAGATCTAATTCCATCTAATTCGTTCAAATCAAACATTTCTTGCACCAAATCGCATTGGGTTTTGTAAATGCGGTGATGAATTGATATTTCCCAAGATATACTTGCTAGTTTTGGATTTGTATAAAGCCAAGATTGGATGCAAGGAATGAACATCACCTATTCATATTATCTAAGATGTGATTGCAGAGAAAATGACTCTCACATTTCAGAATTCCCACAGCATGACTTCTGTCCTGTGTTAAAAACAACTCTAACATCGTCTAAGACACTCTGTGTTAACCTTGGTGTGTGAATGCCAAAGCCATTCCCAGGCTAGAGATGTTTTTGGAGTAATTTTCCCATGAGAAAACAAAGCATCTGACTGTGGGTGATATGAAAAAATAAAATTCCACTCTAATAGCCAGCTTTTCTGTTTTAACTCCTCAGGCCCACACCATCAGTGGAGACAATCTTCTCGGCATATATGGGCCAAAGGTAAGTGTTCTGAAGCATAAATCCTTTTTTTTTTTTTATCATTTCTTGACAGTTATTTCTTTTTTTTATTTTTTTTTTAATTTTACTGTGCTTTGCTTTAGTGAACTTTAAAACCACAAGCTCAAGTTTGTGATGAGCAAAATAGTTAAAGTACAAATATGAAATAAACATTTTAACATTTTTATTGTTTAGTGTTATGAAGTATTATTAATTGTATTTGATAAAATTTACATATTCTGTCATTAAAAATGTAATTTGATCAATGTGTACCTCATAAACAGTTCACATGATGCATTCAAGTGAATGTGATTAACTTTGACCTTTTAGGATTGACCTATTGGTCAAACAATAGTATAAAGATCCCTTGGAATTGTTGAGTGAGGGATGAGTCATTTCAAATTGATTCCCAGGAGTGTCATGATTAAGTTAGTACTCACTTAAATGTTTAACAAAAATCTCTAAAATTCTTTAAGGAAATTCTTAAAGACGTCTTAAAACTGGCCCAGGGGACTTCCCTGATGGTTCAGTGGCTAAGATTCTGTGCTTCTCAGTGCAGGGGGCCCAGGTTAGATTCCTGGTCAGGGAACTAGGCCCCACATGTTACAAAAACACGAACAACTGGCCTAAGATTTATCCCAGAAAGAAGCAAGAACAGTTGGCCACTAGATCTTTGACATTTGTCCTTTCACTATTTTGGGGACATCATTCAAATAATCTTGATTCATCAGAAATAAGTTGCAAGTGCCAGTAATCTTCATAAATAGTGCATACAGTTAAGTTATAAAAGTATCAGAGGCCTCTCATTTCAAAATGGCTTTGCAGATCTTGGGTAATAACATATCTCACTGTATAAAAGCTCCATAGTCATTCCAAATCTATGGACTAGATCCGTAAGTTCCAGCGAGATGCAGCTTTCATTTTCAAGGAATCAAGGCAGCCCAGTCACCCCGTAAGAGATTTAATTCCTTTTGGAGCAAAGGACTATTATGTGGCAGAGGTCAATGATTGTCTAATGCTTGACCACAGGTGTTTTCTACAGAAAACGAAGTAACTAGAAATATCAGAAATAAACATGCTAAAGTTCCTAATCAGATTAATACTTTTATAAGTTTTATACTTAATACATTTTATGACCTCCTCAAATTTTGAAATTTTTATTAAGCCATAATCTCAAATAATATTTGGAGAATTAATGTAAATTTTTTAAAGTCTCTTAAACACCTTCCAAAATCAAGGCTCATAGAACAATGCCAATAATAGGTCTTCAATATAGTTTTTAAATTCTCCTGGAAACCATCCTATCAAGTGTTCAACCATTTGATCTGATATGTAAACACAGGTATATAAAGTCGACACTCAAGGCTCAGTGCCAAGAAATTCACTGAGCAGAACGTTATGAAGATCTTCTAAAGCCTACCACCAACTACAGTGCACAAATGGGCGTTGTAACTGAAAAAAAGGTTCACCCTGGCTCCCAAAATCACAAATTCTCCATCATAGCCATAACATGATGTGCTATTTGGTAACAAAATATACAAATGTTTGGCTTTATAAAATAAAATGTTTAAGATCACAAAACGGAATAATAAATTAATCTAGGGATCCACTAGGGTGAGTGCTGGTCCTACCCTGGCCTTAATCTTTAGGAATTTATACTTCGAGACAGTTCAAGTTAAACTGGAATTTGAGCCTGGAATTAGCAAACCCTGTTATTTATTTATAAAGGGCTTCCCTGGTGGCTCAGATGGGAAAAAATCTGCCTGCAGTGTGGGAGACCAGAATTTGATCCCTCAGTTAGGAAGAGCTCCTGGAGAAGGGAATGGCTACCCACTCCAGTAGTCTTGCCTGGAGAATTCCATGAACAGAGGAGCCCAAAACGTATTTACTGCAACACTAGTAAACTAAAACACCAGCATCTTTCAGGACTTCCCTGTCAATCTAGTGGTTAAGACTCTGCCCTTCCACTGCACGGGACAAGGGTTCAACCCCTGGTTGGAGAACTAAGATCCTGCATGCCCTGCAGTGAAAATAAACCCCCCAAACTTGGATATTTCATGTGTAAGGGCCTTTTTCAAGCCTCTTGAAGGTTCTCCAGCCATATCTGGACAATTATATGTTTTTTGATAAATTAGCTGCAGCCAGCTGAGACTCCTGTCTCTGTCTCCATGGGGACCTCCTCTCCATCACTACTCTTATACAGGATCATGCTGGAGGGGCTGTGGGCATTCTGAGAACCTGTTGGAGAGGATTTGCAGCTGAACATCCCTCTAGTTTTGGTTTGGTGAGATATATTCATGTGATTTGCAGTGACTCTCAAGCATAGTTAAATACTTGTTAATCATCTCAGTGTACGAGATGGTTATGTATGTATGAGTTAACCACCTCACCCAACATCAAGGCACAAGGGTGAAAGACGCCAAAAAAAATGCCCTATGGCATCTGGCACCAGAAATATCTGGATGACAAAGGAGAAACAAAATGATTCATCTTTCCGTAATCCTATGAGCGGATTTCAGATTGATTCATGGATAGTATAATCTAATTATATGGCATGTGGTTTTAAAATATTCCCACAAAAATTTTCAAAACATAAAATCTTAATAACACACAAACTCAAGACAAAAAGAAAAAGGAAAGCTTAGAGTTACTAGTATGAATGTATAGCCAGCCTCACTAAAAGGTAAAACAATGCTTATCTTATGGTAGGTGCCAAAAAGCTATTGTAAATTATTTTTACTGTGCAAGAGTAACATTAAAATATAGGTTTACACCCTTGTCCTAAAGGTTATGCCTTAGAAAATTAACTAGTGCCAATAAGAAGACATTTCTACATCAAGATACTTAAAAGCACACATGCAGAATAGGATAACTCAGCGGAGACGATGCCTGAAAATGTTTTTGATATCAGTAAATTTTTTAATGTTTTCTTACTTTATATACTTATAAAGCACATAGTATGCTAATATTTTCTAGCTAACATTTATATTATTCTAGGCAGTGTTCCAGGCCCTTTGCACGTAAAGACTAATTCTCAAAGAAAATCTACGAGACATATTTGTTGTTGTTCAGTCTCTCAATCATGTCTGACTCTTTGCAACTCCATGGATTGCAGCACCCCAGGCTTCCTTATCCTTTGCTATCTCCAGATGTTTGCTCAAACTCATGTCCACTGAGTTGATGATGCCATTCAACCGTCTCATCTCCTGTCACCACCCCCCCACACACACCCCGCTTCTCCTCCTGCCTTCAATCTTTCCCAGCATCAGGGTCTTTTCCAGTGAATTCGCTCTTTGCTTCAGGTGGACAAAGTGTTGGAGCATCAGTCCTTCCAGTGGATATTCAGGGTTGATTTCCTTTCAGATGGACAAATTATTGCCCCATTATACAGAAGAGGACTTCCCTGGTGACTCAGACGGTAAAGCATCTGCCTACAATGTGGGAGACCTGGGTTCAGTCTCTGGGTTGGGAAGATCTTCTGGAGAAGGAAATGGCAAACTACTCCAGTATTCTTGCCTGGAAAATCCCATGGATGGAAGAGCCTGGTAGGCTACAGTCCATGGGGTTGCAAAGAGTCGGACACGACTGAGCGAATTCACTCACTCACTCATACAGAAGAGGAAACTGGGTACCTTGCCTTGCTTGGGAGTGTGTGACTAGTACAAAATGGAACTGAACCTGGACACAACTCCTTTCCTTACTAGTATTAACTTTCTCTTTCCTTGTCCCCCCATCGCAGCACCTTCTCCATCTGGAACTAGAAACAAAACTAATAAAGATATGTGATGAAATCAGTAGAACGTATTCTGATGATGAAAAGGAGGCTTTAACAAATTACATCACCCAGAGTCCAAGCTGATATGGAAAAATTCCTTTACCGTCTCCCTTCCTCAAGTGGGTGGATTTCTTCTAGTCTTCCAAGGGATTTGCTTTGTCTTGAGATTTCAGTTTCAGCTCCATTGTTTCCATGGACCTAGTCTCCTGTCCCCACTCAGGATACAATACTCAAGCTCCTGAAATATTGAGACCAAGACTCAAGCCCAGAGCATCACTTGTAGACTCTCAAAGCTCCGGCATTTAGTTCTGCCTTTGTTTCTGGATCCTAGATACTTCCCTAACTTTCTTTTGAGCTCCTCTAATCTTATGAAACAGAGAAGGCAATGGCACCCCACTCCAGTACTCTTGCCTGGAACATCCACGGACGGAGGAGCATAGTAGGCCACAGTCCATGGGGTCGCTAAGAGTCGGACACGACTGAGCGGCTTCCCTTTCACTTTTTACTTTCATGCATTGGAGAAGGAAATGGCAACCCACTCCAGTGTTCTTGCCTGGAGAATCCCAGGGATGGGGAAGCCTGGTGGGCTGCTGTCTATGGGGTTGCACAGAGTCGGACACGACTGAAGCGACTTAGCAGCAGCAGCAGCAGCCTCATGAAAAAACTGCCATTCCTGGCATTTCTGGATGTCCTCCCAGGAGGACTTGTGGCTTTCTACTCTCATGCTTGTGAGAACCCCATCCTCCCCCCTGCTCGTGTGTCCCTCCATCTCCCTGCCTTCCATGGAGCCCCTGCATGACTCGTGATACTCACCTCCCCTATGCAGTCAGGGCACCCGCATGTCACCCCCTCTTTCCCGACAGAGACATTTGCTTTTCTCCTTTCCCCTAGGAAGGGTAGAACAGCTGAGGAAGAACGTGAATTTGGGGAGAGAATTGAAAAGTATCTTTTTTTTTTTAATTTTATTTTATTTTTTAACTTTACAATATTGTATTGGTTTTGCCATATATCAACATGAAAAGTATCTGTTTTGAAAGGCTAACATTGTATTCCTTGTGGCAGAGGCTAAAGGGATACTCTCTGATGCTGCTTCCTCTTCGCCAGTGGCCACCAAGGTGACACTTGCCAGCCATCCTTGAGTTCAGGCTGAGACCAACCATCTGTGCAGTTTTCAGCCCATGGGGTGAGGAGAGGAAAGAACCACACTCTTGGGTCTCCTGTGCAAACCTCCAGCCATGTACTCCACATACAGCCTCCTCTGGTGGATGCTGGCGCTCCCCAACAGAAAAAAGCTGACCCCCTGAATTAGTGGTGAAAGGAACCCCACAAAAATGCTGCCTCACTGTCATGAAACTGGATGTTGGCAAAGAACTTTTACTGTGCTAAGCAACTGAGTTTGGAGGGTGGGGTAGGTTTCTGGCATTTGGTATCCAAATGAATATATTACCATCACAGTTATCTGAAACATATTTTTAAGCTGAAATGCTTATATTTGCTTATATTTGGTAAAGTCAAAACAGTGACCTTATTTGAGTCACTATTAGTTCAGTTCAGTTCAGTCGCTCAGTCGTATCCAACTCTTTGGGACCCCATGAATTACAGCGTGCCAGGCCTCCCTGTCCATCACCAACTCCTGGAGTTCACTCAGACTCACGTATATCAAGTCAGTGATGCCATCCAGCCATCTCATCCTCTGTTGTCCCCTTCTCCTCCTGCCCCAATCCCTCCCAGCATCAGAGTCTTTTCCAATGAGTAAACTCTTCGCATGAGGTGGCCAAAGTACTGGAGTTTCAGCTTTAGCATCATTCCTTCCAAAGAAATCCCAGGGCTGATCTCCTTCAGAATGGACTGGTTGGATCTCCTTGCAGTCCAAGGGACTCTCAAGAGTCTGCTCCAACACTACAGTTCAATAGCATCAATTCTTCAGCGCTCAGCTTTCTTCACAGTCCAACTCTCACATCTATACATGACCACTGGAAAAACCATAGCCTTGACTAGACGGACCTTTGTTGGCAAAGTAATGTCTCTGCTTTTGAATATGCTATCTAGGTTGGTCATAACTTTACTTCAAGGAGTAAGCGTCTTTTAATTTCATGGCTTCAGTCACCATCTGTAGTGATTTTGGAGCCCAGAAAAATAAAGTCTGACACTGTTTCCGAACTATTTCCCATGAAGTGATGGGACAGATGCCATGATCTTCATTTTCTGAATGTTGAGTTTTAAGCCAACTTCTTCACTCTCCACCTTCCCTTTCATCAAGAGGCTTTTTAGTTCCTTTTCACTTTCTGCCATAAGGGTGGTGTCATCTGCATATCTGAGGTGATTGATATTTCTCCCGGCAATCTTGATTCCAGCTTGTGTTTCTTCCAGCCCCCCGTTTCTCATGATGTACTCTGCATAGAAGTTAAATAAGCAGGGTGACAATATACAGCCTTGACGAACTCCTTTTCCTATTTGGAACCAGTCTGTTGCCATGTCCAGTTCTACTGTTGCTTCCTGACCTGCATACAAATTTCTCAAGAGGCAGGTCAGGTGGTCTGGTATTCCCATCTCTGAGAATTTTCCACAGTTTATTGTGATCCACACAGTCAAAGGCTTTGGCATAGTCAATAAAGCAGAAATAGATGTCTTCCTGGAACTCTCTTGCTTTTTCTATGATCCAGCGGATGTTGGCAATTTGGTCTCTGGTTCCTCTGCCTTTTCTAAAACCAGCTGGAACATCTGGAAGTTCACGATTCACGTATTGCTGAAGCCTGGCTTGGAGAATTTTGAGCATTACTTTACTAGCGCATGAGATGAGTGCAATTGTGCAGTAGTTTGAGCATTCTTTGGCATTGCCTTTCTTTGGGATTGGAATGAAAACTGACCTTTTCCAGTCCTGTGGCCACCACTGAGTTTTCCAAATTTGCTGGCATATTGAGTGCAGCACTTTCACAGCATCATCTTTCAGGATTTGAAATAGCTCAATAGAGTCACTATTATGTTCATGATTAAACTGGAAAATGCATTTGTAGATTCTTATTTGTAAGTTTAGGTGTAAGTTTCAATTGCCTGATTGTTTATATCAAGTAAGACGTCCACGGGAAAAGGAAATGGCAACCTACTCCAGTATTCTTGGCTGGAGAATCCCTTGGACGGAGGAGCCTGGTGGGCTGCTGTCCATGGGGTCGCACAGAATGAGACACGACTGAAGTGACTGAGCAAGACATCCAAATGCTGATGATAATATTTCTGGTAGCTATACATTTGTTTAAGCAATAGCAACCTCTGAAATGTTCATGCAAAGACAGAAAGGCATTGAGAAAATACAGACAGGCATCTCCATAGCCACACTTCTTGGCCCTTCTAAAACTCAGGTGGGCCCTACAAGTGAGTGGGGTTCCCTTCTCTGAAAGCAGAATTCATCCTTCATAACATGTTTACACGTATAAGTTGAAATCATCCTTCATAACGTGTTCACATATTATAATAACTAGAATTAATTGGCTCGGAAAATCTATTTATGGATAAGAAAGAGTTTGAATCCCAAATGCAAACTACGATACAGACTTCATTTACCTGTTCTTACATATCACGAGGCCATGGCAGCTGTGGGAAAGTGATGTCACATTTTGACGTTGCTGACAATTGTATTTCATCCCTTTGCAAAGCTTTCTTAGACTGTTTTATAATGTGAGAGGATTTTCTAACTGGAAGGGAATGTCAAGAATACAGAAACGAAGGGGAGGGGTAAAGTAGGAGTTTGAGAGTAACATATGCACACTGCTATGTGTAAAATACATAAACAGAGAAATATATTCAGTACCTGGTAATAGCCTACAGTGGAAAAGAACATGAAAAAGAATAGACTCATATATATAGCTGAATCATGTTGCTGTACGCCTGAAACTAACACAGCATTGTAAATCAACTATGCTTCAGTAAAATAAATAAATGAATACAGAAACAAAGCATCGCTAGATTAACTGTCATGCTCACAACTTCAGAGAAGCTGGCAGCAAATCTGAAAACAGACTAATTCTTACTCCTCCATCTCTCTCCAGCTTTATGTCTCATTATAAAGATCTTCCTATTTTGAAATAAACCTCAAAAGTTTATAACTAATTTTTTTTCTGCTGTTTGAAACATACACACATAATTTTCATGCTTGAGAGCAACTTTAGTCTAGAGTCAAAATGTCTTGCATATATTCTACTTCTGTGAATTTCTAAATAAAAATAAGAATTCCCTTAGGGACTTCCCTGGTGGCCCAGTGGATAAGACTCCTCACTCCCAGTGCAGGGGGCCTGGGCTCGATCTCCAGTCAAGGATTTAAATCCCACATGCCGCAATTAAGACCCAGTACAGGCAAATAAAAAATATATTTTTTTTTTTTGAGAAAAAGAGTTCCCTTAAATATATTCTTGTAGAAAATGCTAAGTCTCATTTCCTGATAAAATTCCAGAGCCATCAAGTTTTTAAATTTAGTGATGAAGTTTCCAATTGTTCTTACCTTTTTTTATAGCAAAAGTGTGGTATTATTAGGATGAAATGTGAGTTTCCAAATAATCATAATAACAAGAAACAAAGTGGATTTTGCAAGCCAACTCTTGTGGAAGTTCTTTTTGATGAGAGTTTCAAGTTAGAATCCTCAAAGCTCACTCACACTCAGAAGCTGTTTGTCATCTGAATGTAATTTTCCTAGAGTTCAATAAACTGCAAATTGCTTGGCTGCAAAATAAATGACTTCAGCTATTTTAGTATTAAATCAACATATGTTTACATCAGTTTTGAGTTTCTGTTGATAAGGCTAGCCAAGCAATGAAAATACCTTCAATATGACAGAAATAAGTGTTTCTGGATTTATACAATTCTATGGACTAAGCTAACTTGAAACATCAAATATCATTAGCTCAATGATCACTTGAAGGATTTTTGTCAGACAGGACTCTTCTTAGTTTCCCGTCTCTAGGGACGACTGTCTTTTGTTGCCTGATGTCCAGTATCTTGAAAACTTTTATGTCATACATTTTGTCTATATTTTTCTTATTGATGTTTTCAAAATGGGGTGGGGAAGAGGGGGATAAATATGGTCCTTATTAGTCCTCCTAGGCTGGAAGCAGAGTGACTGAACTGATTTTAACAAAGGAGCATTCATGAAACATTTGTGGAAGAAGGAAAACCTGAGTTGAGATAATCATAGATGCTGACATGCCAGGCTGTGTGGAATAGCATGAAAAACAGTGAATAAAATTTACCTGATTTACTGTTTAATCAGGAAAATGGATTTAGTCTGCTCTAGAAATGTTGGGGAAATTGATCATCTTACTTATCAGGCAGCTTAAGGTAATCTTTGCTGCAAAAACAAAGAAACCCTCAAATTCCACTTACTTCTCTGTGCTAGGATCCAGGCTGACAAAGTACCCTCTATTTGGGGCATAGCTAGTCTAATGGCAGAGGCAAATCTGAAGGTTCTGACATTGCAAAAGGTTGTACAGCTTCTTCTCAGATATGACTCACATGATGTTTATTCATATTTTATTGATCAAAACTAGTCCCATATCTATTCTCATCCGGATATAGGTCCATGTAAGGGAAGGTCCATATATATACATTTCCTGAATACTTTCAACAATCATAAAATCTCTCATGCTTAATAGAAATTAAACTAGTGATTCTTAATCTACCTTGAATTCTGGTGATATCTTCTTAGAAAAATACAAATATGTAACAAACATGAATATTTTTCCATACACTATTCTAGGCCTTGTGAAACCCCTGTAAGTGTCCCCAAGGACCAGAGGCCAGAGACTGTAGGTTAAGAGCCCCTGATTATATACCTTTGATGTCTATACCTCTGGGGCCAAAAGAAATCTTAGGTTGCTGTAAATTTTATAGAATTAGAAGGTCGTATTTTGAGAAAACCAGAATGTACTGTGATTCTGTTGACTATAAATCCTAATCTGTTTGTAAACATATGAAGATATGTCATAGAATATAAATGAATATATTAAACATTTGTAAATCATGAAAATGACAAAGTCTTTGAATCTGCCATGATTTACACTCCATTTTCAGAAATCTTCATTGACCCATTTTAAAAAAACTATTCTTTAGCCTGAAGCCAGTCTACTAAACTTTATCTGAACTTCTAACTCAGTCATTTGATCTGCCTGTAAGAATAACAGAACACCTGTTGGTCAAGAAGTGTTACTTCTGTACTTTTAAGAGATCTGCCCAGATGTCAGACTGTAAGCCTGCACATGCTCCATTAAAAGTCAGAGAAGACCATTATAATATTGAAATAAGAATCAAAGAAGTATTTTTTCATTTCAGTTTTGAAGACTGGAAAACAGAATAAACCAAGAACAAGAAACACCAAGAAAACTCAAAGAGTAAATTATTTCTGTTTAAGACAATTTTATCCATCTCATTTTGTATGTGAGATGTGTATTTTTGTTGTTTATACTGATAGTCTTGGTAATGTACATGAAAATGGCTGAGAAAATGCTTTGATTAAAGAAAAGAACATCGTTTTTATGTTTGCAATATTTAGTTAGATTCAGTTAGTTTAAAAATTATAATTTTGTACTTAAAAATAATAAAATATATACAAATAGATTTTCTTAGATTTTTTTTGAGCAATGCAAGACTGAAATAAGATACAATAAGAAGATGAAAGACCACTGTCATAATCAATCCATCATTGATAATGGAAAAATTCTAGGAGATTTGATCCAATATCTGCTGGATCATTGAAAAAGCAAGAGAGTTCCAGAAAAACATCTACTTTTGCTTTATTGACTACACCAAAGCCTTTGACCTTGTGGATCACAACAAACTGGGAAAAGGCTTCAAGAGATGGGAATATCAGACCACCTGACCTGTCTCCTGAGAAATCTGTATGCAGGACAAGAAGCAACAGTTAGAACTGGACGTGGAACAACAGACTTGTTCCAAATTGGGAAAGGAGTACTTCAAGGTTGTGTATTGTCACCCTGCTTATTTAACTTATATGCACAGTACATCATGCGAAATGCCAGGCTGGATAAAGCACAAGCTGGAATCAAGGTTGCTGGGAGAAATATCAATAACCTAAAATACGCAGATGACACCACCCTTATGACAGAGAGCAAAGAAGAACTAAAGAGCCGCTGGATGAAAGTGAAAGAGGAGAGTGAAAAAATTGGCTTAAAACTCAACATTCAGAAAACTAAGACCATGGCATCTGATCCTGTCACTTCATGGCAAATAGATGGGGGAAAAACAGAAACAGTGACAGACTATTTTGGGGGACTCCAAAATCACTGCAGATGGTGACTGCAGCCATGAAAGTAAAAGATGGTTGCTCCTTGGAAGAAAAGCTATGACCAACCTAGACAGCATATTAAAAGCAGAGACATTACTTTACTGACAAAGATCCATTTAGTCAGAGCTATGGGTTTTCCAGTAGTCACGTATGGATGTGAGAGCTGGACTATAAAGAACTCTTGAGTCCTGAGGAATTGACGCTTTTAAACTGTGGGGTTGGAGAAGAATCTTGAGAGTCCCTTCGACTGCAAGGAGATCCAACCAGTCTATCCTAAAGGAAATCAATCCTGAATATTCATTGGAAGGACTGATGCTGAAGTTGAAACTCCTATACTTTGGCCACCTGATGCAGAGAACTGACTCATTGGAAAAGACTCTGATGCTGAGAAAGATTGAAGGCGGGAGGAGAATGGGACGACAGAGGATGAGATGGTTGGATGGCATCACTGATGAGATGGACATGAGTTTGAGTAAGCTCTGGAAGTTGGTGATGGACAGGGAAGCCTGGCTTGCTGTGGTCCATGGGGTCACAAAGAGTCAGACATGACTGAGCGACTAAACCTGAACTGACTGAAAGGATTTGATTTACAAAGAAACTATTTTCAAAAGAGTAGGCAGAGTATAAAGGAAGAAGAGGAACATTATGGCATTAGCCCGTTTACCTCCTCAAAAAAAGAAAAAGAAAAGAAAAGAAAAAAAGTTCAGATTCAGTGGTGAGAGGACACGGGACCAGAATCTTCAAGGGAAACCTGCCTGAGGAAGGGAAATGACCTGTGGAAAGTCACCAGCATCTCAAGATGATCCCCCCAGACAGAAAAGAGTCAGAGCTGACCTCACTGTACCTCCCTGTGACCCACTGGGGCTCCTGTTGGTAAAATCAGCTAGAAGAAGAAAGACGTCAAGGAAATCATTGATGATAGGAGTAGGTCTCAAGGAGAGACCAGGAGGAAACTGCAGTAAAGTAGGTAAGTACAGAAATGAATGGTCTTGAGAAAATGAAACAATATGATCATATGAGTGGACTCTTATAGCATTAAATCTTGTTTCATCATTATCTTTCTCTACTCCTCCCATGAAGGTGGGTAAGGAGGGGAACTGGCTTCCTTAGAGATGAATGGTTTCAAACATCTACAGACTTCTCAAGGCAAGTGTCACATCTTATAAATCTTTCTGTCCTAAGCAACATCACACACTTAGCACATGATAAATATTTATCAAAGTAATTGACTGAATAAGTGAGCAAATCATGTTTAAGTGGGAAGCAATAAATAAATGCCAACAGTCAAAGTGGAAATCTGTATAACAGCTTGTTCATCCTAAGTGGAACTCCTCTGGTGGTCTCCCGTAAACTTGGGTGAAACTGAGATATTTTAATTCTGTGACACTCTGACCTTGGTCTCAAAATTATTCCTTTAGGAAAACCCATACAATTCTCTGCATATCTAAACATACAACAGGCCCTATGTTTCCAAATTATTTTATGGTGAGATGGCTCTCAAATATATCATCACAAATTCCTCCAGTTTTCTTTGGGTGTTATATGGTAGCATATTCATCTCTAACTGAAAACAGTAAGATTTATTGGAATGAAGCAGGACTTATAGGGGCCACCCCAGAGAAATAAATCTCAGCACTTTCAGAAGAGCCAGGGGAGCTTTATTCTTTTGGGCTCAGCTTGGCTCACCCAGAGAGCAACCCTCTCTAAATAGCAGAAGGAAAATCCAAGTCCCTTAGAGACGAGTAGCTAAATCCATTTCCAAATCAGTTCTCACTTGACTGGATATGCTGCTCCCTGTGTACCTCACTCTCAGAAAGGCTATTTCCTCGGACTAATTATGAAGCTGTTCTTTCTGTCCTTCTCTTTTCCTCCTCCTTCCTCCTACACCAGTGATGGAGTGGGTAGCCATTCCCTTTTCTCCAGGGGATCTTTCTAAGCCAGGGATTGAACCTGGGTCTCCCATAATGCAGGCAGATTCTTTCCATCTGAACCACCAGGGAAACCCCATACTCGTATTACCAAGTTTAAATTCATTCTGCTCACCTCATAACAGTCAAATATAAACCCAGACCAACCGGGAGATCAGCTGTTAGAGCAGGGAATAGGAACTTTATAAAGAAAGTCAGCAGATGTAGAAAATGGTAGACTAACGTCTAAGAGAACCATCTTCCCTGAGTTAGAATTCCAGCTTATTTTATACTAAAACAGGAAGGGGTATGATTGGTTGTTGCAAACTCCTTGTTGCCAGAATCTTTTATTCTTGAGCTGTCCCTATAGGTCAGGTCATGAGGTTCCAGTAAACCTCAAACAAGACAAATGTTATTCTTAAAACTCAACATTCAAAAAACTATGATCATGGCATCTGGTCCCATCACTTCATGGCAAATAGATGGGGGAAACATGGAAATCATGAAAAATTTTATTTCTTGGGCTCCAAAATCACTGTGGATGATGACTGAAGCCATGAAAAGAAAAGACACTTTCTCCTTGGAAGAAAAGCTATGACCAACCTAGACAGTGTATTAAAAAGAGACATTACTTTACTGACAAAGGTCTGTCTAGTCAAAGCTATGGTTTCTCTAGTGGTCATGTATGGATGTGAGAATAGGACCATAAAGAAGGCTGAGCACCAAAGAATTGATAGTTTTGAATTGAGTTACTGGAGAAAATTCTTGAGAGTCCCTTGAACAGCAAGAAGATCAAACCAGTCAATCCTAAATATCAGTCCTGAATATTCATTGGAAGGACTGATGCTGAAGCTGAAACTCCAATGTTGTGGTCACCCAATGCAAAAGCTCAACATTCAGAAAATGAAGATCATGGCATCCGGTCCCACCACTCCATGGGAAATAGATGGGGAAACAGTGGAAACAGTGTCAGACTTTATTTTTCTGGGCTCCAAAATCACTGCGGATGGTGACTGCAGCCATGAAATTAAAAGACGCCTACTCCTTGGAAGGAAAGTTATGACCAACTTAGATAGCATGTTCAAAAGCAGAGACATTACTTTGCCAACAAAGGTCCGTCTAGTCAAGGCTATGGTTTTTCCAGTGGTCATGTATGGATGTGAGAGTTGGACTGTGAAGAAGGCTGA
>NW_011494842.1:2414770-2415197 GCF_000754665.1 Bison bison bison | reverse complement strand
TGGTCATGTATGGATGTGAGAGTTGGACTGTGAAGAAGGCTGAGCGCCAAAGAATTGATGCTTTTGAACTGTGGTGTTGGAGAAGACTCTTGAGAGTCCCTTGGACTGCAAGGAGATCCAAGCAGTCCATTCTGAAGGAGATCAGCCCTGGGATTTCTTTGGAAGGAATGATGCTAAAGCTGAAACTCCAGTACTTTGGCCACCTCATGCGAAGAGTTGACTCATTGGAAAAGACTCTGATGCTGGGAGGGATTGGGGGCAGGAGGAGAAGGGAACGCCAGAGGATGAGATGGCTGGATGGCATCACTGACTCGATGGATGTGAGTCTGAGTGAACTCCGGGAGTTGGTGATGGACAGGGAGGCCTGGCGTGCTGCGATTCATGGGGTTGCAAAGACACGACTGAGCGACTGATCTGATCTAATCTG
>NW_011494842.1:2411320-2413892 GCF_000754665.1 Bison bison bison | reverse complement strand
CAACTTATCCATTCATAACTGTTGAGTCAAACTCTTCACATCAAAAGTGAAAGTGCTAGTCACTCAGTCGTGTCCAGCTCTTTGTGACCCCATGGACCATATCCCACCAGGCCCCTCTGTCCATGGGATTCTCCAGGTAAGAAGACTGGAGTGGGTTGCCATTTCTTTCTCCAGGGGATCTTCCCACCCAGGGATTGAATCTGGGTTTCCCTGCATTGTGGACAAATTCTTTACAATCTGGTCACCAGGGGAGGAGCATCACATCAAAGTAACAACAACAAAACAAAAAATGGAGTAAATCTGTAAGAGAGACCATGTGTGTCACCCCAAATCTTTCAGAACCTTAGGTAGATAATACTTTTAGGAACTTTAAACTGGAGAGGAAAAGGACTAGAAAGGAAAAGGTGCCGGGAGCCGGCATATTGCATATTGAGTGCATATTGCATATTGAGTGCAGCACTTTTCAGGATCTGGAATAGCTCAACTGGAATTCTATCACTGCCGGGAGCCAGCGTGAGGAACTCCACCCATGACAAAGGTCATGAGGAAGGAGGCTTGGCATACGCAAAGGCGGGATCAAGCCTCAGGAGTCTCCCTGGAAATTCTCGAGCAATCTACCCCCAAAACCAGAGTCTGCCTACTTTCTGCTTTGTGCTGTCACCTACACCTCTGACTTTACGGGGGGCTCTCCCCCACTACCTCTCTCTGAAAAAAGAGTTAGCTTACAGCTCCAGTTAATAATTCCTGGGTGTGACAGTGTTTAACCTACAAACTCCTTTGGAAATCCTCTAGCCTGCCTGAATAGGTTTTCCGGCCACATGTGATTGTTCAGAGCCTCCCAACTGTGAGAGGCAGGAGATGTTCTAAACTGTCTAAACACAGATTCTTTTGAGTAGTTAAAAGATTGATTAGAAATCGTATTGGTGAAGGGATTTTCACTTGTTGGGCCAATGTTTGCTGCTAAGTTTCCATATCCCTTACCTGCTGTGTCCCTGGCAGTGTATTGATTAATATAATTGGTGTAAATAGTAGCTTTAATGTTTGTAACCTGGGACCCTTGAGTTAATTCTTTTTCTTGTTATAGCCCACCACACCTTTGCGCTGTAGGAATGCAACTTTATCTAATGCTTTTGGAGGGTGGCTCCTGACCAATCACCTTTAGAGAAAAATAAGTTTTCTGAAGAAAAGGTCTTAAAATGTTAACAGGCCTCTGGGCCAGAAGATGATGCAAATCACCTAAGCTTTTGCATATGATAAGTTTGCAGGAAGAAAGCCTGGCTTGCTGCCTGACTCTACCCCTTCCCCCATTATCCTCTATGCATAACTTAAGGTATAAAAACTACTTTGGAAAATAAAGTACGGGCCTTGTTCACCGAAACTTGGTCTCACCATGTCGTTCTTTCTCTTACCTTCTGGCTGAATTATTCAGCCTCTTTTCTATACTGAATTTTCTCACTGAGCTATCCTTATCTCAGCCTCTTTTCTTCACTGAATTTTCCTACTGAGCTATCCTCATTCTATTACTCTTTATATCCTTAATTAACGTTTAATTAAGCAATTGTTTCCTGATCTTCGCCTACGCCGTCTCTCCTTCGAATACCCTGGATCAGCCGGGGCTGGTCCCCGGCAAAAAGGGGCTTCTATAATGCAGGAATATTATATTGACTTAGGTGAACTGTTAAGATGAAAACAAAGCAATGTACATAAAAAGATGTGTTGTTGCTGTTCAGTCGCTAAGTTGTGTCTGACCTTTTGCAGCACACCAGGCTTCCCTGTCTTTCACTATCTCCTGGAGTTTGCTCAAACTCATGTTTATTGAGTCAGTGATGCTGCTAATCTCATCCTCAGTTTCCCTCTTCTCCTTTTGCCTTCAATCTTTTCTAGCACCAGGGTATTTTTCAGTGAGTCAACTCTTCCCATCAGGTGGCCAAAGTATTGGAGCTTCAGCTTCAGCATCAGTCCTTCCAATGAGCACTCAGAGTTGATTTCTTTTAGGATTGACTAGTTTGATCCCCTTGGAGTCCAACAGACTCTAGAAGTCTTCTCCAGCATAACAATTCAAAAGCATTTCATTGAGTTATGCAAGCCCCTTTGCCACAACAAGATGTGACCTCCATGTAAAAGAAAGATCACAGGTTTTTCAGCCACTATGCAGGTTTCAGTTGTGGCTATGACTCAAAATGTATCTTTGTCAAAGAAAAACAGTATTCCAATCAGTTACACAATTAAGTGCTCATCAGATCAGATCAGTCGCTCAGTCATGTCCGACTCTTTGCGACCCCATGAATCGCAGCACGCCAGGCCTCCCTGTCCATCACCAACTCCCGGAGTTCACCCAGACTTACGTCCATCGAGTCAGTGATGCCATCCAGCCATCTCATCCTCTGTCATCCCCTTTTCCTCCTGCCCCCAATCCCTCCCAGCATCAGAGTCTTTTCCAATGAGTCAACTCTTCGCATGAGGTGGCCAAAGTACTGGAGTTTCAGCTTTAGCATCATTCCTTCCAAAGAAATCCCAGGGCTGATCTCCTTCAGAATGGACTGCTTGGATCTCCTTGCAGTCCAAGGGACTC
>NW_011494842.1:2410334-2411220 GCF_000754665.1 Bison bison bison | reverse complement strand
TCAATTCTTCATCGCTCAGCCTTCTTCACAGTCCAACTCTCACATCCATACATGACCACTGGAAAAACCATAGCCTTGACTAGACGGACCTTTGTTGGCAAAGTAATGTCTCTGCTTTTGAATATGCTATCTAGGTTGGTCATAACTTTTCTTCAGGAGTAAGCATCTTTTAATTTCATGGCTGCAGTCACAATCTGAAGTGATTTTGGGGCCCAGAAAAATAAAGTCTGACACTGTTTACACTGTTTCCCCATCTATTTCCCATGAAGTGATGGGACAGGATGCCATGATCTTCGTTTTCTGAATGTTTAGCTTTAAGCCAACTTTTTCACTCTCCACTTTCACTTTCATCAAGAGGCTTTTGAGTTCCTCTTCACTTTCTGCCAAAAGGGTGGTGTCATCTGCATATTTGCGGTTATTGATATTTCTCCCAGCAATCTTGATTCCAGCTTGTGTTTCTTCCAGTCCAGTGTTTCTCATGATGTACTCTACATATAAGTTAAATAAACAGGGTAACAATATACAGCCTTGATGTACTCTTTTTCCTATTTGGAACCAGTCTGTTGTTCCAAGTCCAGTTCTACTGTTGCTTCCTGACCTGCATACAAATTTCTCAAGAGGCAGATCAGGTGGTCTGGTATTCCCATCTCTTTCAGAATTTTCCACAGTTTATTGTGATCCACACAGTCAAAGGCTTTGGCATAGTCAATAAAGAAGAAATAGATGTTCTTCTGGAACTCTCTTGCTTTTTCCATGATCCAGAGGATGTTGGCAATTTGGTCTCTGGTTCCTCTGCCTTTTCTAAAACCAGCTTGAACATCTGGAAGTTCACGGTTCACATATTGCTGAAGCCTGGCTTGGAGAATTTTGAGCATCACTTTACTAG
>NW_011494842.1:2404432-2410110 GCF_000754665.1 Bison bison bison | reverse complement strand
TTTGAGCATTCTTTGGCATTGCCTTTCTTTGGGATTGGAATGAAAACTGACCTTTTCCAGTCCTGTGGCCACTGCTGAGTTTTCCAAATGTGCTGGCATATTGAGTGCAGCACTTTCACAGCATCATCATTCAGGATTTGGAATAGCTCAACTGGAATTCCATCACCTCCACTAGCTTTGTTTGTAGTGATGCTTTCTAAGGCCCACTTGACTTCATATTCCAGAATGTCCGGCTCTAGGTCAGTGATCACACCATCATGACCATCTGGGTCATGAAGATCTTTTTTGTACAGTTCCTCTGTGTATTCTTGCCACCTCTTCTTAATATCTTCTGCTTCTGTTAGGTCCATACCATTTCTGTCCTTTATCGAGCCCATCTTTGCATGAAATGTTCCTTTGGTATCTCTGATTTTCTTGAAGAGATCTCTAGTCTTTCCCATTCTGTTGTTTTCCTCTAGTTCTTTTCATTGATTGCTGAGGAAGGCTTTCTTATCTCTTCTTGCTATTCTTTGGAACTCTGCATTCAGATGTTTATATCTTTCCTTTTCTCCTTTGCTTTTCACTTCTCTTCTTTTCACAGCTATTTGTAAGGCCTCCCCAGACAGCCATTTTGCTCTTTTGCATTTTCTTTTCCATGAGGATGGTCTTGATCCCTGTCTCCTGTACAATGTCACGAACCTCATTCCATAGTTCATCAAGCACTCTACTATCAGATCTAGGCCCTTAAATCTATTTCTCACTTCCACTGTATAATCATAATGGATTTGATTTAGGTCATAGCTGAATGGTCTAGTGGTTTTCCCTACTTTCTTCAATGTCAGTCTGAATTTGGCAATAAGGAGTTCATGGTCTGAGCCACAGTCAGCTCCTGGTCTTGTTTTTGCTGACTGTATAGAGCTTCTCCATCTTTGGCTGCTCATAGATGAACTAAAAACAATTACTGAAAAGAAGCTTCTCTTGAAAAGGAGATAATTTCTTCTGTGGTTGCTCAGTAAGAAGATATTGTGTGATGCAGAGGGAAAAAAAAAAAACAGTAAGTTGAAGATATTGGTAGATGTAATCTATAAGAACTTCCAACTCTTCCAGAATGTTCTAAGAACTCAGAAGTCTAGGAGGTTACTTCTTTAAATTAAAACATTCGTCTTTTCAAGGCTGCTTTCAATTATCAGCCAGCATACAGCTATCAGTCCTACAAAGCAATTCAGTACAATTCATTATCAAAAGTTACATTTTGACAACTAGTTTACTGAGTGGTCATAATATGAAATTTAAAGGTTTAAAGCTAGACATTCATTGGATGATTGAGGTTTTAATGGTGGTAATTTAATGGCATAACATTTTAGCTTTATTTTTAAAATGTTTTCTAACATGTCCATGTCTTAGGACTTATCAGATGCTAAAATGGGCAGAACCTAGTGAAAAGTGGAAGAAATACAATAAGAATATCAAAGCAAGAAAGAATTAGATAGCACAGGCTCTGCTGAGCTAAGGTAAGAAATCATATTCTAGCCTCAGAGCAACATGAAACAATTAAAAAGTTTAAACTGAGGAATATATGGCCTGAACTATTATGTTTATATTGTTTTCAGTCTATTGGCTCATGTGCTAAACTACAAAATTTTTAAGGGAGTGGTGGCAGGGATTCATCTGTTTTCTTTTTCCACCTTCAGTCAACTAAAATAGTGCCTGATATAGGAAACTTGCTGAACTAACCAAATGACTTAGTGGCTGATTGTAGTACTTATGAGGGCAGGTGGTGGACATCACCCGGTAGACATGGCCTCTGCATCCTGGCGCTCATACCCTGTGATATCCTGTTCATTTGAGCATAGACAGAGCCTGTGACTTGTTTCTAACCACCAAAATTCACCAAATGTGATGAAAACTCGTTTCCATGCTTAGGTTGGATAAGATGATAACTTCCATCTTGCTAGCAGACTATGTAGCCTTCCCAACTTGTATCCTGTGGTAGACAAAATGCTGTATTGGAGAGATCCACATGGTGAGGAATTGTGACTTATCCACATGATAAGTCAGTTTCTTCTTTCTCAGTCAAGCCTTTGGACGAGACTCCCAACCTGGCTGACATCTTGACTACAGTCTCGTGTGAAACCCTGAAGCAGAGAACCCAGTGAAGCCACACCCAGACTCCTGAGATCCACAGAAACTGTGCAGTAATGCATGTGTGTTGTTTGAAGTCACTGTATTTGTAACAATTTGTTATAGGACAATAAATATATAGCATTACGAGGAGAGGGTACTCAGTTCACTTGGTCCTCATTCTACTCTGAGGACGTCTTTTCCCTGCAGATGTGGGTGTTCACAGGTCATATTTGGGCTAAGACACCAGGTACTTTGGCCACAATAGTAGCTAATCCTTGGGTCATCTCCTGACCTCAACTGGGCCATTCAGAATCTGTCTCCCAAGAAATCAACAGTTGGAAAAGAGAGAGAATGGCACATTGCCACTGCCAGTCTAGAAAAAAAATTGAAATGACATACTTTGACTGGTGGGGGTACAAGTCAATAATTGTATCTCTGTTAATGGCAATAGCAAAGTGGATTAGTTTCAAAGAATCTCCTACAGATTTAGCCAAAAATCTAGATTTCATCTATACAAATTTTTAAATCATAATTCAGGTGCAAAAAAATATAATTTCCAAACTTCTTAGTATATATATATCACCAGGAAAATCACCAACAATCTAAAGAGGCCTTAAGTTAACCTCAGTTTCCTTTCTAAAAGAAGCAGCTTTCAGGGCTCACAATGAGGCATAAAATGATACTCAAAACATCAGTGTTAATTCAAGCCGCCAGGAGGCAGCAGTCACTCCAACTCTAGAGGCTGGAATCTGATTAGCATGACATTCCTGGCTTGGTGATGAGAGCATGGAAATTTGAATAGCCACTCTCCTTGTCTTAAATGTGTATGTATTATCATAAGAAATGGAGAAACTGACTTGTAAAGTTGAAATAAGATGCAAGATTGTTTTTCTGTGTGGTCTTTCTTCTTGGCATCTAATTCAAACTCTTTGCAAAGTCTACCAAAAACATAGCAAGAACAATGGTGATCTCTGAATTATTTCAACCTCTTCTTTTTTCACCCCTCAGGCTGTACACAGACGTAACCACCGAAATCTAAATTATACCCTTAATTGTGAAAAGGATGCCTTACAAAAAGTCTCATGTGTCGATTTATGGTAGAATTTGACCCAATATCCTGTTTTAGGCAGGTCCAGTTTTGTTTGTTTGTCACATTTTTTCTTGTTCAATAGGGAAGCCTGGCATGCAGTAGTCCATGGGGTTGCAAAGAGTTGGACGTGACTTAGTGACTGAACAATAAATGTTAGTATATTCTGGGGCGGGGTGGGGCGGACAAAAACGTAGAGTTATACAAAACATTTTGAAAATAGGAGACATTAAGAATTTTTCCATTCAGGGATATTTGTCTATAGTGTATGGACTTGTATATACTTTAATATTCACTAGATCATGTTTATGCAAATATACTTTGTTGATGTTCAGTCACTAAGTTGTGTCCAACTCTTTGCAACCCCATGGACTGTAGCCCCCCAGTTTCCTCTGTCCATGGAATTCTCAAGGCAGGAATACTGGAGCAGATAGCTTTTCCTGTCTCCAGGGGATCTTCCTGATCCAGAGATTGAACCCAGGTCTCTCACATTGAAACTGGGTCTCCTGCATTGCTGGGTGAATCACAAGCTGGAATCAAGAATCCTGGGAGAAATATCAACAACCTCAAATATGCAGTTGGTACCACTTTAATGACAAGAAGTGAACAGGAACTAAAGAGCCTCTTGATGAAAGTGGAAGAGGAGAGTGAAAAAGTTGGCTTAAAACTCAACATTCGAAAAGCTATGATCATGGCATCTGGTCCCATCACTTCATGGCAAATAGATGGGAAAAAATGGAAATAGTGACAAATGTTATTTCTTGGGCTCCAAAATCACTGTGGATAGTGACTGTAGCCATGAAAATAAAAGACATTTGCTCCTTTGAAGAAAAGTTATGACTAACCTAGACAGTGTATTAAAAAGCAGAGACATCACTTTGGCAATGGAGGTCCTTATAGCAAAAGCTGTGGTTTTTTCAATAATCATGTATGGATGTGAAAGTTGGACCATAAAGAAGGCTGAAAACCGAAAAACTGATGCTTTCAAACTGTGGTGCTAGAGAAGACTCTTGAGAGTCTTTTGGTCAGCAGGGAGATCAAACTGGTCAATCCTAAAGGAAATCAGTCCTGAATATTCATTGGAAGGACTGATGCTGAAGCTGACGCTCTAATACTTTGGCCATGTGATGCAAAGAGCCAACTCTTTGGAAAAAACTCTGATACTGGAAAAGATTGAGAGCAAGAGGAGAAGGGGGCTGGTGACAGAAAATGAGATGGTTGGATGACATTACTGACTCATTGGACTTGAGTTTGAGCAGACTCAGGGAGATACTGAAGGATAGGGAATCTTGTCATGCTGTAGTCCATGGGGTTGCAGAGTTGGACACAGCTTAGTGACTGAACAACAACTCCTGCATTGCAGGCAGATTCTTTACCATCTGTACCACCAAGTAAACCTAAAGGTTGTAGGGTACCCAGTTATTTAAGACATATGTTGTTAAAATAACTCCAGAAGAGAAATTTATTTCAAGAGCAAAGTTATTTCAAGCAAACTTATTTCAAGAGCAAAAGAAAGAAGAGTAAGTCCCCTACATATGAACCTCTAAGTTGCGAACTTTCAAAGATGTGAATGTACATTCACACACCCAATCATGCAAGTGAGTTCGTGTACATTGTCACATGCATGCATGCATCTTCTACGAGTCGTTGTACTTTTGTGTACAGTACTGTACACAGTCCCGAAGTACAGTGTCTTATTTCAAGCCCAAGATGTCCGGAAGCAAGCATAAAAGCAACAGTGATATAGCTAGCATTGGCATGATGAGAAAGAAAGAACTACTACCCAGACATCACTGGATCAGTTTTTCAAGAGGGTAGATAGAGCTGAAGCCAGCAAGGAACAGAACCCGTGTTATCAACGTCAGGTGAGTGAAACTGCAGCTTGCCCGCCATCTCCCGTTTCTGACAGTCTTTCAGCTCTACTGTTTCTCTGTCTCCTCTCCTTCCTCCTAGTCAGTAACTCTTCTTGACTGTTCACTTGATGCCAGGTCTCAGATGCCAGTTGTTATACAATGCTACTGCACTTGTCAAGGTACTGTACTGTAAAATTAAAAATGTTTTCTTTATTTTGTGTGTTTGCCTTTTATGTATTTGTGTGAAAAGTATTATAAACCTATTACAGTACAGTACTATATAGCCAATTGTGTTATCTGGGTACCTAGGCTAACTTTGATGGACTTTGAATTGAACTAACAAAGGCACTCATACAATGGAACTTGTTCATATATAGGGTACTTACGGTATTCAAGGAATACACATATAATTCAGGTGTAGAAACTGTGAGTCAGAATCCTGAACTTTAAGAAAAAAATTAACATTTTTATCAATGAAATAATTATGCTTGGGGGTGGGACTGTGTGGATCACAATAAACTATGGAAAATTCTGAAAGAGATGGGAATACCAGACCACCTGACCTGCCTCTTGAGAAACGTGTATGCAGGTCAGGAAGCAACAGTTAGAACTGGACATGGAACAACAGACTGGTT
>NW_011494842.1:2399607-2404020 GCF_000754665.1 Bison bison bison | reverse complement strand
AAAACTAAGATCATGGCATCTGGTCCCATCTCTTCATGGCAAATAGATGGAGAAACAGTGGAAACAGTGGCTGACTTTATTTTTTGGGGCTCCAAAATCACTTCAGATGTTGATTGCAGCCATGAAATTAAAAGATGCTTTATCCTTGGAAGGAAAGTTATGACCAACCTAGACAGCATATTCAAAAGCAGAGACATTACTTTGTCAACAAAGATCCATCTAGTCAAGGCTACGGTTTTGCCAGTAGTCATGCATGGATGTGAGAGTTGGACTATAAAGAAAGTTGAGCTCTGAAGAATTGATGCTTTTGAACTGTGGTGTTGGAGAAGACTCTTGAGAGTCCCTTGGACTGCAAGGAGATCCAACCAGTCCATCCTAAGGGAGATCAGTTCTGGGTGTTCATTGGAAGGACTGATGTTGAAGCTCAAACTCCAATATTTTGGCCACCTGATGTGAAGAGCTGACTCATTTGAAAGAACCCTGATGCTGGGAAACATTGAGAGCGGGAGGAGAAGGGGACAACAGAGGATGAGATGGTTGGATGGCATCACCAACTCAACGGACATGAGCGTGGGTAGACTCCGGGAGTTGGTGATGGACAGGGAGGCCTGGCATGCTGCAGTTCGTGGGGTCACAAAGAGTCGGACACGACTGAGCGACTGAACTGAACTGATAGTACGATACAACAAAAGTTGTTTGATTTATAGAAAACATTCATAGAGCCTGAAACAAAATACCTAAGCCACTTATATAACAGTGAAAACTACTGTGTAGCAAATATAAACATATTAGACTACAGTAGAAAGATAAGGAATTAGACAAGCTCTGGCTTTGGCTCAAGTATTAATTCCAAATAACAGAAACCATCTGAGACACTTTGTGGAGAGTGAGTTATGGACCACAGCTGCATTCAGTAGGACAAATACTGGTGCTGAATCCAGGCTTTGTACACCAACACCAAATTAAATTTCAGAGACTGAGTTTTGGGTGAAGTTGCAAAGAATAGCTTTATGGCTTTGCCAGGTAAAGGGAGCTAGAGAAGGCTAATGCCCTCAAAACTGTGTCCCAGCCTGGAGAGGGTAGTGAGGAGTTTTACAGTCAGAGTCCAAAGAGGGCATGATTAGCTTGTGGATGTTTTTCTGATTGGTTGGTGGTGAAGCAGGGAAGTCAGTATCATCAACCTTCTGGTTCTAATCATTTTGGGGCCTGTGTTATTGTGGGCAGACTACAGTTAACTTTTACAACTGGGTGGAAGTTCCAGTATCTGCAAAACAGTTCAAAACTATTTTTATGTGTATCCCTTGAGGGGGAACAAGGACCCTGTCCCAAGGCTGCACTATTATTTCTTGACTGCTCTTCCCTTGTCTCTGAATCTGCTCCCTTCTCTGATAAGCAATTATTTGAACCTGCCCTTTGGAACTCAGGAAAGGTCACGGAGGCTGGATGAAGCTTGTGTGCCTGTACTTGCTCAGTCGGTCAGCTGTCTGACTCTTTGCAACCCCATGGACATAGACTGCCCGGCTCATCTGTCCATGAAATTTTCCAGGCAAGAATACTGGAGTGGGTTGCCACTTCCTTCTCCAGGGGATCTTCCCAATCCAGGAACCAAATCCATGTCTCTTGCATCTCCTGCTTTGGCAGGTGGATTCTTTACTGCTGTGCCACCTGGGTGGCCCAAATGAAGCTTATTGCCTGCAGACAAGAAACAGGGGACGTGGAAAGGCTTTTGTGTCCTGGAGCCCTACAGAGTCCTGCTTGGTTTCAATACTGATTACCAAGTTTTACCATAGATGGGTTTGGGAAGCAGCATGTTTAGGGGTGGAGAGTGGGAATCTTTCATGTGTAGCATCTCTGTCCTAAGCAACGTTCCCCACAGGTGGTCAGCTCTGTGATTTTCCCCATGTCTTTTTTTCACCTTCAGTAGTTGTAAAACAACAGTGTTGGATACCTTTATATCTAAGATTATTTTCAGTTTTATCATTTTAAATCTGTGCAAAAGGGACTTCCTTGGTGGTGCAGTGGCTAGGACTCCATTCGTCCAATGAAGGGGGCAGGGGTTCCATCCTGGTGGGAACTAGACCCCACATGCTGCATTTGAGGGTTCACATGCCTCAGCTAAGACCCAGCACAGCCTCAGTAAGTAAGCAAATATATATATCTTTTAAATCTGTGCAAAATATACACATGCATTTTAGGAAATCAACACTTAAAAATATTGAGAACATGAAAACATTGTAAATATGCAACCTAAATTCTTGTTTTTTCTTCAAAAAAGTGAGCGAGGAGATATAATTCAGGATTGTTGTAAAATCTGATGGAAAAGATTATTAAGGCTTTTGCTCAGTGGGTAACATTACAATCATCCTCCATACATGGAGGTATAAAAACAAAATGGCAAAATATTTCAAGAAGAAAATATGGTTTATTATTTTCACAGCAATAGCAAGAATAATTCCAAAAAGAAGCCTCATGACTTAACATGAAACATTGAGAGATATGCCTGTCTAAGTACTTCCCTCAGTCAGTTCAGTCACTCAGTCGTGTCTGACTCTTTGTGACCGCATGAATTGCAGCACACCAGGCCTCTCTGTCCATCACCAACTCCCGGAGTTCACTCAGACTCATGTCCATCGAGTCAGTGATGCCATCCAGCCATCTCATCCTCTGTCGTCCCCTTCTCCTCCTGCCTCCAATCCCTCCCAGCATCAGAGTCTTTTCCAATGAGTCAACTCTTTGCATGAGGTGGCCAAAGTACTGGAGTTTCAGCTTTAGCATCATTCCTTCCAAAGAAATCCCAGGGCTGATCTCCTTCAGAATGGACTGGTTGGATCTCCTTGCAGTCCAAGGGACTCTCAAGAGTCTTCTCCAACACCGCAGTTCAAAAGCATCAATTCTTCGGTGCTCAGCTTTCTTCACAGTCCAACTCTCACATCCATACACTTCACATCCATCCAGTACTTCCCTAGATATTCAGGATTTATATACCACATGTAACATATTTGGAAGACCTTATTAATCACAGGTGCAGATCCGTCAATATTTTGTTCATGTTCCACTTTAAAAGTAGAAAAAATGTAGTCAAGATATGAAAAGAAATAAAGGTTTTAGTGATTATGGCAAGATGTCTCAATATAAAGTGTTTTAAATCAAACCTGAACCCTAGGTATCTACTGATCTGTGTTGACACAAACTTTAAAATATGTTCCAACTTAAGTCTCAAACTACTGAAAACTTATTGGTAAAATGGAGGTGATGGGGGAGAACTTCTATACTTCCATCTTCTTTTTTCTGGTTGTTTTATAGCTGAAAGGAATAAAGTATATGGAAATATGCATATTTTTTCTACCTAGAAACTGTTTTATTTAAAAAAAAAAACAAAAAACATTTTAGAGGACTTGTCTGGTGGTCCAGTGGTTAAGAATCTGCCCTGCAATGCAAGGGATATAGGTCAGATGCTTGGTTTGGAAGCTGAAATCCCACATGCTGCCAGACAGCTAGGCTGATGCACCGCAACTACTAAATCTATGCACCACAATGAAAAGCCCAGGTGCCACAACTGAGACCTGATGCAGCCAAAAATAAGCTTCCTTATTAATTTTTAAAATGGTTCTAATATTGAGAAAGAAAATTTTACTAGAGCTAATCAATGACTATAGTAAAGTGGCAGGATATAAAATTAACACATAGAAATCCCTTGCATTCCTATACACTAACAATGAGAAAACAGAAAGAGAAATTAAGGAACCAATTCCATTCACCATTGCAATGAAAAGAATAAAACACTTAGGAATACATCTACCTAAAGAAATGAAAGACCTATATACAGAAAACTATAAAACACTGATCAAAGAAATCAAAGAGGACACTAATAGATGGAGAAATATACCATGTTCATGGATTGGAAGAATCAATATAGTGAAAATGAGTATACTACCCAAAGCAATTTATAGATTCCATGCAATCCTTATCAAGCTACCAATGGTATTCTTCACAGAGCTAGAACAAATAATTTCACAATTTGTATGGAAATACAAAAAACCTCGAATAGCCAAAGCAATCTTGAGAAAGAAAAATGGAACTGGAGGAATCAACCTGCCTGACTTCAGGCTCTGCTACAAAGCCACAGTCATCAAGACAGTATGGTACTGGCACAAAGACAGAAATATAGATCAGTGGAACAAAATAGAAAGCCCAGAGATAAATCCACACACATATGGACACCTTATCTTTGACAAAGGATGCAAGAATATACAATGGATTAAAGATAATCTCTTTAACAAGTGGTGCTGGGAAATCTGGTCAACCACTTGTAAAATAATGGAACTAGAACACTTTCTAACACCATACACAAAAATAAACTCAAAATGGATTAAAGATCTAAACTTAAGACCAGAAACTATAAAACTCCTAGAG
>NW_011494842.1:2398364-2399082 GCF_000754665.1 Bison bison bison | reverse complement strand
CAGAGAAATGCAAATCAAAACCACAGTGAGGTACCATTTCACACCAGTCAGAATGGCTGCTATCCAAAAGTCTACAAACAATAAATCCTGGAGAGGGTGTGGAGAAAAGGGAACTCTCTTACACTGTTGGGTGGGAATGTAAACTAGTACAGCCACTATGGAGAACAGTGTGGAGATTCCTTAAAAAACTGGAAATAGAACTGCCTTATGATCCAGCAATCCCACTGCTGGGCATACACACTGGGGAAACCAGAATTGAAAGAGACACGTGTGCCCCAATGTCCATCGCAGCACTGTTTATAATAGCCAGGACATGGAAGCAACCTAGATGTCCCTCAGCAGATGAATAGATAAGAAAGCCATGGTACATATACACAATGGAGTATTACTCAGCCATTAAAAAGAATGCATTTGAATCAGTTCTGATGATGTGGATGAAACTGGAGCCTATTATACAGAGTGAAGTAAGCCAGAAGGAAAAACACCAATGCAGTATACTAATGCATATGCTACATGTGAGGCAGCAAAAGAGACACAGATGTAAAGAACAGACTTTTGGACTCTGTGGGAAAAGGCGAGGGTGGGATGATTGGAGAGAATAGCACTGAAATATGTATATTATCATATGTGAAACAGATCACCAGTCCAGGTTCTATGCATGAGACAGGGTGCTCAGGACTGGTGCACTGGGATGACCCTGAGGGATGGAATGGGGAGG
>NW_011494842.1:2389894-2398264 GCF_000754665.1 Bison bison bison | reverse complement strand
GAGGATGGGGAACACATGTACACCTATGGCAGATTCATGTCAATGTATGGCAAAAACCACTACAGTATTGTAAAGTAATTAGCCTTCAATTAAAATAAATAATTAATTTTTAAAAAAGAAAACCAAAAATATTAAAAGAGAAAATTTGTGCTGAATACACAAAATGAGTTGTAAAACGGCTGTAATTCTGTTCCAGCAAAAGACTGCTTTTCTTTAAGCATAGATAGGAATCAGGATTAGTTAGTTGAAGAGAACAATTTAGACACACCGTTGCCAAGGTAACTTCCTCATTTGGGGAAGACCTTCACAAGTTTAAACGCAGAGCAAGGAGACAATCTTCTTTGTCTTGAGAAGACATAAGAGCATGCAGTTGAAAGATCAACTTAAAACACACCAACCAGAAAAAGACGTGTGGCAGACCACAAGTTTCCTCACAAAAAGCATTGGTTAATAATGGCAAGAGATCCAGTGAGGAGGATTATAAATGCTCTTAACTATTTTCCTATTGAGTCTTAAGTAGGTTGTTTGCCTTGTAAAGTCATTGAGTCCACTAAGAGACAGAAAAGGAATATTCTCTGGAGTTTATCTGATACTAAAATCCAAAATTTCTCTTCTCAAGGAAGATTAAATGGTAATCTACAGTATTTGTAGATTCTTGAGCAAGGAATAAAATTGTACATAGGTATTGATGTCTTATTAAATCATTCTTTGTACACAGTTTTCAAAAAGTCCCTTTGGGAAAGATGGCTTATTTTCATCAAAATATATTCCTTCTCCCTTCTACTGTAAGAAAGCTGTAGCTGGGATCATTACTGGGCTGGAAAGACTTCCAAGGTGCTCTTGCAGCCTGTTCTGGCCACGGGCATCTGTCTTTTCTGGTGTGAACCGTTTTAGCCTATGGAGTTCATGGTCTTTTCTCAGTGCACAACTGTGATCCAGTGTGCACTGTGCCAATGAGGACACAGCCTTGGAGGAAGAAGGCCCCGAATGACTCTGTGGAGCAGAGATTCCCTGACAACCTGGATTGTTTCTGTAAGAATTCTTATGTAAGAAAGGAATACATAAATTTTTCTTTAAACTGTGGCATTTGAGAAGCTCTTTGTTATAGCAACTGAAATTTTGCATTATAAGATTTTCTGCAGGCATTTGTAGATGTACTGTGCAACATCATATATATGATACAGCAGAGACTGCTTCTATGCCCTTTACTCTTGTAATCAATAAAACATTATCAATATGGTTACAGTTCTATGTGATCTTTACCAGTCAAAAAATCTCCTTTACTCAACCTCTGAAGTAACTATCAAGTAATCCTAAATCTGATGTTAGTTATTCCTCGATGTGTTTTTATAGTTTTACTAAACATGTCTGTTTCCTTAAACAATGTATAGACTTGCTTGCATTTTATAGTGAATGGTGAAGTTGCTCAGTCGTGTCCGACTCTTTGCAACCCCATGGACTGTAGACTGCCAGGCTCCTCTGACCATAGGATTTTCCAGGCAAGGATACTGGAGTGGGTTGCCATTTCCTTCTCCAGAGGGTCTTCCCGACCCAGGGATCGAACCCAGGTCTCCTGCATTGCAGGCAGTCTCTTTACCATCTGAGCCACCAGGGAAGCCACTATATAAATAGTGTCTTCAAACACCAAGAATCTCAGTTGCAAATGCAAAAGAATCTATTTTGGTTAGTTTAAGCAGAAAGGAATTTATGTTGAATATTAAGTAGTTCATATTAAATAAAATCTCCACAACTCTCAAAAAGGCAGAATGTGAAACTACACAATCCAATCACATCACAAAATCTTTAATGAAAACATCAGTGCTTCTAAACAGCATCTGTGGTCTCTGTGGAATATAGAGAAAATATTTTCTGTGTTTCTGCAAGGTTTGGGCTTCCTAAATACATTTTGCTGAAAACTGGGGATCCTGGCACATGATGATGAGAGAATTCCAGGAAGACTGACCTAATCCTGAAGGTATGTGTTTGTATTTCAAGAGAAAATGAGGCCCAGGACCTTGGAGACATATGTAGGTCATAAAAAGTCAGAGAGATACCCAAAGTTCATGTGGCCTCTGGAGACATGTGTATGCATTCCAGAAGGTTAGAATGAGAACCCAGGGTCCTCCCCATCCCATCTCCACCGAGCAGAGGTGTCTTTCGCTCCATTCAGGAGAGGAAAGGGAAGGCAACTGTCCTGTGTGTAAGCACAAAGTCCACTCTGCTCACCAATGGGGTGTCCAGCTACTTACAAAGAAGGATCTTCCATCTGGCTCTCGTCACATCCCCTCGGGGGTATGTGCTGAACTGAGAGAGAATCACACTTGTATTCATGGTAAGGTAATAAATGTGAAATCTGTCTCTGACCAAAAATACCTCATGTACACCCTCAGGACGAATAAAAATGGAATATTAAAATCGCAACAAGTGCCTCAGACTAGATGCTGTACATTCCAACACGACTTCCCCCAAAACACCGTACGCAGCTGTTGTGCTAACCTGATGCCATAGGTCTGGTTATTGGGGAAATCCCTTGGTTTGAGACTTTGGGGCAAGAAGTTTATGAGGAAATACACTTGAGATCAGCACCCATGACACAGAGAGTGCATGTGTGTAACTGGGAAGGTTTAATTTGAATTCACACTGGGTCTGCTCTGTGACTTTAACCCTTATCTTGCTGATTTTGCTTTTGTTACTACAGGCATACAAGATGGCCTGCCTTGGGAAATAACCTGATCCTGCCCACCTGTGAAGGACCGTGACTTTCCTAAATTCTCTGTGTGCAAATGGCACACATCATCTGCTGCTTACCAGCTTAGCCCAGAAATACACATTTTGGGAGGCCAGAATCACAGCTGGATGTGGCATCTTTGTTGATATGACAGGAGATACTCCATTTCAAGCCACCCATGTAAGGAAGTGAACCTAACACACACCCCTGCCTGAGGCTTGCCGAGACATTTGCAAAGACTGAATAGTCTTTTTACTTTGTTTCCTCACTTTCCACCCACTTCTGATCCATAAAAGAACCTCATTTATATTCGGGCATCCAAGACCAGACAAGATGTTTCTTTTGAAGCATTAACCTGCCAACTTCTTGGTCATCTGGGTCCTGAATAAAGTCCCCAGTTAATGCATATAAGCTGTCTCTTGGGAGGGGGGTTGGGCTGCACTTCATGGGTAATTCCAGAAGGTTACAAACTCAGCTGAGGGCTATCAGCAGCAACACCCTGGCCACTTGTGTTATAAAGTCCAAGCTTGCACTGCTCACCACAGGACTGGCCAATAAATTAGATGGATTGTTGGGGCAAAGAATAGCAAGTTTATTTGGGAAGCCAACAGACCGAGAAGATGATGGACTAGTGTCCCAAAGATCCGTCTTGCCCAGATGGGATTTCTTGGATGCTAGTTTCTTTTATAGAATAAAGAGAAGGAGGTGAGGAGGGAGAGTAAAAAAAAGATGAAAAGTTATTGCAAATATTTCCTGTTTCTGGGCAGACTCCAGAGGGAATGTATTAATTTCTTCTTACCTGCAGCCATTCACAGGTGGTCTGGTCAGGGTGTTTCCTGTGAGCTAAATAAAGGTATTTTATCTTAAGGCTCATTACCTGGGAGGCAGGATTCACTGAGATGGGCCATTATGTATACTTCAAGCTATAGGCAATATCCCTCTAGTGATTAACTTGTAGAAAAAACAATAGAATACAGAGACAAAAGCAAAAGATCTAATATGAAGTTAGATCTGTCCTTCCCTGTTCCATTAGAGATGAGAGCCTGAGTCTTCAAAGGTGAGATCTGGGCACTGCACAGTCCCACACCAGAGCACTTGCTCATGGTGCTCACTTCTGAATCCAAGGTCCACATGGACCTGTCTGATGGGATGGTGGTCAGGAAAGGCTTACCTTATTTCAAGTGTGTATTCCACCAAGGACAAAGTGTTTTCCTGTCCTGGATTGAAGGTATCATGAAACTCAGCCCGAAATCAGTCGGAGGCCAGTACTCATGGTATGCACAGGCAGGATGGAGGCAGCAGGGATGGGAGAAGAAGGGGCAGTGACATCAGGATTAGCTGCTATTGCTGGAAACCTAGGTGCTGAGCAATGCCAGTACCCTGGCCAGCTTTTGTGGAAGAATATCTGCATTGAGCGAGGAAACTACCATGCTAGCAAATATTAATAGTAATTTCAAATGGATGATGACAGAATACAAAGACATGACATAGGAAAATAAAATTAGGTTTACTTATATAGTAAGGGCTTCTCTTTTTTTAATTAATTTATTTTTTATTGAAGGATAATTGCTTTACAGAGTTTTGCTGTTTTCTGTCAAACCTCAACATGAATCAGCCATAGGTATACAAGGGCTTCCCTGATAGCTCAATTGGTAAAGAATCCGCCTGCAATGCAGGAGACCCTGGTTCAATTGTTGGGTCAGGAAGATCCACTGGAGAAGGGATTGGCTAGCCACTCCAGTATTCTTGGGCTTCCCTTGTGGCTCAGTTGGTAAAGAATCGTTCTGCAATGCAGGAGACCTGGGTTCGATCCTTGGGTTAGGAAGATCACCTGGAGAAGGGAAAGGCTACCTGCTCCAGTATTCTGGCCTGGAGAATTCCATGGACTGTATAGTCCATGGGGTGGCAAAGAGTTGGACATGACTGAGCAACTTGACATGACTTTCTCTATTTAGTAAAGTTTACTCAATTTGCTATAGAGGAAGAAAAAACTTAGAGCCATCAGAATATTGCCAAGGAATCAGTAATTTTTAACAGATTTTGGTGTATATTCCTAAGATCTCCTAGAAAAGGGAATACTAATAACTGCATGTAAAAAAAAAAAAAAAAAGATTGAAAGCTTTGTCAAACTTCCTGAAAGCTCAACTACTTCCCTCTATACCAATGTCATATATTTAAAACTGGAAAAGCTCGTCACATAGGCTAGTCTGGGAATGTACCAGAGACTGGGTCCAGACTTCATTAGTGTGTTTGCCGCACAGTATAAAACATGATCACATAATAGAGCAGAGTTCAGTCAGAGGGTTTATTGTCACCGTTTTCATTTATCACCTTTAGGCTTCTTGGTATTCTCCCAAAACAAGAGTTAAGAAACCATAATTATTATCAAGAAGCAATGATTACATCTGGGTATCATGGTACCAGATCCTATTCCTGTTGCCCTAAAGTGGTACAGCCATCTCTACAGGATAAAGCCAAGTCTTTCTAGTTTAATTATTGGAATGCAGGGGAGGAAGGTGTATTTTCCAGATCAATAGCTTCATATCAAGAACCAGGGGCTGTGTCAATCTACTCGGGTAAAACAACTACATCTTCAATGCAGTCTCTGCTTGATAAAGCTTGCATTCAAGCACTTATTCTCCAAGGCCCAACTATAACAAGAGTGAGCCTGTGTCAAGGATAACCACAAAAACATTTTCCTAGTTTTCAATAGCACATATAATCTCCATGCAGGGATGCAGTATTTCTTTAGCTTGTATTTCATTGGGAACTAGTATTACAGTATCTACCACTTGACTCTGTAACAATCTTCAAGCCATTTTGCAAATCTACCGAGTATATCTAGTCCAATAATATACTTAGGAAACATAGTGAATAATATAAAGCTGCATTTTCACATCTGACTGGCCCAGTGTGACATGGTCCTGAGCCAAAGTTTCATTGATAATCTAATCTCTGCTCTTATCATGACTGGGGAACCAGAAAGCTGTTCTGAGATCAGTTTTATTTTGTTGATATAACAAATGAGTACATATTTAGATGCTGAAAGCAATGCCAATTTTATAATCTCTCAGTTGAGTAGGGTGGAATTCTGACAGTGGTGTCAGCAGGTTAAAATCAAAATGTCACTTGCAGGCTGTATTCAGTTGTTGGCAGAGTTAACTCCCACACTCTTGCTGAACTGAAGTCCCCTTGTCCTTATTGACTTTCACACAGGGGTCACTCTTGGCCTGTAGAGGCCACCTTCACTCTTTGGCTCATGATGCCCTCCATCTTCAAGGCCAGAAATGGGTGACCCCCTCCTCCTTATGCTCTGACTCTCTCTGACTCCCTCTCTGTAGCGGCCTGCTCCTGTCTCCTCTTGTGATGGTGTCGCAGTATACTTTCTCAAGGATGGCTGATCTTTATTCATTATAGAAGCCCTGGGATTATGAACTAATGATGGGTTGGGAAATTGGTAAGGTGTCAAGCCCACATTATGTGGCTAAATGGAGTGAGACTATTGGAAAGTGGCATAATACAAACTTGGCTAAAACAAATCTCTAATTCAATAAAGTATTAAAACATCAGTTTCATGTGATTAAGCAATACTTCAAAAATGCTTATAATTTGTAGTAGTTTAAGTGAACTGCACACTCTATCTTGAGTAAGGATTGTATGTGTGTGTGCAGTCGCTCAGTCATATCTGACTGTTTGTGACCCCATGGACTGTAGTCTGCCTCTGTAGACAGGTTCCTCCGTCCATGGAATTTTCCAGACAAGAATACTGGAGTGGGTTGCCACATCCTTCTCCAAGGGATCTTTCCAATTGAGGGATCAAACCCGCTAAGTGAGAGTTGCTGCTGCTGCTGCTAAGTCGCTTCAATCTTGTCCGACTCTGTGCGACCCCATAGACGGCAGCCCACCAGGCTCCCCTGTCTCTGGGATTCTCCAGGCAAGAACACTGGAGTGGGTTGCCATTTCCTTCTCCAATGCATGAAAGTGAAAAGTGAAAGTGAAGTCACTCAGTCGTGTCCGACTCTTAGTGACCCCATGGACTGCAGCCCACCAGGCTCCTCCATCCATGGGATTTTCCAGGCAAGAGTACTGGAGTGGGGTGCCATTGCCTTCTCTGAAGTGAGGGCTATATACTATCAAATACATAAAGGTAAGATTATAAGCTATTTAAATTTTGGGTGCATATATATGTAATAATTTATGGTATGTGTGTGTGTTAATATATGAATAACAAGCAATAGTTATGATAGTGGACACAGAAATGTGTTAAGTGTCATATACAAAGTGAATAAAATAATTCAGTTCAGTTCATCTCACATCCATACATGACTACTGGAAAAACCATAGCCTTGACTAGATGGATCTTTGTTGACAAAGTAATGTCTCTGCTTTATAATATGCTATCTAGGTTGGTCATAACTTTCCTTCCAAGGAGTAAGCGTCTTTTAATTTCATGGCTGCAATCACCATCTGAAGTGATTTTGGAGCCCCAGAAAATAATGTCTGACACTGTTTCCCCATCTATTTTCCATGAAGTGATGGGACCGGATGCCATGATCTTAGTTTTCTGAATGTTGAGCTTTAAGACAACTTTTTCACTCTCCTCTTTCACTTTCATCAAGAGGCTCTTTAGTTCTTCTTCACTTTCTGCCATAAAAGTGATGTCATCTGCATAACTGAGGTTATCGATATTCCTCCCAGCAATCTTGATTCCAGCTTGTTGTGCTTCATCCAGCCCAGCATTTCTTATGATGTACTCTGCATATAAGTTAAATAATCAGTGTAGACAATATACAGACTTGACGTACTCCTTTTCCTATTTGGAACCAGTCTGTTTTTCCATGTCCAGTTCTAACTGTTGCTTCCTGACCTGCATACAGGTTTCTCAAGAGGCAGATCAGGTGGTCTGGTATTCCCCTCTCTTTCAGAATTTTCCACGGTTCATTGTGATCCACACAGTCAAAGGCTTTGGCACAGTCAATAATGCAGAAATAGATGTTCTTCTGGAACTCTCTTGCTTTTTTGATGATCCAGCAATGTTGGCAATTTGATCTCTGGTTCTTCTGCCTTTTCTAAATCCAGCTTGAACATCTGGAAGTTCACAGTTCACGTATTGTTGAAGCCTGGCTTGGAGAATTTTGAGCATTACTTTACTAGCGTGTGAGATGAGTGCAATTGTGTGGTACTTGAAGAATTCTTTGGCATTGCCTTTCTTTGGGATTGAAATGAAAACTGACCTTTTCCAGTCCTGTGGCCACTGCTGAGTTTTCCAAATTTGCTGGCATATTGAGTGCAGCACTTTCACTACATCATCTTTCAGGATTTGGAATAGCTCAACTGGGATTCCATCACCTCCACTAGCTTTGTTCATAGTGATGCTTCTTAAGGCCCACTTGACTTCACAAGTAAAGTAAGTACTTGTATTTAAAGTATACACATGTATTATTGTACTTCATGTAAAAAAAAGTTTGGTTCACATAAAAGAACAATTAGTATTACTTGTATGTTGACAAACCAAATATTTTTTGGTAGTTAATTTAACATTTATTAGGAGAAGACAATGGCACCCCACTCCAGTACTCTTGCCTGGAAAATCCCATGGATGGAGGAGCCTGGTGGGCTGCAGTCCATGGGGTTGCTGAGGG
>NW_011494842.1:2338648-2389794 GCF_000754665.1 Bison bison bison | reverse complement strand
GGTTGCTGAGGGTCGGACACGACTGAGCGACTTCACTTTCACTTTTCACTTTCATACATTGGAGAAGGAAATGGCAACCCACTCCAGTGTTCTTGCCTGGAGAATCCCAGGGACGGGGGAGCCTGGTGGGCTGCCGTCTATGGGGTCACACAGAATCGGACACGACTGAAGTGACTTAGCAGCAGCAGCAGCAGAATATACATTAGGTCATATACAAGAGATTTCTAAATTAAGCTAAAAGTTTCTTTTTCTGTCTTATAGCAGTCTGGCCATGAACAGTCCAAAGCAAGTTTGAAGAATCTGTTTCACCTAGTCATCTGTTGGTCTGCTATCCATAGCAGATTGGTCTGATCACCATAGTTTGAGGACTTGCTACCATTTCCACCTTCCAAGCAAGGGGACAGAGGAAGGGATTCAAGAGGGCAAGTTCTCCTCCCACGTGAGCACAACCTGCAAATAGCCCTGTTCACGTCTGAGCATATCCCAGGGGACAGCGCCGGTCACATGGCCACACGGAACCACAGGAGGGTGATGGAGTGCAGAAGACAGTCTACACTGTGACCTGTTTATGAAGCATCTAGTTACCATACTAAGCCCATGGTGAGGAGTTTCTTTTTATTTAGTCTTCCCAAGGAAGGTCCATATTACAACTGGTTTGTCTGAAGTTACAGTGTTGCCAGGAAACCCCAAATGAAATTAGATGTTTGAGGTAAAACATAATTTTAGATGCTTTTAGACTCTTCCATTGAGAAGAATAATAAAAATGGGAGGTCCCTTGACCTATAAATGATATTCAGCCTTTTGCAACTAATTCCACACAAGGAATGAGTATCTCTAAATTTCAGGACCAGTTGTTGACTGGATGCTACCAACTAAATAATCATGAAAAGGCAATTGTGCATTTTTAGCTCTGTCTGGGACTTTCTTTCCCACACAAGACCCATTGATAAACTCCTCGCTGAGAACTTCAACCTCAAATAAATCCCTTCTAGGTGCAAAGCAAACTTCCATTAGCAGCTCTTTCCACCGTTGGTTAGTAAGACATTTAACAGCAACAACAGATACCTTATTAGCATTATGGTACAGAAAGAACAATGGTCCAGAAAGTCATCTGTGGGGAGCATGGCACAGCTTAGGAGTCAAAATGGGACAAAATGACAGTTTATAAAAGTGATGTTGGATTTTAAATATCTTTAAAAAAAAAAAAAAAAGCCTTAAGCAATAGCAGTTTACTTAGCTTGCACCTTTCATAAGGACAGAACTTTAGCCAAACATCAGGGGTCAAAAACTCACCCTGGAAAGCTTGGTACAAACAACTAGAAAACTCATGATTCTGAATAGGGAAGCTGATGTTACAAACATGTTCAGAAGCAAATCACTGGGAGGGATTGGGGGCAAGAGGAGAAGGGGACGACAGAGGATGAGATGGCTGGATGGCATCACTGACTCGATGGATGTGAGTCTGAGTGAACTCCGGGAGTTGGTGATGGACAGGGAGGCCTGGCGTGCTGCGATTCATGGGGTCGCAAAGAGTCGGACACGACTGAGCGACTGATCTGATCTAATCTGATCTGACTATCCTCTCAGATGCCTTTAGATGTAGAAAGCAGTTTCACTTCCCAGTGGCTCCATTCTCCACTTTTTTCTTTGGGTGTGGCTGTACCTGGTCTTAGCTATGGCACATGAGATCTTTGATCTTCATTGTAGCATGCAGGATCTTTGGTTGCAGCATAGAGACTCTTCAAGTTGTGGCATATGGGATCTAGTTCCCTGACCAGGAATAGAACCCAGGCCACCTGCAGTGGGAGCACAGGGTCTTAGCCACTGGACCACCATGAAAGTCCCCCATTCTCCACTTTTGAAAATATAAGAAAGAAATCGCAAAGAGGGCTAGCAAGCTGGGATAAATTCCCTTCCAGGGAAGGAACCTCTGACATCTGAGTATACTTGAGTGACCCCTACCTCTCATGGCAGAAGTGAAACAGGAGGGAGGGGAGCAGGGCAAAACCTTTAAAAGAATGACATAGTCCAAGATATGACAAAAACTGATTAGAGCCAACAAGGTCCTAGCCAACAAGATGGCAGAAGATTTGACTTCCAGTGGACCGTGAGCCTCAGTATACACTTGCTGTAATACATTAACATCTAAATGACACACCCATCAGTACCATGACAGTTCTGAGGTCAACCATTAAAGGCCAAAAAGGGGATGGTGGCCCAATTCCTGGAAATCCTTCCCCCTAGTCCTTCCACTCATTAGCCTGTAAAATTATCCCATAAAAACATCATGCCCTATTTTGGGACCATTCGCACTTTCTGAGAGCCCACACTCTCTCTGTGGAATGTGTTTCTCTCTAAATAAATCCACTTCTTATCTATGACTTTGTCCCTCACTGAGTTCTTTCTGGGATGAGACATTAAGAACCTAAGCTTCATTAAGTCCTGAGACTAGGTGTGTGACCTCAGTTAAAAGAGTGTGGGTACAAGTCCCAATCTGAGTTGCATGATTTCAGAAGCAAAGACCAAATTTCTCCTGCTGTAGCTACTCATCATTCCACTTCATAGGAGCAATTCCTTCTTTTGCAACCCTTTCCCCTCAAGTAGCAATTATCAAAAGTGGTGAGCAGGGTTAGAAATTCAACCAGGGACGTCAAGGGCTTGATCTGAGCACAAAAGCATGAAACATCTCACGCCCCTTGGCTCTTCTGAGTTTATTGGCCTCTCGTGAAAGAGGAAGAAATAGACTGAGGAGATTTTGTGGTCTCTGACACAAGATCCAAAATTGTTTTTAAGAGGGGATAAAATAGGATAATTTTGTCATGAGCAAAGCATGCTGGAAATCTTCAGATACACAAATGGCTATACAAACATTCTTGTGTATTATGGTTTTACATTTTGAGTTAAGATCAGAATTCCTCCTCAGAGGACTGACATGATCTTCATCCCACTGTTCCACACCAAAAGCTTTTCAACGGAGAGCAGTTGTGTGCACAAAGCATGAAGTAGCTGAAGCTTAGATGCTGTGACATTCTTGAGATGTTTCTTACCCCACTGCCTCCTTTCTTTAAAGGAAATAGGAGCCCCTTTTCTCTGTCAATGACTAGATAAGTTATTTTCTCTGGAAGCACCATCTTTCCCCCTACTCTGCCCCAGTACAAACATAAAAGAGAAGAGGCAGGGCTTTCCTGGTGGTCCATTGGTTGGGAATCTGCCTTGCAAAGCAGGGGACACTGGTTCAATCCCTGATTAGGAAGATTCCACATGCCACAGGGCAGCTAAGACCAAGTGCCACCAGCTACTGAACCTTGCACACCTAGAGCCCATACTTGACATGAGAAGCCACTGAAATGAGAAGCCTGTACACTGCAACTAGAGGAAGCCTGTGCACAGAAATGAAGACCCAGCACAGCCAAAAACAAGCAAAATACAAGCAAATACATGTTTTAAAAAGAGAAAAGAGGAAGAAGGGGTGAGAGGAAGCAGAGGGGGTGGGCTGTCCCAGGAAAACACACATGGTTAGTCTCTGCCTCCTGGCCCTGTTGTGAATTGAAGGACCCAAGGGAAGCCGGACCCAGCTGGCCCCTCCTCTGGCTTCTCAAGAAGTTCCCAGCAGCCTTAAAAATCTTCAGGTCTTGGTTATTTTGGAGGCAATGCTTTTGAAGGCCATAGCAATGCAGATACTCAAACTGAACCTGGTTGGGAATCCCCCTAAATAGTTTCCACATCTATCTTCTACTGCAAGAGATCTTCTTGGGTCAGTGAAAAGCATGCCCTAGCTGCCCTGGAAGCCTCAGTCCCTCTCCCCAATCATCTCGTTGGGCTCCATGGGCTGAGGAATCTTCATATTATGTGTTGAGGAATGGAATATTACCTGTCATATTGGTAAACAAAGGATGTCACCGTCAACAGCTATTGCAGCCGCAGTCTATGGTGAGCTGATGAGCCCTGAGGGAACAAGTCAGTTCAGTTCAGTCGGTCAGTCATGTCTGACTCTTTGCGACCCCATGAATCGCAGCATGCCAGGCCTCCCTGTCCATCACCATCTCCCAGAGTTCACTCAAACTCATGTCCATCGAGTCAGTGATGCCCAGGAAGGAAATACCACCTGCCATTTAGCAGGCATCAGACTTCAGCCACTCCCCACGGTGAACCCTGAGGAAACTTAGGATGCGAGAACACAGGATACTGGCCCCAGACAGCTTAGGTGCATATTAAAGGAATAATTTCAGTGAGCCCAGACTCTTGCATCTTCCCATATATAGAAAAGTACAAAATTTCTTAAGTGACATATCTGGTTTTCTTTAATTAATAGTACAGTAAGTCCCCAATATACAAACAAGTTCCATTCCAAGAGCACATTCGTAAGTCCAACAAGATTAGTCTAGGTAATCAACTAACACAATCAACTGTATAGTACTGTATTAGAATAGGTTTATAATACTTTTCACACAAATAATACATAAAGAACAAATGTGAAAAATAAATATAACGTGTTTAATCTTACAATACAGTACCTTGAAAAGTACAGTAGTATAGTACAACAGCTGGCATACAGGGGCACGCTTACATCTTTGAAACTTCATTAATTGAAGGCCCATTTATTCTAGCCTTCAAGCTCTAGTCATACTATCTTTTAGTTTCATTTCAAAAACTTGAGGGATGATAAGCATTTCAGAAGAATTGTGAGTACATGTTCTGGAAAAGCAAAAGCTTAAGTAAAAATTAGTTCCAAGTATGATCTTCCTTCATTATCATGATCATCCAGAGTATTTATTGGAATGCAGAGCTACAGAAGATAAGCCAAGACTCTCAATTCTTGAAAATCTAAGTAAAAAAAAAAAAGTTGTAATCTTCAGAGTGGATAGCTTCAAAGTTCAAACAAGTGTGCTACAATGTCAAAAAATTGTCAATAAAAATGATCAGATATGCTCGAATCCTCATATTAAGAAAGAAAAATACAATGAAAGTCACAATGGAAACAAGACTATTTCAAGAAAGTAATTTGAATGCAGTACAAGTGTTAAATTCTTACTGTTCAAATTCAAGGTCTAGGGAATGTGCAGCTATTCAAAAGCTATTAAAACTAAAGTATTTATTGATATTGCCTTAGACTGCCTTACGTACAGGTTTATGCAGGATTTTTAAAGATTATTGTCACATGGGCACAGAGTGAGGCAGCAGATAAGAAGGAAGGAAATACATTGATTGCACTGAGAATTAAGAGATTAAGAGATCAAAGTGTTGAAATTTTCTCTGTTCTTAACCAGATACCTGATATTCACAAAGTCAACAATTATTTACTTCAGCTTCCTTCTCTAAAATGAGTTTAAAATGCTTACTCTTTTGTTCATAGGGTGCAAGCTTTCTCTGTAAAGTAAGACTTCTCTAAAGATAGCAATAACATTTTCCTCCCAAACATACTGTGTTTTAGATAACCTGTCTTCAACAAACACAACTGCTTTCTAACCTACTCTTTTCTTTTCCTTTTCTATGCAAAAACAATAGACAGGAACATTTAATTTTGAACTGAAAAGAAAAGCTCATCAGGTTGAGTTTTCAGAACATGATGCATTTGGTGGCTGTAAACATTGAGGGAACCGTGGCCTTCCACATTGGACGAAGGTCATTCTTTCCAGCCACGGCCCCATCCAAGTGAATTTCACCACTCTCCCCACACACGGATTGAAATACAGTGTTTTGAAGCTCAAATCCACTTCAGAAATACCCAGTATCCTCGTTCCAAAGGTCAGCCAACTCGCCTGCTTTTTCCTGAAATCACAAACGGGATGGTACTTCACTTAATTTTTTAATGTATTCAACTGGCCACAAAGTCCACTCGGGTTTTCTGTACCTTATGGGAAAATCTGAGCAAACTTTTTGGCCAACCCACTATTTCCAAACAAATGTTTCTCTCTCCCCTCTTTCTTTTAGAGTCAATTTTCTCCCTCCTGCTAATATCTAATAAAAATGAAAGCATCACCATCCAGACTTGTAAATGAACATTCATAGCAGACTTACTCAGAATAGTCCCACACTGGTAACAACCCAACTGTCTATGAACAAGTGAATGAATAATCAAAATGAAATATAGCCATTCAAAAGGATACGATTCAAGGGACTTCCCTGATGGAGCAGTGGCTAAGAGTTTGTCCTCCCCATGCAGAGGGCCCTGGTTTAGTCATTGGTCGGGGAACTAGACCCCACATGCCACAGCTAAGAGTTTGCCTGGCACAACTAAAGATCCTGCAGGCTGAAACTAAGACCTGGTGCAGCCAAATAAATATTAAATATTAAAAAAAAAAAGGTAGATCCAGCATCATGGATGGATCTTAAAAACGTTATGTTGAATGAAAGAAGCCAGAAACAGATGAGCACATGGTGTGTGATTCCATGAATACAGAGCTCTGGAAAAGAAAACTGTCAATTGATAGCAGCAGAAAGCAGCGTGGGGGTAAGTGCAGCTGGAAGAGAGGTAAATTATCTGGGGAAGGCTCAAGAAAACACTTTGAGGCTGATACAAATGTTCTGTAGCTTAACTGCGATGGTTTCACGGGGCACGTATATTTGTCGAAACCTATCAAAACGTCCAATACTTTGGCCACTTGATGCAAAGAACCAACTCATCGGACAAGACCCTGCTGCTGGGAAAGATTGAAGGTAGGAGGAGAAGGGGACAACAGAGGATGAGATGGTGGGATGGCATCACCGACTCAATGGACATGAGTTTGAGTAAGCTCCGGGAGTTGATGATGGGCAGGGAGGCCTGGCGTGCTGCAGTCCATGGGGTCGCAAAGAGTTGGACACAACTGAGTGATTTAACTGACTGATCAAAATGTATACTTAAAAACAGATGTATTTCAATTGTATGTAAATTATACCTCATGAAGTTGTTTTTAAAGTTAGCCTATTATATTTGCTAAATATATACAGTAAACAATATCAAGTTTTAGTTTATATTTTAGACTTTCAGGAAAAAAGGGAGAGAATAGAGAAAGGCAGGAGATTAAAAAATGACAGAATACAAATTGATTTCAGGCAGTTTTAAAATTGTGAAATGAGGAGGATAGTTATTTGATTTGTTTATTTTTATTTGAAGGATTTTTTGTGCAATGAGAAATACAAAACAATTTCAATCATTTTTTCTCTTAGAATTTTCTTTCCTCTGAGTAATATTATATACCAATTTCATTTAATAGGCATTAATGCAGATTTTCATATAAATACATACCTTTGGGAAACAATATTTCTTTGCCAATTTCCTATGTAGAAATTAGATAATAGTAGGCCTAAAAAGTTATGTAGTTACTTTAATCCATGCCAAAAGACCAGAATCTCTAACAGTCAATAAACTTTTCTAATCTCATCAGCGGTTAGTCTTATGGGATGTAGCATTTGGCACCAGAAAACCACTTTATTCCACTGATAATTAGATAATGTGGTCATGTCCTTAGAAAGCACCAATATTAAATCACACATCACAAAAAGTGGAATTGGGAATTATGATTTTCCTTAACAACATGCCTATTTTTTCCTATTATCTACTCCCCCACTTTTTCCCCAAGCTGACTAATTCTCTATTTAGTGTCCAATGTTTTCAAGGCGTTTAATTAGCCTGAGTACTTAAAAGTCTTCAAAGTCTTGTTTTTCTATTGACTCTAAAATAAAATGGCATTTTGGGGGATGGTAACAAACACAGCATAACACTTTTTGTTTTTCACAAAATAGAAAATGAAAAAAATTACATTTTTCGTTAGCTAGCTGCAGCAAGTTTCACTCAAATAAAAGAAACCAGTCTTGCTAGAAGCACAGAAGAAAGTTCACAAACTTACTTCCAAGGAGTTATTCAATGAATGAATTGAATGAATAAATAGATGAAATACGAGAAATCATGGCAATGATCAGCAACAAAGAGGTTTGATTAAACACAGTCTTAGTCAACTCAGAGGGATTTATTCAGGAACAAATGTCATCACCTCTTCCAGGAACTGTGCAGCATTGCCTGTTGGCACTGCTGACAAAGACACAGAAGCCACTCTCTGGACTGCAGGCAGCCTGTTCAGTTAGTATAAAAAGAGAGTTGGCTTAGGTTACAGAGGTGCTACCAGTGAATGGTCTTGCTGGCACGAAAGTGACAAGGAATGCTGCTTCGCTCACAGCTACATGTTGGAAGGCCATTCCCAGGAAGCCTATCTCATAAGACCTCACCCCCTGGGTCCCTGAGGACACGGTGGCTAGATTCTGGGTGTTACCCTTGATTTTAGTAGGACTAATACTGAAACTGAGCCAGACTCTGTGGGGCTCCTGGGCTTAGAAGACCTAACTGTGTCCTCTGGTTTTTTTTTTTTTTGTATGAACTGAGGCTTCATTCAGCCTTCATGGAGCTTCTCTGATGGCTCAGATGGTAAAGAATCTACCTGCAATAATTCTACCCTAATACCTGCCATCTACCCTAGTTTGATCCCTGAGTGGGGAAGATCCCCTGGAGAAGGGAATGGCAACCCATTCTAGTATTCTTTCCTGAAGAAGTTCATGGATAGAGGAGCCTGGTGGGCTACAGTCCTTGTGGTTGCAAAGAGTTGGACACAACTGAGTGACTAACAGAGAGAGCCTCCATGACCTTCCCAGAGTTTCAAGGGGCAGGTTCAAACAGTTGCTAATCATGGAAGGAGGGTTGAGGAGACTAAGGAAGAGCAGCCAAGAAACAAGAGAACAGACTTGAGGCAGGGCCTTGGTTCCTATTCAAGGGATACACACGACAATATCTTTGAGCTTTTAAGGGAACTAAAACCCCCAACAAATGGAAGATGTTAACTACTTAATAGTCAACAAAGGAGTCCGAAATGCAGCACTTGGATGCAATCTCAAAAACAACAGAATGATCTCTGTTCATTCCCAAGGCAAACCATTCAATATCACAGTAATCCAAGTCTATGCCCAGAGCAGTAATGCTGAAGAAGCTGAAGTTGAACGGTTCTATGAAGACCTATAAGACCTTCTAGAATTAACACCCAAAAAAGATGGCATTTTCATTGTAGGGGACTGGAATGCAAAAATAGGAAGGCAAGAGATTCCTGGAGTAATAGGCAAATTTGGCCTTGGAGTACAGAATGAAGCAGGGCAAAGGCTAATAGAGTTTTGCCAAGAGAACACACTGGTCAGAGCACACAACCTCTTCCAACAACACAAGAGAAGAATCTACACATGGACATCACCAGATGGTCAATATTTAAATCAGATTGATTATATTCTTTGCAGCCAAAGATGGAGAAAGTCTATGCAGTCAGCAAAAACAAGACTGGGAGCTGACTGCGGCTCAGATCATGAACTACTTGTTGCCAAATTCAGACTTAAATTGAAGAAAGTAGGTAAAACCACTAGACCATTCAGGTATGACCTAAATCAAATCATTTATGATTATACAGTGGAAGTGAGAAATAGATTTAAGGGACTAGATCTGATAGAGTGCCTGAAGAACTATGGACGGAGGTTTGTGACATTGTACAGGAGACAGGGATGAAGACCATCCCCAAGAAAAAGAAATGCAAAAAGGCAAAATGGTTGTCTGAGGAGGCTGTGAAAAGAAGAGAAGAGAAAGGCAAAGGAGAAAAGGAAAGATATACCTATCTGAATACAGAGTTCCAAAGAATAGCAAGGAGAGATAAGAACACCTCCTCAGGGATCAATGCAAAGAAATAGAGGAAAACAATAGAATGGGAAAGACTGGAGATCTCTTCAGGAAAATTAGAGATATCAAGTGAACGTTGCCTGCAAAGACGGGCTCAATAAAGGACAGAAATGGTATGGACCTAACAGAAACAGAAGATATTAAGAAGAAGTGGCAAGAATACACAGAAGAACTATACAAAAAGGATCTATATGACCCAGAAAACTATGATGGTGTGATCACTCACCTAGAGCCAGACATCCTGGAATGCGAAGTCAAGTGGGTCTTAGCATCACTACGAACAAAGCTAGTGGAGGTGATGGATTTCCAGTTGAGTTATTTCAAATCCTAAAAGATGATGCTGAGAAAGTGTTGCACTCAATATGCCAGCAAATTTGGAAAACTCAGCAGTGGCCACAGGACTGGAAAAGGTGTTTTCATTCCAATCCCAAAGAAAGGCAATGCCAAAAAAATGTTCAAACTACCACACAATTGCACTCATCTCACACACTAGCAAAGTATTGCTCAAAATTCTCCAAGCCAGGCTTCAACAATATGTGAACCACGAACTTCAGATGTTCAAGCTGGATTTAGAAGAGGCAGAGGAACCAGAAATCAAACTGACTCACTGGAAAAGACCCTGATGCTGGGAAATGTTGAAGGTGGGAGGAGAAGGGGACGACAGAGGATGAGATGGTTAGATGGCATCACTGACTTGATGGACATGAGTGAGTAACCTCTGGGAGTTGGTGATGGACAGGGAGGCCTGGCATGCTGCAGTCCATGGGGTCACAAAGTGTCGAACATGACTGAGCAACTGAATTGAACTGAACTACTTAATGAAGCTTACTTTATTCCGGAGAAGGTCAGAGCTTAATAACTTCAAGAACAACAGAAGTTCATCAGAACCCAGGTCTCCCACATTGTAGGCAGATTCTTTTATGATCTGAGCCACCAGGGAAGCCCAACAGGATATCACCTGAGGCCAAATTAAAAGATCAGGACCTGCATGTACCAGGATTCTTATCAGCAACCCCAGCTCTTGAACCATTGCTATAAAACTCCTCACCAAATCCCCCCAGGTCCAGACACACAGTTTTGAGGGCCCAGCTTGCTGTTTCCCTCTTTGCTTAGCAAAGCAACAATGCTATTCTTTTCTACTTCACCCAAATCTCCGTTTTTGATTTCAATTCAGCACTAGTGCACAGAGGCTGAGTTTTCAGCATCAGTATGCTGATAGTCGTTCCTCCTGTCCCCCCTGCCTCTGTCTTATCCTTTTATCCCCAAGGTCACAGGAATGGCATTGAATTAGCTTTTCTACTTCCAGTTTTGCCTGATAACCTGTCTTCTCACTGTAGTCAGTGATTTATCTGCAATGCACACCTCCTCCTGCTATTTCCTCCCTGCAATCCTGCAAGATTCTTTGGCATCTACCTTCTCTCTCTCCAGCCCTGTCCCCATTCCCTACATCTCTGCTCTTATCTTTTGCTACCCTCGACACAAGCTTCCCAAAGCCTAAAATTGACTAAATCACTCTCACAGGACTCTTTCTCTGGCCGGAGGCCTCAAAGGCAAGGCAGTGAGAGTGACCCCAGAATGTTTGGTGGAACTCTGGCAAGAGAATATTTTTGAAGCTCCCTTGGTGATTCTAATGCAGCCAGAGTTGCAAAACATGGTAACTTAAAACCTTTGTTTTAGAGATTAAAAAAAAAAATTCAGAGAAGTTATCAGATTCATCCAGGGTCACATATCACGGGACTCTCTGTAACATTATTATTATTATTATTTTGGGGTAAAAATTACTTATTTCAAAATTTCCCTTTGAATTTCACTCTGTAAGATCTATAGACATGTTTCCAATTTGATGTAATGTTATTTTGAATTGGACACTGAGATTGTTGTAGCCAAGCATTCCGGGAAACAAACTCACTCAGAAGGACAATGCAGATAGTGGAGTGCAGTTCGTTACACCGGGGGGCCCAAGGCAGAGTCTCCTCTTAGCCAAGGACCCCGACCAGTTTCTGTGAAAACCTTATAACCCTAAGTGTATGTGCTCAAACTCACCTCCCCAAATTCTCTAAAACTAGGCTGAACAAAGGAAAAGAAAGATACAATCAAAGTTAACCCGTGATTCATAAGCCTTAAGCCAAGGTAGTTAACAGTGGACAATTATTAATAGGCCTGTGGTCATACCCCAATAAGCATAATAGAATGTATGATTCTATTCAGTTACACAGATAATTAAGGTATTCTTTTAGGCAACGGAGAGTCTAGGTACGAGCACTGGGGCTCTTCCTTCCGGGGGCCTGGTTTTCCAGTTGTTATGTGGTTTCCGTGGATTCTGGGCTCATAGCTCAAAGTCCACAGTCCAGCCCAAGATGGATTCCTGCTTTCAAGGTGGAGCCTGTTCTGTCTGATTCCTCCTTCAAGATGGGGAAAACACCTGTCACTGCTTGTCACTCTCTCTTATTCAGAATGACACTTCTGTCAGCTACTTCAAGTTGTCCTTTTGAAATCTACTTACTCAAAATTTTTACACGAAAACTTACTTTAGGAGAAGGTAAGGTGGGGCTCAGAAATGCCTTAGTGTGTAGGAACAGTAACGTTCCTTATTTCAAATGTGCTATTTGGAGCAAAAGAAAATTTTCTATGTAGTTTTAAAGAAAATGTTTTGTTAAAACCTTTGCAGCTCAATTTAACTAAATTCTGGGTGTGTTTCTGGTCTTTTGTTTTTAAACTGCAAACAAAGTTTGAGTTTTTTTCTGTTTCCCCATCATGCCTCATAACCGTCCACAATTAGGTTGTTAATGTTTTAGCCACAGAGCTCATCATCTGTTGTGTTAACAATTTATACCACGTGCTGTCCCAAATTAGAGGGTGTGACGTTTGACTCTTCACTGGAATCACTACAGAATGACGAGGCCGGTTTTCTGCCTTCCTCAGACACAGCACAGCTAAGACAGCAGCCAAAGAGACAGATCTGCAACTGAAGTTGCAGACTCCAAAAAGTGAGTTCTACCTCTCCCTGAAAAGTTATCACTCTGAAGATATCATCAAAGGTCCTAGCCAGAGTACTCTAATTCAATAAACTAAATCACACCAAGATAAAGCAGACTGGCAAGACATCCAGGCATAAGCGGCTTCATTCACTCTGGCTTAGGTTTTCAATTTATAAAAACCTGGTGATTCTTTTCTCCTTTGGAACAATTCGATTTTAAGGATGTAAATCTAACTGTACTTACAAAACTGAAAAAAATGTTCAGGCTAACTATACACAGCGATAGTTTATATGATTAATGTAGTGAGTTTTCATAGCTGGTTTGTGTGGGGTGGGGGGCTGTTTGTGCATGTATATTTTGCTGCCCTCTACTGGGAATAGAAGGAATGATCGGCAACACAATTTTGTAAAGCAACAAAACCTCAACCAAAAAAAAAAACAAAAAGGAAAAAGGCGTTATATGCAGCTCCATCTCAACTGAAAGTCTCTTTATGATGGAAATGAAATAATTATCTGGAAAAGCTCTAAGAACCAGGATGAAAACACAGTTGATATAAATGGAACTAATGAAATGAAATACAGATAAAATGCCTGAAGGTGATTAGCCCCAAGGTTTTGTTGCTTGTTCTTGTCGTTCAGCGGCTGTCTTATCCGACGTTTGCGACCCCATAGACAGCAGCACACCATGCTCTCCTGTCCTCCACGACATCCTGGAGTTTGCTCGAATCCCTGTCCCTTGAATCCGTGATCTAATCATCTAGCTTCTGACATCCCTTCTCCTTTTGCCTTCAGTGATTTCCAGCACCAGGGTCTTTTCCCATGAGTCAGCTCTTCCCGTGAGGTGGCCAAAGTATTGGAGCTTTAGCATCAGTCCTTCCAATGAATATTCAAGGTTGATTTCCATTAGGATTGACTACTTTGATCCCTTTGCAGTCCACGGGATTTTAGAATCTTCTCCAGCACAAGTCAAAAGCATCAGTTCTTCAGTGCTCAGCCTTCTTTGTGGTCCAACTCTCACATCTGTACACGACAACTGGAAAAATCATAGCTTTGACTATGGGGACCTTTGTCGGCAAAGTGATGTCTCTGCTTTTTAATAAGCTATCTAGGTTTGTCACAGCTTTCCTTCCAAGGAGCAAGTGTCTTTTAACTTCAAATTGCCAACATTCCTTTGATCAGAGACAAAAAGCAAGGGAATCCCAGAAAAACATCTACTTCTGCTTCATTTAGTACATGAAAGCCTTTGACTGTGTGGGTCAAAAACAAACTGTGGAAAATTCTTAAAGAGATGGGAATATAGACCACCTTACCTGTGTGCTGAGAGACCCGTATGTGGATCAAGAAGCAACAGTTAGAATCAGACTTGGAACCACTGACTTGTTCAAAATTGGGAAAGGAGTGTGTCAAGGTTGTATATTGTTACCCTGCTTATTTAACTTCTAGGCAGAGTGCATCGTACAAAATACCTTGGATGAATCAAAAGCTGGAATCAATATTTCTGGGAGAAATATCAACAACCTCAGATATGCAGATGGTTCCACTCTAATGGCAGAAAGTGAAGAGAAACTAAGGAGCCTCTTGATGAAGGTGAAAGATTAGAGTGAAAAAACTGACTTGAAACTCAATATTATAAAAAACTAAGATCATGGCATCTGTTCATATCACGTCATGGCAAATGAAAGGGGGTTAAGTGGAGCAGTTTCAGATTTTATTTTCTTGGGCTTCAAAATCACTGTGCACAGTGACTGTAGCCACAAAATTAAAAAATGCTTGCTCTTGGAAGGAAAGCTATGACAAAACTAGAGAGTGTATTAAAAGGCAAAGATGACACTTTGCTGACAAAGGTCTGTCGAGTCAAAGCTATGGTTTTTCCAATAGTCGTGTATGTATGGATGTGAGAGCTGGATGTACAGAAGACTGAGCACCAAAGAATTGATGCTTTCAAACTGTGGTTCTGGAGAAGACTCTTTAAAGTCCCTTGGACTGCAAGGAGTTCAAACCAATCAATCCTAAAGGAAATCAGCCCTGAATATTCATTGGAGGCACTGATACTAAAGCTGAAGCTCCAATACTTCAGCCACCTGATGCAAAGAGCCAACTCACTGAAAAAGGAGTTGACGCTGGGAAAGACTGAAGGCGAAAGGTAAAGGGGGTGAGATGGTCAATAGCTTCACTGACTCAGTGGACATGAATCTGAGCAAACTCCAGGAGACCGTGGGGGACAGGGAAGCCTGACATGCTGCAGTTCAGATCAGATCAGATCAGTTGCTCAGTCGTGTCCGACTCTTTGCGACCCCATGAATCGCAGCACACCAGGCCTCCCTGTCCATCACCAACCCCCGGAGTTCACTGAGACTCACGTCCATCGAGTCAGTGATGCCATCCAGCCATCTCATCCTCTGTCGTTCCCTTCTCCTCCTGCCCCCAATCCCTCCTAGCATCAGAGTCTTTTCCAGTGAGTCAACTCTTCACATGAGGTGGCCAAAGTACTGGAGTTTCAGCTTTAGCATCATTCCCTCCAAAGAAATCCCAGGGCTGATCTCCTTCAGAATGGACTGCTTGGATCTCCTTGCAGTCCAAGGGACTCTCAGGAGTCTTCTCCAACACCACAGTTCAAAAGCATCAATTCTTCGGCACTCAGCTTTCTTCACAGTCCAACTCTCACATCCATACATGACCACAGGAAAAACCATAGCCTTGACTAGATGAACCTTTGTTGGCAAAGTAATGTCTCTGCTTTTGAATATGCTATCTAGGTTGGTCATAACTTTCCTTCCAAGGAGTAAGCGTCTTTTAATTTTATGGCTGCAGTCACGAAAAGTCATAGAAAAGTCAACTTTTCTATGGTTTTAGAAAAGGCAGAGGAACCAGAGATCAAATTGCCAACATCCACTGGATCATAGAAAAAGCAAGAGAGTTCCAGAAAAACATCTATTTCTGCTTTATTGACTATGTCAAAGCCTTTGACTGTGTGGATTACAATAAACTGTGGAAAATTCTTCAAGAGATGGGAATACCAGACTACCTGATCTGCCTCTTGAGAAATTTGTATGCAAGTCAGGAAACAACAGTTAGAACTGGACATGGAACAACAGACTGGTTCCAAATCGGAAAAGGAGTTCGTCAAGGCTGTATATTGTCACCCTGCTTATTTAACTTATATGCAGAGTACATCATGAGAAACGCTGGACTGGAAGAAACACAAGCTGGAATCAAGATTGCTGGGAGAAATATCAATAACCTCAGATATGCAGATGACACCACCCTTATGGCAGAAAGTGAAGAGGAACTCAAAAGCCTCTTGATGAAAGTGAAAGTGGAGAGTAAAAAATTGGCTTAAAGCTCAACATTCAGAAAATGAAGATCATGGCATCTGGTCCCATCACTTCAGGGGAAATAGATGGGGAAACAGTGGAAACAGTGTCAGACTTTATTTTTCTGGGCTCCAAAATCACTACAGATGGTGACTGCAGCCATGAAATTAAAAGATGCTGCAGTTTATGGGGTCACAAAAAGCTGGACACAACTTAGTGACTGAACAACAAATACTTCTAAAATTCCTCTTTTAATATGTGAAGAAATTTAGGCACAAATAGATAAAGACATTTCCTGAAGACTCCTACTAGAAAAAGAAAGTGGAAATTTGAACCCAGGCAACCTCACTACAGAAGCCATGCCCTTGTAACTACACTAAGAGGCACGCGAGATGCTGGTGCACCGTTGTGGTCAAAATGTACGTGTAGAACAAACTCATCCACGTGCTCATTCTTCAAACATCTGTGTCTTATGAGTTGGTCTAAAATTAGTGAGAGTTGGACTGTGAAGAAAGCTGAGCACCGAAGAATTGGTGCTTTTGAACTGTGGTGTTGGAGAAGACTCTTGAGATTCCCTTGGACTGCAAGGAGATCCAACCAGTCCATTCTGAAGGAGATCAGTCTTGGGTGTTCTTTGGAAGGACTGATGCTAAAGCTGAAACTCCAGTACTTTAGCCATCTCATGCGAAGAGTTGACTCATTGGAAAAGACTGATGCTGGGAGGGATTGAGGGCAGGAGGAGAAGGGGATGACAGAGGATGAGATGGCTGGATGGCATCACTGACTCGATGGACGTGAGTCTGGGTGAACTCCAGGAGTTGGTGATGGACAGGGAGGCCTGGCGTGCTGCGATTCATGGGGTCACAAAGAGTCGGACAGAACTGAGCGACTGAACTGAATGTGTTAGGCAAGAATATATTAGCACATACTCTCTACTATGATAAATTACAGAAATATTTCACGTTTAGATAACAATTTTGAAAGCAGATACTGAAAGTAAATATGATTTTTATTCCCTAGGTTTTGTTTTCAGTTCTCCAGATTTTGCTCATTTTCATTCCCTTTACACGACTTGGCTTGCTAATGTCTCCTAGCCTTCCAATCTCAGTTTATAATCATGGCTTTAAGGGAGTTTTCCCCACCCTCATCTGTTTCACAGCTTCAGCTCCCCTATGTAACACCACACACAGCGTGGCTTACACAATAGAAATGGATTTGCTCTTGGTCCTGGAGACTGAAAGTGCAAGATCAATGCTGGTGATTCTCCTGGCTTCTTTTAAAGTATTTATTACTACGTGTTTGTCCATGCCAGGTCTTAGCTGTAGCATAAGGACCTTTGGTTTTCCTTGCGGCTGTGGGATCTTGCTCTTGTGGCACAGGAAGTTTTGGCTGTGGCATGTGGGATTTAGTTCCCTGAGCAGCAAATGAACCTGGGCCCCCTGCATTGGGAGCAAGGTGTCCTAGCCACTGGACCAGCAGGGAAGTCCTTGGCTTTTCTTTTAATGCAACTTTTTTTAACATTGAAATACAGTTGATTTACAATTATTGTGTCAGTTTCAAGTACACAGCAAAGTGATTCAAGTATACATGGATATACAAATACATATTCTATTTTACAATCTCTTCCATTGAACGTTATTACAAGATATGTGCTATCCAGCAGGTCCTGTTGTTATCTATTCTATATATAGTAGTGTGTGTCTCTTAGTCCCAAACTTCTAATTTGTCCCTCCTCCTTCCTTTCCCCTTTGGTAACCATAAGGTGGTTTTCTATGTCTGTGAATATATTTCTGTTTGAAAATAGTTCATCGGTATTGTTTTCATCATTTTCTGTCTGGCTTATTCAGTTAGTATGATCATTTCCTGGCTCTCAAATCACTGTCTTCGCTCTGTGTGCTTACGTGGGCTTTCCTCACAGGCAGACATATGAGAAGAGGCCACTGATTGTACAGGATTAGTATACCATTCTTACGAACTTATCTAACCATAATCACAGTCTAAAACCTTAATTTCCAAACAGAGTCCCATAGGGAGTTAGGGTTTCAACATATGAATTTGGAAGTGACACAATTTAGTCAATAGCATCATCCTATACATTTATATGGGCTTCCCAGGTGGCGTTAATGGTAAAGAATTCACTTGCCAATGCAGGAGACAGATGTGGGTCCGATTCCTGGGCCGGGAAGATCCCCTGGAGGAGGGCATGGCAACCCACTCCAGTATTCTTGCCTGGAGAATCCCATGGACAGAGGAGCCCGGGGGGCTGCGGTCCATGGGATCACAGGAGTTGGACACGACAGAAGTGGCTTAGCATGCATGCGCGCATACATTTCTATAGCACTTTCTCCTGTTTTAGAATGATTATAGAGCAATCCCCTGTTGCTCTGTTTCTTTTTAGACATGAGTGTCCTCAGGCCAGACCACATGACTACGTCCCCACTGTGTCCCTGGCCAGTTCTGTGCACTTCACGGCCATGTGAAACTGAGCAGGACCTCGTGGGGCTCCAGAACATGGAAGCTTTTCTGTCCCGTTTCTTGTAGGGGACAGCCTCCAACCTCCATGACCTTCCCTGAATCCAAACGGCAAGTTCAAACAGTCGCTAATCAGGGAAGGGAAGGGATGCAGAGACAAGGGAGGAGCAGTCAGGAAACACCAGCACAGCCCTGGGGCAGGGTCGTGGCCCCCCAGGAACTAAAGCCCCAGTAAATGGCAGATGTCAGCATTCTTCATTCCAGAGAAGGCCACCCGGGGCCAGATTAAAGGAACCAGAGAAGCTCACCAAGAGATCAAGAGGTCACCTGAGACCGGATTAGAGGAATGCAGACCCAGCACACACTGCACCGTATCAGCAACGCTGCCTTTGAATCATTGCAATAAAAACTCCTCACCAAATCCTCCCAGGTTGAGACACACGCTTCCGAGGACAAGAGCCCACTATGTCCCCTTCTGCCTGGCAAAGCAATAAAGCTATTCTTTTCTATTTTACCCAAAACTCTGTCTCTGAGATTCAATTTAGCACTGGAAAACAGAGGCTGAGTTTTCAGCATCACATGTGCTCCAAGCTGGTTGAAGGGAAAAGGGCAGAAAGGAAGTTCCCATTCTGCCCCTTCACCAGGTCTCCCAGAAAATGGTATAATTAGCAGGGGAAGTAGCTTGGTCAGGTCTATCAGACACCTGGGGCTTTGCTGGAGACAGAACACCAAAACAAGCCTTAAGCTGATTCAGCTGCTGAATGTATGGGCTTCAGTCCCCAAGGACATGTCATCAATTAAGCTAAACTCTGGTCACCAGCCATTCCTGGGCCAGGAAGCAGGGGCTTTATCTGCCCAGGCGAGTGGCACACAACCCAGTTTCTATGTTCTTATTTCATGTGAATCAGTCATTTAAAAATAGGGTAAATAATTTAATAAATTATACCCACTGAATAAATGATCACTGCGATGCATAATAAACTCAAAATCAGTTATAAGTAAGTATTAAAAAATGCTGCATTCAGGCTTTTACAAGATTTTATTGTACTTTGAATAACAAGCATGTAACAAATTTAGAGCATGATAAGGATGGAATATCTCAAGTTACATTCCTTACAAAAGCATTAAGTACAGTACACAAAGATTGTTTAAAATATTTTAAAGTCTGCTAAAAAATTATCAAGACATCCTAGGATCTATGGAGTTACCTTTCCTGTCAACTAGAGCACTGACTCCCATTAGCTTTGCTACAATAAAAGTTAACATATATGAACATACACATATAGTAAATGAAATGGAAAATGAAGGCATGCAACAAACATTCCAATTACTAAGCAGGTATGAAGAAGAAAGTATTTTTAGTGTTTCTGAACTCATGATTCCTTTGAACATATTGACCAGGTCTAATGAACCTTTTTCTCCAGAATGTTTTTAATGGTTCATATTTAGACCATTCCCAATGCAATCATTACTCTTTTTCAGCATCATCATTCATTGAATCATCTGAGAATTTGCAAATGGAGTAAGAAACACATCCATCTCTTTCACAGGTGATATTCAAAACACCGAACGACCAACAGTCCATCACCCCTGTCTGATAAGCACAGACACCGGAATAGTGCTCATGTGGTGATGCAGTCTGTTCCCAAGCTGAATATCAGCCCTGATCTCATTTCCCGCGGCCAGATGCACGTTTCAGCTAAGGTAGATGAATGAGCTATGAAACATGAAATTCACACAGACAAGAAATTGAACTCAAATACTCTGCTGCACGGAGGCTGAACGTGAAACTTTTCACAGTGACTGCAACTGACTGGCTGACAGGCAATGGTGGGTTGTTTTTTTTTTATATTCAACTTTGATTAAAACAAATGGACTCACAAGAAACCCTTGAGATTTAGTTAATGCTACCAATCTCAAGGCTCCGAAGAACTGAGGAGCCTTTAAAATCAGTATACGTGACCTTTTCTATATTTTTCCTTAAGGAAAAAACAATAATAAAAACACCGAGGTACTTGAGTTTCTTTTCAAGGGATTACTGTTGTTATCTTCCTGAGATGCAAAGACCACAAAAGAAGAGCACCATGCCGAGGCTGCTGGACGAGGCACCAGAAACTAATAGTTTGGTCCTTTTCGAAAGGGGTCTCTTCCAACAATGACACTAAAACACAGCGATGGATCACAGATGCCCGGGGCGCCTGGCTGTCCTTGGATTCCGGGTTTTCCGTGGTCTCCATCTTTGCCGGGGAGGCCTGGGTCTCCAGGAGGACCTTCTTTGCTTATTCCAGGGGGGCCCTCTGGACCTATGATGGAACATTAGCAACATATGAACACAGAGTTCGTTTCTGGTGCTGACACAGCTGAATCTGTAAAACATGTAAACTGGAAAAGAGACTCTTCAACATTTTACATTTTTGCACTCAAAGTGGAAAGAGAAGGAATCCTCTTGATAATTCTATATGCCTTCCATTTGGAAAAGAACTATCCAAAAATAATTTTCCAAAACTAAGCCAAGCTGTGTTATTACAGAAATCATGCAGCTAATGAAGACACAGAGCTAACATTTTAAGATTTCAATTTGTGGATTTCACAATTTAAAAAATTTAAGATTTCAATTTGCGGCTAAACTATTTCTTACTTTCAGCTTACTTTTGCCAATATTATTTTAAATTTGCCAGTAATATATCAGTAAGCGAAAACTTTAATGAAGTCACTTTTGTGCCATATTTGCAGTCAAAATGATTATTTTCATTATAGGTATATAGTTTCCACATTGAAATACATTGTCATTAGCATAATATCATAATAATCCATACACAAAGGTATTATAACACCAATTTGTAAACCACAATTTAGTTTAACTAGCATGCTCAAAGAAAGGAAAATTAAATCAAGACACTGGCCTTTTAAAGTTGGTGACCGAAATATTTAGGTTTGGGGATGGAGCAATGTGGTTTGGGAGCACTCTCTATCACTAATAATAGTTCCTGCTATTACCACTAATAAATGTTTATTCGACACTTAACTGCTGCTGCTGCCAAGTCGCTTCAGTCGTGTCCGACTCTGTGCGACCCCATAGACAGCAGCCCACCAGGCTCCCCCGTCCCCGGGATTCTCCAGGCAAGAACACTGGAGTGGGTTGCCATTTCCTTCTCCAATGCATGAAAGTTGTTCAAAACGCTTTGTATACAAATTATTGAATCATCTGCTCCACCTAAAAGCCTCAAAAAGTAGTAACATCTAAAATAATAATGATGATACACATTTATTGAAAACACAGCTTTGGTTGTCATACACTGTCTGAAGGCACAATGTATATTAACTCATTTAATCATCCAACAGTGTCATGATACAAAGAAAGCCGAGCGCCGAGGAACTGATGCTTCTGAACTGTGATATTGTAGAAGACTCTTAAGAGTCCCTTGGGCTGCAAGGAGATCCAACCAGTCCATCCTAAAGGAAATCACTCCTGAATATTCATCAGAAGGACTGATGCTGAAGCTGAAACTCCAATACTTTGGCCACCTGATGTGAAGAGCTGACTCATATGAAAAGACCCTGATGCTGGGAATGATTGAAGGCAGGAGGAGAAGGGGACAACAGAGGATGAGATGGTTGGATGTCATCACCGACTCAATGGACATTGAGTTTAGTAAACTCCGGGAGTTGGTGACAGACAGGGAAGCCTGGTGTGCTGCAGTTCATGGGGTTGCAAAGAGTCGGACACAACAGAGCGAATGAACTGAACTGAACTGAAATGACATCTTATCACTATTTCACAAATGAGAAAACCGAGGGAAAGCAAAGTTAACACAGCTAGCAGAGTTTGGCTTTTGAGTCCATTTCAGCTTTATTTTGTGTCCCTGAGAATCATAAAGATAAGATAGTGATACAGACAGTGATATACATTAGATAGGCATGAGCAACTGAAACCATATGAGAGCTAGTCTAATGAGTGGTATTCTAAAGAATTGAAATGATAAATGAGAGGGAATCTTGAATGATTCATGAATCTAATATAGGATAAAACTTCTAGTAGTTAGATCTCAATGTGCTGAATGTGAATCACTCAAAAAAGGAAAGAAAAGTCTTGATTTCAAATCTTTGGACATAGATCTATGGTGATTTTCCTAAAGCAAAATGTGCAGGAACACTTATGAGCATCACCAGTTCTTACCTGGGGGACCAGGAGGACCTTGCGCTCCAGGATACCCAAGTCCTTGGCTCCCCTTTGCCCCGTTCCGTCCAGGGAGGCCTGCAGAGTGTCAGAGAGGTGAATAAGCTTACTTTTCCCATTAAAATCACTTCCTCCTAGATTGTTTCTTTCAAAGCTGTTAATATATACATTAAAGAAAAATAAATCTTTAAAAAAAGTTTCACCTACTTATTATTACTTACCACCTATTTGTTATTACTAATGGGAAAGAGAATTTTTTAAACCACAATTTTTAAAATGATTAATGGTCTAGAAATATAATGAGATTAAATATTAAGAAAGGAAAATTATTGGAATTAATTTTGAAATTATTTAGCCCTTTCTGTTAATCATAGCTGTTCCTTTGATGAAACATCTAAATTGTTCAAATCATATTAAATTAAAAGGAAATAATTATCAACCAACATTTCACATAAACATTCAGAGGCAAAGAGCAGTTAAGTTGTGGCTTACTATTAGAAAGTTTGGTTGCAAAACCTAATTTTTTTTTTCTTTAAGATTTTTTTTTTTTTAATGTGGACCATTTTTAATGTTTTTATTGCATTTGACACAACACTGCCTCCACTATTTTTTTTCTTAATTTTTTTATGGTTGGCAACATTTTTATTTATTTATTTTTTTAACCATTTATCATTTATTTATTATTATTATTTTTTTTTACTTTACAATATTGTATTGGTTTTGCCATACATCAACATGAATCCACCACGGGTGTACACGTGTTCCCCATCCTGAACACCCCTCCCTCCTCCCTCCCCATACCATCCCTCTGGGTCATCCCAGTGCACCAGCCCCAAGCATCCTGTATCCGGCATCGAACCTGGACTGGCGATTCGTTTCTTATATGATATTATACATGTTTCAATGCCATTCTCCCAAATCATCCCCCACCCCGCTCCCTCTCCCACAGAGTCCAAAAGACTGTTCTATACATCTGTGTCTCTTTTGCTGTCTCGCATACAGGGTTATCGTTACCATCTTTCTAAATTCCATATATATGCGTTAGTATACTGTATTGGTGTTTTTCTTTCTGGCTTACTTCACTCTGTATAATAGGCTCCAGTTTCATCCACCTCATTAGAACTAATTCAAATGTATTCTTTTTAATGACTGAGTAATACTCCATTGTGTGTATGTACCACAGCTTTCTTATCCATTCCTCTGCTGATGGGCATCTAGGTTGCTTCCATGTCCTGGCTATTATAAACAATGCTGCGATGAACATTGGGGTACACGTGTCTCTTTCAATTCTGATTTCCTCGGTGTGTGTGCCCAGCAGTGGGATTGCTGGGTCATAAGGCAGGGGAGATACCATGATCACTATTTTTTTTTTTAATGTTTTAGTTTTTTGGCCCTAAGACATGAGGGACTGCAGTTCATTGACCAGGTATCGAACCTACGCCCCATGTATTAGAAGGCTAAGCCTGAACCACTGGACCACCAGCAAAGTCTCTAATTTTTCTTATAATAGAAAACAATGTTGAATACAGTAACAGATGTTACCAAAGTCAAAATAAGGAAATGGTGACTGTGATGTTCTATTTAAAGACATTATTGGACTCAAGCAAAATTTCTAAGTTCATTGTCAACATTTTCTGATTTACAAGTTCACATGCTTCATAACCTTGAACTTTCTCTCTTGACTTTAGGATATGCTTTCAAAAAATACAATAATTATTCTTTAACTCAGTTGACAAATTATTTAAAGATTTAGGGATAGAAAAATTTTTTGTGTTCAAGAAGACAAACATGAACTCTTGTCTATTAAATCACTTTAAGAGGTGAATACAAAAAAATATCTTTTTCTGTTGTTCATTTGCTTACACATGCAAACTAAGTACCTTTTAATCCTTTGGCACCTGGGCGTCCCGGAGCTCCCATTAATCCAGGAACACCATCTCTTCCTGGCAAACCAGGGAATCCTCGGGGACCTTCTGGGCCCATGGGACCAGGTGGCCCTGGAATACCAGGGGAGCCGTGCTGGGGCTGGCAATGATCACAGCTTTGAATTCTTCCACTTTGAAGTAAGACAGGTAACTGGGCTTGAAAGCAAAGAAACCCCCACCCTTATGTTTAAATGGTGAATGGACATTAATAATATCACTTATAATTTTACAAAAAGATTTACAGATGTTTAACTCTTGGCCAATAACTTCATTTCTAGAAATTTAACTAGGAAATATCCATTGCTGTTTACAATAATTTTATTGTGGAAATTGCTTCAAATAAGGGGGAAATGTACCTCCCTAAAAGAAACTGTTAAATTATAAGTGTCATATTGGGGAATAAAATTACTAGAATTACGTCAGAAAATAAAATGTAATCAATGGTGAAATAATAATAGATTACTTTATGAAAAAGATTACAAACGTTACCATGTAATGTTTGTAAAATACTTAATGTAAAAATACTTATCTAGGAGAGACAAAGATGGATAAATGTCCTTTATTTTCTTCTTTATCTTACTTACACTTTTATAATTTCTACAAAAATATTTATATTACTTCTGAAATTTGAAAGTTATTAAAATCTGTATGTTTGAGACTTACCTCTTAATACATCAGTGCAAACTTGTCGAATAAACTGTTCTGAAAATTCTCTCCCCTGCATCAAATTATTCGGGGTTATAACATGGACATGCCAAGTACAAAGAATGAAATCATAAGAACTGTGAAAGAAGCAGAATACATACAGGCTTCCCATCCATTCCTGGGGGGCCCGGATCACCTGGTTGCCCAGGGGGCCCCTGGGGGCCCGGGGGCCCCATCTGACCATCCACCCCAGACTCTCCTTTGGCTCCAGTGGCACCTCGGGCACCAGGCTCTCCCTTTTCACCCATCTAAAAACAAGAGAAATCGTCAGAAGTTCTATTTAAATATTTCAGGAGGTATAATTGCACCATAAAATATGTCCTCAAGAACACAGATATGAATAAATACAAACATATATCTAAATTATACAGGTAACTGCTGGGAAACACCATAATTGATCAGGAGGGAAATTTCATACCATATTAAACAGCAATTTATCCGTCCAATCAACCACCCATCCAATCCTACAAATAACTGTTACTTAGTACATATATTGATTAGGCAATATGCATAGTACCAGAGATACATCAGTGACCACGACAGTCTTGTTCCCACAGAGTTTAAATTCTAGTGGTAGGCATAGAAATGCATAATAGTCCTCATTGGAAAATACGCACAAAAACAGTTCCTAATTTAGAATAGGAATCAATACTATTGACAAATGCGTACCATTTCATACCTAATTCAGTGAACCTGCAAATTCTGAAAATCTCTATTTAGGAACTATTGAAGGACATGAAAGATATTTTCTGTTTGGAATGTCAACAGCTAGATTTATTTATACAATACTGAAAATTAAGCCGTGAGGACTGGACAGCATAATACAAGAAGAAACATACCTCTCCTTTTGCACCGTGATGGCCTTGAATTCCCTTTAAAAATTAATAGGAAAAAAAATGTGCAAGTTATAGTACTAGCAATGTGGCATGTACCCTTTAGACATATTTAATCAAACTTTAATTTTGGGTTTGGAAGAGAGCAATTGAAATAGTGACAAAATTATATATACAAGAGACCTTTTTAAAGGAGACTAAGAAAAGGCTACCCACTCCAGTATTCTGGCCTGGAGAATCCCGTGGACTGTACAAGTCCATGGGGTCGCAAAGAGTCGGACACGACTGAGGGACTTTCACTAATGACTAGGAAATACACTAAATGAATAATATAAAAGGGTTAATTTATATAACTTTCATTTGTCTATATGAATATTTTCATATGATGAAGGTCAAATATGTAGGTTAGAATGTCATTCTATCTAAATTCTTTTAAAACTCTACTCTTATTTTAAAATATATTACTAGTTTAAAGAAAATTAAAACTCAAGTCAGAGAATATACCCAATATTTAATAATAACTATAAATGGAGTATAGCCTTTAAAAATTGCAAATCACTATATTGTAAACCTTATATATAATTGTACACTAACTATACTTCAATAAAAAGCTCAAATCAGTAAAAAAAAAAAAAAAAGGAATATTTATTTTTTTATTCAGTGATTAAAATTCTATTTTTTTTCAAATTTGTGTTCTTAAAGTTAAATTTTATTTGAGTACTATAGATAAACAATGGGTTAAAGAAAAGATAACATAGGGAAGAAAAACATACTGTCCTATGCTTAAGTCACTCACGGCTGGAAATTCAGAGATTAGGAAAGCAGCATGTTAGTGTGAAGTCAAGTGGGCCTTAGGAAGCATTACTATGAACAAAGCTAGTGGAGATGATTCAATTGCAGCTGAGCTATTTCAAATCATAAAAGATGATGCTGTGGAAGTGCTGCACTCAATAAGGCAGGAAATTTGTAAAATTCAGTAGTGGCCACAGGACTAGAAAAGGTCAGTTTTCATTCCAGTCTCAAAGAAGGGCAATGCCAAAGAATGTTCAAACTACTGTACAATTGCACTCATTTCACACGCTAGCAAGGTAATGCTTAAAATCCTTCAAGCCAGGCTTCAACAGTACATGAATTGAGAACTTCCAGGTGTATGAGCTGGATTTAGAAAAGGCTGAGGAACCAGAGATCAAGTTGCCCACATCCACTGAATCAGAGAAAAAACAAGAGAATTCCAGAAAAGCATCTTCTTCTGCTTCATTGACTACATGAAAGCCTTTTACTGTGTGGATCACAAAAATCTGTGGAAAACTCTTAAAGAAATAGAAATACCAGATCACCTTACTTGCCTCCTGATAAACCTGTAAGCAAGTCAAGAAGCAATAGTTAGAACTGGACATGGAACAAAGGACTGGTTCAAAATTGGGAAAGGAGTACCCTGCTTATTTAACTTATATGCAGAGCACATTAAGCAAAACACTGGGCTGGATGAAGTACAAGCTAGAATAAAGATTGCCGGGAGAAATAGCAATTACCTCAGATATGCAGCTGACACCACCCTTAGGGCAGAAAGGGAAGAACTAAAGACCCTCTTGGTGAAAGTGAAAGAGGAGAGTGAAAAAGTTGGCTTAAAACTCAACATTCAGAAAACTAAGATTATGGCATCTGGTCCCATCACTTCATGGGAAATAGATGGGGAAACAGTGGAAACAGTGATAGACTTTATTTTCTTGGGCTTCAAAATCACTGCAGATTGTGACTGCAGCCATGAAGTTAAAAAATGCTTGCTCCTTGGAAGACAAGTTATGGCCAACCTAGACAGTATATTAAAAGGCAGAGACATTACTTTGCCATCAAAGATCCAGACTCTAGTCAAAGCTATGGTCTTTCCAGTAGTCACGTATGGATGTAAGATTTGGACCATAAAGAAGGCTGAGTGTCAAACTGATGCTTTTGAATTGTGGCACTGGAAAAGACTTGAGATTTCCTTGGACTGCAAGGAGATCAAACCAGTCCATCCTAAAGGAAATCAGTCCTGAATGTTCACTGAAGGACTGATGCTGAAGCTGAGAGCTCCATTACTTTGACCACCTGATGTGAACAGCCAACTCAATGGAAAAGATCCTGATGTTGGGAAAGATTAAGGGCAGGGGGAGAAGGGGACGACAGAGGATGAGATGGTTCGATGTCATTATCAACTCAAAGGGCATGAGTTTGAGGAAACTCTGGGGTATAGTTAAGGACAGGGAAGCCTGATATGCTGCAGTCCATGGGGTTGCAAAGAGTCAGACACGACTTAGCAACTGAACAACACAAATTTTGTACAAAGGGCTTCTCAAGTGTCATTAGTGCTAAAGAACCCACCTGCCAATGCAGGAGACCCAAGAGATGCAGGTTTGATCCCTGGGTTGGGAAGATCCCCTGGAGAAGGGAAAGGCTACCCACTCCAGTGTTCTGGCCTGAAGAATCCCATGGACAGAGGAGCCATAGGAGAGTGAGACGTGACCGATGCAATGTAGCATGCATATGTGCATGTTGACCAACATGGCAGTTTTTTCTTCCCATGATATAAACTAGGGCCCTTTACCTGAAGCTTTCTCACCATCACAATCATGGGATACATCTGAATGGTTCCTTTAAAGTTTTTCCTCTTATCTTGTACATAGTCATTCCAATGACATTTTTGAGAGATGATAAGAACCTTTAGGAAATACACTAGAATTTTTTGTTTTTGAAATTTATTGTACATTCAGGCTCCAAAATCACCCAGTATTAGTTTAGAACAAAGGGTAGAGCTTTCACAATACACAGGAGGGATTTCATTAATCAACTTTATTATTTTTTATTGAAATATAGTTGATCATTAATCAACTTTTAAAGTTAAAAATTCGTGTTCTGCAATTCAATATAAAATTCAGTGTATAACATCTCAATATGAAATTCAGTGTATAACAAACATTTCAATAGAGAATTCCATGTATAACAATGAAGTTTGAGGATTTATGTTGATTTATTTCTAGGTTCCTTCAACATGAAGATACAAATGAGGCAGAAGAAAAAATTAGGGAAAAATCAAGGTTTGGCACAGAATAAGGGAGATTCTCAAAACTTGAGCATAAAGACACTAAATTTTAGTTTTCATATAAAAATCAATCAGTGAGTAAAACACTCTTTGTCAAGCCATTCTTTAAATATAGAGGTTTCTGAAGAAATGCAGATATGTCCCCTACCAGATAGAATCCTGCAATTGGATCCAGGTAAGGGGAAAGATAAAAGATAAAAGGATAAAAGCTCCCAGGACTAGAACCAAATTAGAGCTGAAACTGAAAACAGCTGTCAGCTGAGAATCCACTTAGATGATCTTGTGAGAGAAACATTTGCTTGGACCCCATTCATAACAAGAAGGCCAAAAAAAATCAAATCATACACGTGCAGCACTTGGTAGGATGACAGGTAACTTAGGGCTTTGTTTACTTAGAGGGGTGGGACAACCGCTTAGCAGCTGAGGCCACAGCTGCCCTGACGCCTCTGCAGACTCGGGTCATGGTGGTGGAAACGCAGCTTCCAACCCACCCAGGACAGAGCTTTCCAGCAAACCCAAATCCTGCCTTGGGGGAGGCAGACTTGCTTTTTCTCTTGGGAAGTGAGAAAAAAAAAAAGAAGATGTTAAGGGAACCTTGCCAAGGGTGTCATCTGTCAACCAGTGAGCTAGCTGCCAAATTGTGCGCTCAGAATCCAAAGCAAATAGGCTCCTACCGGAGATTCTGTGAGTAAAAGGTGGGAGGACCGGCCGGGGTCGTGGAGGCTGACGCATGGAGAGGTGAGGCTCTCCTGTGAGAGGAGCCGTGCACAGATGCTGTGTGGTTAACCCGGGGAAGCAGAGCAGGGCGGCGAGGAGCAGGGACAGAGCTGCCTGTCATCCGGCGGTTTACCATGGGGCGAAGGGGCCCAAACTGATGAGACCTTTCTTCCTGACCGTCACTGCACACGGGCGGACCCGGTCCTGTGCGCTCTCAGTGACGCCTGCTCTGAAGCCCAGCTTCTAGGCTCTCAATTTCCCAACACCCAACGCTCACCTTTCATCTAAGACGCGCCCGGGGCCCTGTGCTTTCAAACACATGCCTTCCCACCCGCCAGGCCCTCTCGCATTCCTCCAAGCGAGGGACCCAGAAACTCTGCCCTTGGAGCCGTCACCTCACGGTTTCATCCCCCTACCACCAGAATCAGCGCAACTACGGATTCTGCCTTATGCCCACACTCCCTATCAGTTGGATGATTTTATTTGTCCAGTTTGGCTCTGACTTAACCTACACACCACGTGACAACCTAACAGAAACATGGCTTCAGAGGAGGAGTTTAGTCAAAGAGGAAGAAAGTTAGCGCTGAAGCACACAGGTTACTATGTGTAAGACAGATAGCTGGTGGGACGTTGCTGTGGAGCTCAGCCTAGAGCAAGGGGATGGGGCTGGGAGGCAGGCTCAAGAGGGAGGGGATATATGTGTGTTTATGGCTGGTTCACATTGTCAGACAGCAGAAACCAACACAACATTGCAAAGCGATTATACCCCTATTAAAATTTTTCTTAAAAAGGAAGAAAAGCATGTATTATATATCCATTCCATGATAGTTCCCTGAGATGGGATTAACACATCTGTAGGGTAGCAAATTGTGTCTTTGAACAAACTAGAGGGAAACAAGTTGATTCTTTCACCTCACAGGGCCTCAACTGCTCACATTTTAAATAAAAACTCAGCAATAGGTACAGAGATGTTGCTATGAACGGCTGCCTTGGGCCATTACTACTCCAAGAAGCAGGTGGAATTGTCTGCCTTCAGTCATTTTTTAAAATGTGGGCCATTTTTAAAGTCTTTATTGAGTTTATTACAACACTGCTTCTGTTTTTACATTTTGGATTTTTGGCTGAGAGACATGTGAGAGAGATCTCAGCTCCCTGACAAGGGATTGAAACAGCACCTCCTGCACGAGAAGGCAAAGTCCTAATCACAGGACACCAGGGCAGCCCCGGCCTTTAGTCATTTACTTGGTCAGAAATAAGTATTGAAAGTCAAGTTTCACAGCCACAGAGAGTATCAGCATGGGAAAATAAAAATATAAATCGAACAATTAAAGCAAGCCCTGATCACCATCACCACGAGTATTCTCATCCCTGTGCACTTAGAGTGCACACCACACCTCCCCTTCTCCTCAGTCATTTTTATTTGCAAGTAACTCTCTCTCAGTCTTGTTCAGTTATGTGATTCATTAATTCATTTTCCATTAAAAAAAATACCTGGAATCCTGGAATCCCTGGTCTTCCATTTTCTCCCTTTTGACCCTTTAAAATTGAATAAATGTCATTTATTAGTTCACACATACATGATGCATTCACACATACAACGCATACTAGTACTTTGCTGCTATCTAGAACAAAGGTCACAAGAGCAGTGATGCAAATATGCAAAATGATGCAAGAGAAGAGAGGAAAAGAAGTGAGAGGAAAGTCAGCCTAACCTTAGAGTTAAAATTGATGGAGACAAGGAACAAACTACTGACTTTGGGGAACATGTAAACAGAACGTGTTAGACAGTTGAGGGTGTTCTGCGGAGTCCATGCTCACGGCATGAAAACTTTAAAAATCCAGTGACTGTGGTCATTTTCTTAACTTCAATGGCATTATGTTTGGTGTGGATTATGCACATGTGAGGGCAAGAAGACCACTTTACAGACATTTTAAATTTAAAAGACATTTCTACATTTACACTGTAAAAAATATTTTGAATGAAGATCTTTCAATTGGGACAAATAAAGAAAACTTGATAAAGATACAAACATATTTGTCCATTCAATTAATATTTTGTATAAGACATCCATCTTGTATAAGACATTGGGCCAGACCCTGAAATACCACTATTTCATCCCTATGTTGAAAGGGTAATTAATATAGTCTAGTAAAACATACACCTAGATATACAATCAGTTAAAGATCTAGTGACTGAAATTTTAAATCACTCCTGAATAGCAGGTTTTGGTTTTTTTTTTTTCCATTTAGTTATACCCATGAATTCCCAGGGGCCCTGTTTGCTGGCAGGACCCTGCAACAGTGTCCCTATGTTGCCATCAAGTTGCTTACTGTGTAGTGCAGAAACTAAGCAAATTAATATCTTAAATATGCAGTTAAATTCCAAACTTCAAAGTGGCTAAGATTCTAAATCTCAACTGTTCTCAAAACAAAAACAAACTAATGTGCATGATAAAGGTATTAGCTGACCTGACAGTAGTAATCGTATTGCAGTATATAAATGGATCAAACCAACACCTTTTACACCTTCAACTTACTCAACTCACACATTTTTTGTGGTTGGGGGAAAGGGTGACTGGACTCAAGAAGACTAGTTAGAATGATGCTTCAGTCACCCAGGACCCATGACAAGAAATGACCAGGGTGGTGGATCTCAGAGAAGGGGCTTAATTCAACTTTCATTGTCTGAAACACATTGAGCCTGTGACCCTAGCAGATTTTCATTCTGAAATTTTCTTTTATGCCTCCAGATATTCCAGAGTTTTGAACATCCTGGGAAATTTTGCAGTGTCTTTGTTTTATATGAAGCTTATTTTATGTAGCAAAACTCAGCCACTATCACTAAGCTTTATAATTTTAAAAACATTGCTGAAATACTGTCTGTCCAGATTTATAATTTTGGTCAGAAAAATCTTATATATTTCTAGAACGTGAAAGACTGAAAGGCCGACAGATACAGTTTATTCCTTATCAGTGCGTCACTGATTCAGCCAGCAGCGTCCTATTCATGGACCAGCGATCAGTTAAGGAAAAATCTCTTCTAGAGCCACTTGGACTGAGGTAGAACTGTCCTCACCTCTCAAAGCTGTCGCACATTTCTTCTCTTCACCTTTTTCACTAAGACGTCCAAAACCAAATGTCCTTCTAAATCACCCTAGATTTCTTCAGCCTGATCTAATTTTCTGGTATAATTCTCCTTCTTTTTATTAGTTTGAATATGTTTTATATGTAGAGTGAACAGTGTCTTATCAAATTTATTTGGGCATAAGTCATGTCAAATCATCTGGTGAAACCAACACACCACAAAGTGTATAAATGAACAGATATTACAAGAATAAAGCATAGAGTCCTGATTTTATTGCAAGCCAAAAAAAAAAAAGCCAGTAACGTACCTGAATGCCCCTTTCACCTTGATTTCCTTTGTCCCCCTGCAAAAAGGCAGTTTTATATGTAGCATAATATAATATATTCTGTAACCTTTCAAATAAACATGTTTTTCTTCAGCAAAGAAAAATACATGGTCTCATGCAAATTCCACAAGTGCCTTATATACAGAAGCTAACATAATATTTGGGAAGAGAGTAAAACCACATTATGTCAAAGTGATGTTCTAAATGAATACTTTCTTGTGCTCTTATATTCAAAAGAAAGTTTACTACAATTTCTTTGTTATAAGGAAGAAGAAAACTTTTCCATATTGATGACAATCTGAGGTTAAACAAAGAGAAGACAAACTTGTTTTATGAAATCAAACTGAAAAGTCTTCTTACTATTCAGCCAACAGTAGCCACAGATTTATAAGAAACAATGAAACAATGTTGAAATTGTATTTTAGAAAATATATGCTTCAAAAATTAACTTTTGGGGTAAAGTCATATACCATAATATTGTTTCCTGGAGTTTCTCAGCCAGGAGAGATGTCTGAAACCAACTAGTTCAATGTCTTTGCTTTTATAATTAACACACAGATCGGGAAAGGTAAGCATTTGCCGAAAGTTGAACTTGGGCCATGCTATCCAAACATAGGGTTTTGTGCTTACAGCAAATAAAACACAGGTTTTCTTTTAACTGGCAAGTTTCTGAACAAGGAAATTCTCTAAATCCAAACATATATTCACATAGATTTAGTAAGTAAATCAGAGAAGGCAATGGCACCCCACTTCAGTACTCTTGCCTGGAGAATCCCATGGACAGAGGAGCCTGGTAGGCTGCAGTCCATGGGGTCACTAGGAGTCGGATACTGAGCGACTTCACTTTCACTTTTCACTTTCATGCATTGGAGAAGGAAATGGCAACCCACTCTAGTGTTCTTGCCTGGAGAATCCCAGGGACGGAGAGCCTAGTGGGCTGCCGTCTATGGGGTCACACAGAGTCGGACACGACTGACTTAGCAGCAGCAGCAGCAGCAGTAGTAAGTAAATACTATAGTCAATAGTATTAAATAAATACTATCCACTAAGAGTCCAACACTTAATCACTGCTGTGTGGACCATCCTTGTGTCAGCAAGTGCTGCCTGCCACTCATCAGAGCAAAAAAGATCACTCTGGGGACAATAACCTAGGGCCCGAACAGATAACACATGAGGGATAGAAAAAATGAAATGATACAAAACTTGAAACAGCAAGGGATACAAAGATGGAGACATAAGAATTTGTACCCTTTACAGAACAAAACTGGTACAGTCACTTTTAACCTGGATGCTTAGATACTAACTCAGGGGTGTGGACTTCTCTGACAGATAGCCAGTTAAGTTCTTGCTCAAAGCCTTCAAGCCGACAATGATATTTATACAGATACAACTCAGAGCTTTTTTATTTAACGGGATAGAAAGAGAACCCAAGGGAATGCTATCTTATCTCACCAAAATATTTTATGTGAATATATAAGCCTTACATTTTAATCTCAAATTAACTTTAGATGAACTATTATGTAATATAATTGTTTCAGAGAAAAGAATATCATGGTCAAGCATTCTGGTTGTAATTTTTATCATTTCAGACTTGTGCTTCAGTTTGGGAAAGATATTCATACTTTGGTTAAGAGTGGCTCGAGTTGAATATTTGGTAACCTGGAAGGGTTAGTTTTCAATTTACACTGCATCTGCTTCTGTGAGTTGAGCCCTTTTTTGTTATTGTTAGCATACACAATGGCCTGCCGGAGGGAGGGAACCTGAGCCACCTGTGAAGGACTGTCAGGAAGTGATACTAACACATCCCCCACCTGAGCCTTGCCATTCTATAGGATACTTGCAAGGACTGAATAGTCTTTTTCCTTTGTTTCCTCACCTCCCCCGATCTCTGATCCATAAAAGAACCCAGCAACCAGGCCCTGACAAGAAGGTTCTTTTGGGGCACTAGCCTGCATCTTCCTGGTCAGCTGGCTCCCCGATTAAAGTCTCTTCCTTGCCTCAAACCTCGTCTCTCGGATTCACTGACTTGTCGAGTGGAGAGCAGAGCGAGCTTGGACTCGGTCACACTTTCCCTAAAAAATTCTTGACTCGCCTGGGTTGACTACTGAACAATATGAATTTACAGGATATTACTTAACTGTATGTTTTCTGATCTATCTTTTCCAAGGTCCTCACGCAGGAGACAGTACCCATGCAGGGACACGAAAGAGGCCACAGCTCTTGGCATGGGGTTGAGCACATTACGTGTGCGCCAAGTACGTAGGTCATCTCACCGCTGAATGTATCATTGGCCCTCCTATGCTACTTGCCCAAAAGAAAAACCTACATGTTCACAGCTGATTAACACTGAATTATGTATCCTAAAAATCATACCTTTTTCCCTTGAATTCCAGGTAAACCCAGGTATCCTGGTTCTCCTGGGGGACCCACCGCTCCTGGCTCTCCCTAAATAACACAGAAATCACATGAACATCGCAGACCCACTGCTTGTGAACAGCCCCACTGCTTGTATCTCTACATACATCTCAAATTTAAAACTGATAGTTAAAACTTTATGAACATTCAGAGTTATTATTACAGAACTAGTAAAGAGTGAAAAGTCCATGGATGTCCTAATAAAATTTTTTATGTTTCTTCCTATCTTTTCTAGTTAAGAAATTCTGAGAGCATATGATATTTGAAAGCTTCATAAATAGTTGGTATTTTTCTTATAACTTCAACAATAAAAAATTAAGCAGTGAAAATAATAAACATGGGTATTTCTCTTTGCATTTACTAATATTTTCTCTTCATCCTTGAAATTGCTTTTTCTCACAAATCCTCCTTTAAAAAACTTATTGTTATACAACTGGTAATAAAAAGAAGCAATAAAATTATTAAAAATTTCATTACCCAATATTTTTATTTGGTTATATATTTTCCCTCTACCTCTCACAAACATAGAGGCAACTTAGTTACCAAAATGTGCTATGTATGCATAATTTTATAATAAATTATTTACTTCAAAATATATTAATATTGAATTTTTTAATATACCATTATGTTTTAAAAATTTTAAATTATAGAACATCATTCAATTGTATTGATTTACCATATTTAATAAAATTCCTACTGCCAAACACTCATTTTCACCATTTTTATAAACAATATTGGGGTGAACATTCTTATCATTAAATATATACATTTATGATTTTTACTTTATATATCTGGAAAATTATTTTCTTAAACATAAATTCTTGAGCTGTTTTCAGAGCAAAGAATATTCTGTTATCTTAACTGAATTTTCTACTCCTTATCATGTCACAGGTATTATTTCCTTTCTTTTAAATGCCTTAAATAAGAAAGACTTACACTGTGAAAGTATATAATGATGATGTCTCAACAACATTTAGGTTAAAATTTTAAGAGATAGGATGTGCTCCTAAACATGCTTCATGGTGCTTTGGGTTTGCTTTGTTTGTTTTACTGTTAGTCCTAAACTCTTGTCACATTAAAAATGGCTCTCTCTTGCGGAAACTAAGTTCTGTTCTCTTTGCTCACTGTGAGTTGTTGAGTATGACTCTAGAGTTTTAAAGGCTAGAAAAGAATTTAAAATGACTGACATCAACTGTTTGGTTTGGAGGAAACTGGTAAGGCATTTGTGACTCCCAAACTGAAAATAAAGTCCCATCAATCATCAACCAAGGGACAGAACCACCCTGGGACACATACACTCTCATGCTCAGCCACAGAAGACAGTGATATTCTCTGGACCAGAGGGGATATTCACATTAGCAACCAACTTTTACCAGTTCTAGAAAAACCAAGGTATATGTCATGCCTTTATTACCCAAACTATGATAAAATATCCAAAACACAGAAATGAAATTGGCCCACATTCACCACTGGCTTTCAGGTACCTTAATTTCATCCTTCATTTCATATATCTTTTCTTAATACAACCGTTAATCTCACCAAAAAATGAGAAGACTGCATAGTTGAAAACATTCCCAAATACATCAAAACGCAATGAATTACCTTGAGCCCAGAAGCCCCAGGCAGCCCTTGAAGTCCAGGTTCACCTTTAGTCCCCTGTCAATGCATCAAAATTATTTTAAATTTTGAATTTAGTCACCATATAGATATTTAGTCACCAGACATTTGAAGGAACATATTTTAAACAATTTTTACAGTTTCAACTTTCCAATCATTTGAAAAATAGAATCTATATGTTAGGTCTTCTTATTAAGAAAAACTATTTTAAGCAAGGAAGTGAGTCTGCATATTTATAAAGTCTTCAATGAGCCTGTTTGAAGCTGGTAGCTCCAAGTAAGGGAGAAGGCAACGGCACCCCACTCCAGCACTCTTGCCTGGAAAATCCCATGGACAGAGGAGCCTGGTAGGCTGCAGTCCATGGGGTCGATGAGGGTCGGACACAACTGAGCAACTTCACTTTCACTTTTCACTTTCATGCATTGGAGAAGGAAATGCAACCCATTCCAGTGTTCTTGCTTGGAGAATTCCAGGGACGCGGGAGCCTAGTGGGCTGCCGTCTATGGGGTAGCACAGAGTCGGACACGACTGAAGCGACTTAGCAGCAGCAGCAGTTCCAAGTAAAAACATCTTTAGGGACCAGCCCTAATCAGCTAGGTCTGTGTTGCAGAGGCAAGACCCATGTATCTTAATAGCATCCTCTAGGCTGGAAATCATCCTTCCCTGTTTCACTTTCTCTGTAGAGCTCATTTTCAGTATGTAACTTAAGGAAAGAAAATTAGCCTCAAATGCACTTTTGAGCAGCTTTTGGAAGAAACATGTATCAGATAACGTTTAGTTTGCATGCTTTTTCAGAATTCCAGTACAGTCCTTTCTAACAGACACTTGGAAAGCAAGACCAAGTTGTTAGAGCAAAGCATGTAAGATAGGAAAACAGGACTGTTTATAAAAAGAGACAACCCGCCTCCTGGTTCATCAGGAGAGATTGTCAGAGGCGGTTCTGGCTTTCAAATATGCTCTGACACCTGAAATCATAACCCGGTCCATGTCTGGCAAAACCCTGTTATTAAAGAGGTTGGTGTGACACCCAGGAAAGGGGGGTGATGACCACCCAGAGTCAGGGCGGGTGTAGTGATCAGTAAAGAGAACCACCTTAATTCTCAGCTCATGTTGAGAACCACACAAACATAATATTTGCACTTAATTAAAGCATTTGTCACATTAACAGCATGATTATTCCATAGCATCATGGTTCCTTAAAATTTCTAATTTTACAGATGGTTAAGCTGAAACTCACAGGGGTGACAGCACTGGCTGAAAGCGACGTGACTTGATTATGTTAATGCACTTTGATATGATTTAGGTAATATTTTACAAAACTGGAATCTGGTATGGTAAAAAAGACTTACATGTGGTTCCACACCTATTCTAAAAACGAGTATTGTAGTGGAAATTGGAAGTTCTCTAAAGATCTACACAGATTCTCATCATCATAGCTGCCTTGCTTGCAACAGCTTCATTGTCCTCCTGTTGACCTTATATCCGCTGATATTGTAGGCACTGTTTCCAAAAACATTAGTTGACACAACCGGAGGGAGACGGTAATATAGAGCAGCAGTCCCCAAAGTTCTTGGCATCAGGGACTGGTTTCGTGGAAGCCAAGGTTTCCGCAGACTGGGCGGGGGATGGTCCAGGTGGTAACACAAGTGATGGGGAGTGATGGGGAGCAGCAGATGAAGCTTCATTGCTCCCCCAGCCCTCACCTCCTGCTCTGTGGCCCAGTTCCCAACAGGCCGGTACCAAGGCGCAGGGGTTGGGGACTCCTGATACAGAGGCAGGTAAGCTACAACCTGTGGGCTAAGTCAGCCCAACGCCTGTTTTTATAAATAAAGTTGTAAAGTTTATTTTTATAAATAAAGGAACACGGGTACACCCACGCAGCAACTGCTTCTACATTCTAAGAGCAGGGCTGAGTGACCGCATCAGAAGCTGTATGGCCCTCAAAGACCAAAACATGTCCTGCCTGGTCCTTGGCAGAAAAACATTCTAAGACCTGAGCTAATATACTGCATGAAAAGAAGGTCAAACATGTCACTGAAAAGATTACATTTTAGAGGTATAATTTTAACATCTTGAGTCTATTTGAAACAAAATAGGTTCAAAAATAGATAGTAAAAATCTGTTTTAACATCTTGAATCTATTTTAAAAATTGTACAAGATGAGGGAAATCAAAGTTCATAGTAATTTATGTAAAAACAAACTGGGATGTTAGAATTACTTGACTCACCAGCCATATCAGCAGACCTGCTCAAGGGGTGGATGCCACAAATACATCGCTCTAAAATCTTTTATGGAAAGTCCAACAGATTTAACTGACCTCCAGCTCAGTGTGAGCCAACAATGGGAAGTGGCTAATTTTAAAATGCTGATAAAATCTTAGGCTGCAGTTCTTAAGAATTAGAGCATCCAGAATCACGGGAGACTCCATTGTATCCCAGTTATTTAAGGAGCATACAAATACTCTACTTTTCTTGCAAAATGACCTTGAGAAATGATGGAGAAGGCCCATTTGGCAGGCAACACTTCCTACTGCTAGGATCCACAATGTTCCAAGGACCCTCAGAGTTCACCCCTGGGAACAGGGCAGCTACTTTCCCTGACTCACTGGGTTCCCGTGACATTTTATCCTATCTCTTTCTCTAGGTACTTTAGAAATTAAAAGTAGAATAGATAAGACCATCTACTCATGTATGCCAGGATCTATTTCCCTGGTCTAGTTCAAGGATGAATGCTTTCAAAAGAGCAGATTCTATCACTTTCTTTCAGAAAGCTATCCTAGAATCTACTCATTAAATAGTCAAGAATAGTTTCTTAAGTCAAGCCAGAATCTACCCAATCTGATCCTCTAATAAGCCAAGAAAAAAAGAAATTCTCTTAGCACCTGACTCTGAACAGCTAGAAAATAGTTGAACCATGAAACTCAAAGAATTTCAGTTCTAACTTAAAAACAGCATCACCTGAAATCTCAATATATTTGTCAAGCTTGCCTTACTTTTTTAAAATGTGGAAGAGAATATGCCAACTAACGCCCAGTCCTGAGGGAGGAAACGCCTAATAAAACTCGTTACAAGGCATCTTACAAATAAAAATCCCACATATGTTCCACAAAATAAAATACCAAAGAAGGGCTTGAAAGCTGGAAAAGTTACATCCCTCATCACTAGAGATGCTCTAGATAGAGGCTTGAGCACTGGTTCCTTAGAATTCTGGGTGTTGCTCAGTGCGCCAGAGCTACCAGTGAGGCTGGAGGGCTGTCACGAGGATCCTGGACTCCTTCCAGCTTAAACTAGGGCTGCTTCACATTACTGTCCTTTATATACTTGGTTTTCACCTGAGACTTCATTCCTCCAAGTGCTTGTCTATAGATTCACACCACATTCAAAATAATATCAGTGTAGTGAAAACTCTGACTGAAGTACATCAATGGTCATTTTGCACAGAGTCCTCGGTCTTATTAATTTCATTTTCTTTACCTTAGATCCTGGGGCTCCAGGCTGACCTGGTGAGCCATCGCTTCCCATCAAACCCTACATTTTAAGTGGGAATTGCAAGAGTAATTTAGAGAAGAATATTAAAAAGCAGTCAATCAATTTTCAAGTTATACAGTCCCATAATAATTAATCCACTAACATGTAATGCAATATATGGGAAACTTCCCTTCACACAACTAAATAAAGGAGAATAAAGAATCATGTTATGCAAGATAACATAAAGGCCAGCAAAGCCCTTACAACTGGTTGCTTAAATCACCTACCAATAGCAAAAATTACCGGAAAGCTAGTAAAAAACAACTGTAAAGAAAAGTTTATTTTCCAACACTCTCACTTTCTTCCTTTTCTCATGATGACCAACATTTAAATTTCTTCCTAGATATTATTTTGGTCAATTTTACTTACATTTTTTATTTTCTTGAATAATGTTTTTAAAGTGTTAAAATTTAATACATTTTCTGAATATAATAATCTGTAAGTTACAAATGGCTATATTTTTACTAATCATATGATTCAAAATAAAACACTGAATAACTACTCTAGCAACAAGGAACTAATTTAATTTAGATTCAATTTATATACTATTATATATATTAAAAACACTTGCTTTCTCTTTATCATAGCAAAAGAAATGTGATAAGCAATAATATTCAGTTAGCATTATCAGAAAACGCAATCTCAATATAGTCACACTGAAAATACCATATCATCACTACTATGCTTTGCTATCAATTTAGGCTGTTATCACAACTACAAAATGTAAAATATACTACTCATAGCACAGTGTTTCAAATATTAGAAATATTAAATATACTTATTTTTGAAGTTCAATGAAGTTCTATTTAATACTTTCATTTTCTGGAAGCTAACTTAAATACTAGTATATAATTAAGTTTAATTTTTCAATGAAAAAATAATTTTGTCATGATGATGGAGGTAGAGGAAGAATATTCCATTCAAATCTTTCACCAAAATTTTATCAAATCTTTTCACAAGGTAAATACCTGCTTTTTAAACTTAAATAATTAAATGAAAAGTCAGAAACTATCAGATATTTTTTACTCAAAATAAAAGCTGTTACAGGCAATTTGATTCACAGGTTAAAATCCACATCACTTTTAGTAATAACTTTCAGAAATTTTTTATGGAGTCTTATATACCATAAGATTTTCATAACTTTTAGTATCAAACTCATATGTCCCTTTACTCCCAAAACTTCCAAAATTATTTTCTCACTAATTTAGGATCTTCCTATACAACCTGTTCTGAATGTATTCTTTCTTATTTGTATAAATTTGTAAATTATCTAAAAAATAAAAAAGAACATTTATTTTTAGACCTTTTCATGGTGCTCAGTTTTTTTGTTTTTGTTTTTTTAAATAAAGAGCTGAAGTATTTGTTTTCTGGTTTAGCTACAGTAAGAGTTCTTGATCTTTTCTTAGATAGCCAACTTTTTGAGCAGCTGAAGAAATCTATTCTCCTCTATAAAAATGGACAAAATCTTTTTCATACAAATGGATGGCAGTTGTGGAGCCTGTGTGTCTCGTTGCTGAACACCTGCATTGTGTGAGGTTCAGAATGAGAACTCTGGGTACATCGCAACACTATTTCACAGCCCAAAGAATGACACTAACGTACAGGTATTCCCGGAGCTCCTTTCTTCCCTAGTGGTCCTGGAGGCCCAGTGTCTCCCTAAAAATCAAATACAGATAAAGTTTAAAATTACAAACAATCAATTCATCATTAGGAATTTCCTAGCAAAGCATTCTGGAGAAGGAAATGGAAACCTACTCCAGTATTCTTGCCTGGAAAACTCCATGGACAAAGGAGCATGACAGGCTATATAGTCCATGGTGTCGCAGACTGGGACATGCCTGAGCATATCATAGCATTTAGATTTCAGCTTTGGGGATTGAATGTTGACCTTATGCTCCAAGAATTTCTCTGAATCAAGAACAAAAGCCCTCATCATCTTTGAGAGAGTGCTGGTCTTATGAAAAGTAGGGGAAGTCTTCAAAGATCCTTTAATAAAACATACTCTCTATTACAACTATAATTATGAAGATTTGGAACTCTGCAGAAACCTCATTAGAGATAGAGATGCAGGAAACAAGAGGGCTGGGGGTGTTGAGGGTACATGCTCAGGTTTCAGGAAACGACACTGGGCGGCTGAACACCTACAAAGGCTTAAGACTCTCAAAGGCGGCTGAAGTGGTACATAGGCCTGCCAGCAGGGGGCAGCTAGGCTCCCCAAGCCCCAGCTAGGCTGACAGGATGCCTGCCTGCTAGGATGAAGCAATGAGCTCAGAATCAACGATCAAGACAAGGGAAGCAGAAAACCACAAGACTGAGAATCAAGAGCTGTAACAATGAACTGCAGATGTTAGAATGGCTAGAAACTGAATTCGGAGCTATTATCTGAAGTCTTTACAAATGAAAGAACAGAATCATCAAAGACTATTAAGACTGAAAACAGAACAAGAGGCTATGAAGAATAAAAAAATGCTATTAGCACAGAGAACTATATTCAATATTTCCCTGGTGGCTCAGCTGGTAAAGAATCTGCCTGCAATGTGGGAGACCTGGGTTTGATCTCTGGGTTGGGAAGATCCCCTGGAGAAGGGAAAGGCTACCCACTCCAGTGTTCTGGCCTGGAGATTTCCATGGACTGTATCGTCCATGGGTTGCAAAGAGTTGGACACAACTGAGCAACTTTCATGTCACATAAGGAAAAAGAATCCAAAAACTCATTCAGTTTTATATATATGTGTGTGTGTGTGTGTGTGTGTGTGTGTGTATGTGTGTGTATGTGTATATATGTATGTATATGTATATAAAAATAAAACTGAATGACCTTGCTGTATACTTGAAACTAACACAACACTGTAAATCAGCTGTACTTCAAGGAAAAAGAGTAAAAAGATATCATTAAAGTTTGAAATTCTAGAAATGAAAATTATGATTGCTTATATTTTTGTATCAACTGATGCTTTTAACAACAGGTTAGACACAGTAAAGGAAGAATAAATAGAAAATAAACATAACCAAAAAATTAACCAGAATTTAAGGATCAAGGATATGAAAGTAAGCAATTTATAAATGGAGAGGACAAAATTAGAAGGAATGAGATATGTCTAACTAGATTTTCTAGAAAGAGCAGAAAGTGGAGAATGAAGTAACATGGAGATTAACAGCCCACGTCACTCAGAGTTAACAGAAATACCTACACAGAGCCAGAAAGGAAACTGAATTCCCACCAAGATGAATACAGATAAATCCATACCGAGACACACTGTGCTGAGCTTTAAGAACACAAAACACAAATAAAATACCTTAAAGAATGCCAAAAGAAGGGACAGATCACTTGCAAAAGAATGGTGATTGGAACAAGAGCAGATTTTTCATAGTTAACCATGGAAGCTGGGAAATGATAGTAGAAAAACTTCAATGTATCAAGAGGAAATAATCATCAACCTTGAATTGTATACCCTACAAAAATCCTTTGTCAAACACAAAAGAGTAAAATAAAGATATTAGTAATTAAATAAAAACTGAACATTTACAATCAAGACATCTGTACTAAAGGAATTTCTAAAGATATAGTTCAGGAAATAGAAAGCTTACCCTGAAAGGGTTGTCTAAGAGAACAAGATAGAAAGTAACCAAGTAAAATAGAAAGTGTGTGCATAAATTCAAATTTATACTACCTGTATAAAACAACAAAAACAAATTGTAAGGTCAAAATAATAGCTTCCAAAATTAAATAATATTTGAACCATTAACTACGGCCATAAATGCGACAAAATATATTCCATGTGAAGAGACATCACCATTTTGCCCTTTTCATAAACAGATCCCAGGCCCAAATCTTTCAACTTTCAGTCATACTTACTTTTTGTCCCATTAATCCTTGGTTTCCAGGAAATCCTGGGATTCCCTGAAAAGAAATAAAGTAGATTTTTAATTTAAAAAATTTAGACAGTATAATTAAAGAAGAATGGGCCAAAATGGGAGTTTTAACTTGCAAATGATGCCAATCATCAAGCATAGCTCTGGACAGCATGAAACTGCCATTTATAGGAATTAAATTTTGGAAAAGAAAAAATTTATGGGATTTAATATTATATGAACATGTACTGATATTTACAGCTTTAAATATAGACTTAAGAAAAGAAACTATGAGGATATTAACCTTGGCCTTCTTTCAGAGCAACGTAAGTGATAAAATAAGGATATTTCACTTGACCACTTTCTTACTTTACTTATAGTGATGAACGCAAAAAGACTGTCAAATCATAGGAGTTCAAATGCAACAAAACAGGTCCAAAGGCCTCACAGTTTCTCAACCATAACTAAAACTAATGAAACTAAAGACTTCCCTTCAAACTGAGCCTTGAAACACCCAGGAACTTAACTCCTTATGTAAGATACAGTTCTCTTTCTCCTGATGACTTCCTTGCCAAGACAATTGTGGAGCATATGCAGAGCAGTTTGTGGAGAGACACAAAGAGAGAAGGAAAGAAAATTCATTCACCTGGTTCAACCCAAATGTACAAGTTCTCTAGCAAGATTCAGAGAAAATTAATGCTAATTGTCTAACTTTAAGAATAACGCCAGCACATTTATTGACAGGAAAGTAGTTCCATTGACATTCAATGCATTTACCAAAATGATCGTTTATCACACATATTTATTGAACAGTGATAGTATCGATCAAAATTTATTTCTTCCTAGCCCCTTTCCATTTTCCTAGCTCCTTTCTTGATGACACTTCAATTGAACAAATGACTATCATTTGTTTTGATGTAAATGTATTGACTCTGGCCAAAAAAGGAATTTGGAAGATAGGGAAATTGAGCACCATCAGTATTTCTCTGAAAGCCCTCTGCATCCTCAAGGCTTTCAAAGAACAGCAGTGGTCCTCCATAAATCAGGGCAATGAAATCAAGTATTTTCTTCTGCAGGGAGAGTCTGCCATTGTTTTGATGTCACACCTTAACTATTAACACTTGTCCATGTGGTAGCCACAATTATGGTGCAAGATACAGCACACAGTTCTAGTTTTAAAACCCAAACTTAAATTCCATAAAGTGGAATTCAGTTTGATCCTATTTGGCTCAATTCAATTCACCCTTTGCAGAGAACAAAAGTTGTATGAGAGCGATGACCATCAACTAGGGGCTCACACACTAGTTGAAAACACAAGTCTTTATAAACATACTAACTAGAGAATAAATAAAACAACATAAAAATTTAAAGTAACATTATAATACATGAGCACAGTATGTCCATTAGCACTTTAAAGAGAAATCAAAAGTAAATAATTGAGTGATGAGTATAAAGAAAACAGAGTGATGTGAACTGTGTGCTTGTAAGGCAGAAAATGCCTACTCTCAAAGCAGTCAAAGTCCACTTCAACAGACCACGTTTCAGCATGAAACCATCCAGAACCATATCCTATTCAAATACACACACACAAATTCAGTAAAATGATGAAGGTCTGAATGTAAACAAAATTCAAGTAAAATCTGCCTGTAAACTCTTACCAGATGCAAGGTGGATACAGAGTTCTGCAGCTGCGTCAGTGCTGTGTTGCTTGGCCCCAAGAATTCCTAAAGAGATCCTGCAACTGCCCTGATACCGTCAGACCTGAGAAGCTGACTTTTGTGCCACATAGAAACTTTTGTTACTTAAGGTTTCATCCCTGTTCAAATCTCTATGCTCTTACACAATCTGTATTAGTAGTTATTAGTTACTCCTGTCTCTGCAGCCAACCCCACTGTCAGCAAGCCTACATTTTCACTCTGAAGGAAAAACAAAACTATGCCCAAACATCCCTGAGCAGCACCCAGGCCTCACCTCCTAGAAGGTCTTAAGAGCCCCCATTCTACCCAGATCAGTCCCTGGATTTGATTCAATACCTTTGATTTGAATAATTCTAATACTAAGCATGGTCTACATTAGGACACACCCAAAAATCTTACATTATTTCAACATATCCAATATCTAATATTGAGAGTATTTGGGAGGATTTCAGATTAAGAAAAATAGATTCCTTTGCCTATTTCCTGTCTTCATAAATTAGTCAAACATGAATACATTCGGTCAAAGATATGAAAAGAAGTCATAATATCTTCTAGTTCAACTGTATCGAGAATTATTACTTACTTCATAAATACCAAGCAAAACACATAATACTATATAATATTCAAAATAAAATGTAAAACAATTTATAAAAGCAATTCTTGGCAAAACTAATGTAATACCACAAGCATGCATAGAATAAAAAACTGTTGAGAGAGAGGTTCACGAGAAGAACTGAAATCACTCAGAGCTATATTAGTTAATAAAATCCTCCTAGACAATATTTTCCTGGGTCTCCCAATACGTTCACTGAAATTGACTAAACTTTGCCAATTTTACACTAGTAGAAATATTATTCAAAACCATTTGAGTGTTACCAGTTTGTTGATTCAAAAGTATTTAGTAACAATTACTTCATAGGGTAAATGTTTTTCCAAGCAAACTACTTTATATTTCGTATTCAGCCTGTGTGGTTTTGGGTTCAGGCTACTGTGAACATGTATAAGTAAAGACAGAAGCAAGAATTTTATTTGGTGAGAATAAAGGAACATGTTCCCTCCAGTTCTATGATTTCAGTTTGGGCTTGAAGAAGAGCAGAAAATCAAATGGAAAATCCTGTGTAATGCTGTGGTGAAAGAATGCTGACATGAAAAAATGTTCTAGAAGCTTCTCTGTAACCATTAAACCATTACTGTATAACAAAAAAGTCATTAAAAATAGAAATGCATGATTTAGAATAAAGGGTTTGGCGCCTATTTCCTAGAGACCACTTCATAATGAAGGAAATATGTCCATGATGCATTACTTAGAAAAGACAAGATATCACTTTATACTTTTCCACATGCAATGGAATATTTAACTCCTGAAGTTAGAGCATCTTGGGTCAACTCTGACTAGATTGGGTGCATTCCAGATGGTATGGTTGTTGACTCTTGGATCAAATCTGCTGTTAAGTAATGCAATAATTTCAATGTACAAAAACAAATCTAATCAACTAGTGAAATTTTTAAATAAAAAATTTCAACCTTTCTACAGAGTTTTACAGATATTTATTATCATACAATTATCAAAATATTAGAAGTATATAAAGTTTTCTTCTATTATATCAAGAAGTGATTTGCTCATTCCTAAAGATGCGATTCACAGGGTCACAAAGAGTCGGACAGGACTGAGCAACTGATCTGATCTGATCTGAAAGATGCAATGAATACAAAACACATATATTGACAGTATCATTCTTATTAGCTACAGACATTATAAATGATTATTAATAAAGGCCAGAATAGAAGCAGTTGAAAGTCTGGATTCTGGAGCCTGTCAGACCTTCATCTCGTACTGATTGACTCCAGGCCAGATATTTAAATTAGAATCTCAGTGTCCCCATCTTATACATGATGAAAAATAACAGAACTTAGCTCTCTGGTTGGTATATTATGTCATTGAGTTCTCACCAGCACTTAGCTCAAGCTTCCTGGGTGGCTCAGATGGTAAAGAATCTGCATGCAATGTGGGAGACCTGGGTTTGATCCCTGAGTCAGGAAGATCCCTTGGAGGAGGAAATGGGAACCCACTCCAGTATTCTTGCCTGGAGAATCCCCATGAACAGAGGAGCCTGGCGGGCTACAGTCCATGGGGTCACCAAGAGTCAGACTTGACTGATCAAATAAGCACACAGCACACAGCTCAGAGCTGGGACAAAAATAAACAAATTTGCATCACTTTTCAGAGCTCATTCCTGAAAGTCGCAAAATAAATGAAGTCAATTCTTTTCCAAGACTCAATTTTTGTTTTCCTTCATTTTGAGGATTTTTTTTTTTCTCGTTCCTTCTTCTTTTTTAACATCTTCCCACCTTGACTTCCTCTACCTCATTCCCGAAAGTTCACACTGTTAGAGATGACTCTGGCAATCTAAGGCTTACCACTAGGGGGCACCAACAGGTTAGCATTGCCGCTCATTCACTAACCTTGCCTTTTCATGTTTGGCTGATTCTGACTGCATAAAAATACTATAATGAGGTTCCAGATTAAGATGGAAGATTAGAACGATCCTGAGCTCATCCCCTCTCATGGACACACCAAATCACAACTGCATAGGGAACAACCATCTCTGAGAACAACCTGAAGACTAGCAAGATAGATTTTCTAAAATTTAGGACAAAAGGAAAAGGCTACACAGGGGCAGAGAAGCAATCTGGTTATAATTCTCATCCCCAGTGTGAAGACCCACCAGTGGGAGGGGTATCACAGCTGGAGAGGTGCCCCCTGAGGAGTGAGGGGTGTGAGCTCCATGTCAAGATTCCCAGCCTGAGGCCCTACATTGGGAAGATGAGTTCCATAACATTTGGCTTTGAAAACCAGTGGCTTTGAAAACTCGCTCCAAGTCCCAGGACAGATAGAGCAGCTTGAAAAGCTCCTGGGTCATATGAGAAGGAGATCCTTTGAATAATTTATGGCAGGTGCTGGGGGACAGGGATCTGGTGGAACTTCTCTGGGATCAGAAGTGCTGGTAGGCATCATTCTTTTTCACTCTCCACCTAGCTGGCCTGGTACTTCTGTCATTTTCTATCAACCTAGATAATACCATGCATCCCTTTCCCCAGCATTCCCCAGAGGACCTGCCCTCACTGCCTACTGTAAAGCACCTCCCTCCCCATCCTACACAGCAGGCTGCCCCAGCACCCCTCCAGAGCAGCTCCTGATCCAGGGAGTCAACCCACACATCAGGGAGCCTGCACCCATCACAGCCCAATCACAAGAGGAGGACACATGTGACCCACACAGGAGATACCCCAGGAGCACCTGACTCTGGTGACCAGAGGGGACTGTACCACTCAGCTCCACAGGACATCTTGTACATAAGACTGTCCTTTCAAATCTGGGAGATGTAGCTATTATACCTAATACATAGAAAGAGACATACAGATTTAGGCAAAGTGAAGAGATGAAAGAATACCTTCTGCTCTTCTGCATGAAAGAAAAAGACAAAACCTCAGAGAGAGAACTAAATGAAATGGAGATAAGACATTTTCCAGATAAAGAGTTCAAAGTAATAGTCTCAGAGATGCTCACTGAACTCTGGAGACAAATGGCCTAACTCAGTGAGAACATCCATAAAGAGATAGAAAAAAAAAATTTTTTTAAAGCAACAAGAACTTAAGAATACTGAATATGAAATGAAACACAGACTGGAAGGAATCAACAACAGATTAGAGAATGCAGAAAAATGGATCAGTGATCTGGAGGACACAGTAGTGAAAATCACCCAACAGGAGAAGAAAAAAATTAGGATAATTTAAGGGATGTCTGGGACAACACCAAGCACACCACCATTTACATTATAGGGGTTCTAGAAGGAGAAGCAGAGAAGGCACTGGCACCCCACTCCAGTACTCTTACCTGGAAAATCCCATGGACAGAGGAGCCTGGTAGGCTGCAGTCCATGGGGTAGCTAAGAGTCAGACATGACTGAGCGACTTCACTTTCACTTTTCACTTTCATGCATTGGAGAAGGAAATGGCAACCCACTCCAGTGTTCTTGCCTGGAGAATCCCAGGGACGGGGGAGCCTGGTGGGCTGCTGTCTATGGGGTTGTACAGAGTCAGACATGACTGAAGGGACGACAGAGGATGAGATGGCTGGATGGCATCACTGACTCGATGGACATGAGTCTCCGTGAACTCCGGGAGTTGGTGATGGATTCATGGGGTCACAAAGAGTCGGGCACGACTGAGGGACTGATCAGTTCAGTTACTCATTCGTGTCCGAATATTTGCGACACCATGGACTGCAGCACGCCAGGCTTCCCTGTCCATCACCAGCTCCTGGAGCTTGCTCAAACTCATGTCCATCAAGTTAGTGATGCCATCCAAGCATCTCATCCTCTGTCATCCCATTCTCCTCCTGCCTTCAACCTCTCCCAGCATCAGGGTCTTTTCCAATGAGTCAGTTCTTTACATCAGGTGGCCAAAATATTGGAGTTTCAGCTTCAGCATCAGTCCTTCCAATGAACAGTCAGGGCTGATTTCCTTTAGGATTGACTGGTTTGGTATTGGCACAAACATAGACCCACAGATCAATGGAACAGAATAGATAGCCTGGAAATAAACCCACACTTAATTTACAAATAAAAAGCCAAGAATATAGTGGGGGGGAAGTCTCTTCAGTAACTGAGATGGGAAAACTGGAGTTACATGCAAAATAATCAAACTGGAGCACTGTCTTACACCATAACTCAAAATGGATTA
>NW_011494842.1:2337293-2338209 GCF_000754665.1 Bison bison bison | reverse complement strand
AAATGGATTAAAGACATAAAAGTAAGACCTGAAACCATAAAACTCCAGGAGAAATTTTTTGGATCCATCTCCTCAAGCAAGAACAACAAAACCACAAATAAACAAATGGGACTATATCAAACTAAAAAACTTTCATACTGAAGGAAACCATAAACAAAATGAAAAGGTAACCTACTGGATGGGAGAAGATATTTGCAAATTATGTATCTGATCAGATCAGTCACTCAGTTGTGTCAGACTCTTTGCAACCCCATGAATCGCAGCACGCCAGGCCTCCCTCTCCATCACCAACTCCTGGAGTTCACTCAGACTCACGTCTATTGAGTCAGTGATGCCATCCAGCCATCTAATCCTCTGGCGTCCCCTTCTCCTCCTGCCCCCAATCCCTCCCAGCATCAGAGTCTTTTCCAATGAGTCATCTCTTCGCATGAGGTGGCCAAAGTACTGGAGTTTCAGTTTCAGCATCATTCCTTCCAAAGAAATCCCAGGGCTGATCTCCTTCAGAATGGACTGCTTGGATCTCCTTGCAGTCTGAGGGACTCTCAAGAGTCTTCTCCAACACCACAGTTCAAAAGCATCAATTCTTTGGTGCTCAGCCTTCTTCACAGTCCAACTCTCACATCCATACATGACCACAGGAAAAACCATAGCCTTGACTAGACGAACCTTTGTTGGCAAAGTAATGTCTCTGCTTTTCAATATGCTATCTAGGTTGGTCATAACTTTCCTTCCAAGGAGTAAGTGTCTTTTAATTTCATGGCTGCAGTCACCATCTGCAGTGATTTTGGAGCCCAGAAAAATAAAGTCTGACACTGTTTCTACTGTTTCCCCATCTATTTCCCATGAAGTGATGGGACCAGATGCCATGATCTTTGTTTTCTGAATGTTGAGCTTTAAGCCAACTTTTTCACTCTCC
>NW_011494842.1:2331092-2337193 GCF_000754665.1 Bison bison bison | reverse complement strand
GTCTGTTGTTCCATGTCCAGTTCTAACTGTTGCTTCTTGATCTGCATACAAATTTCTCAAGAGGCAGATCAGGTCGTCTGGTATTCCCATCTCTTTCAGAATTTTCCACAGATAGAGGGTTAAAATTCAAAATATACAAAGAGTTCATATGTCAACATCAAAAAAATAATTAATCCAATTAAAAAATGGGAAGTGGACCTGAAAAGGAATTTCTCCAAGAAAAGCATACAGATGGCCAAATACACATGAAAAGATGCTCAACATTGCTAATCATCAGGGAAATGCAAATTAAAATCACAATGAGATATCACTTCACACCTGTAAGTATGGCTATTAACAAATAGACAAAAAATAACAAGTATTGGTAAGGACGTAGAGAAAAGAGAATCCTTGTGCACTGCTGGTGGGAGTGTAAATTGCTACAGCCACTGTGGAAAATAGTAGGGAGGTCCATCAAAAAACTAAGAATAGAATTACCATATGGCCCAACAATCCCTCAAAGTGATAGTCACCAGAGGGGATGGGTAGGGTGCTGGGCAAAACAGGTGAAGGAATTAACAGGCACAAATTTTCAGTTATAAGACAAACAAGCCTCAGGGATGTGCAGATGTGCTGTACAACACAGGGAATAGAGTACATAATATTGTAATAATTTGGCATGGTGACATGGTTACTAGACTTACTGAGGCTATCAATTCATAAAGAACAGAAATGTCTCATTATAATGTAGTATGGTGATATTGTAACCTGAAAATACTGTAATACTCTATGCAAACTATACTTCATTTTTTAAAAAGGGAAAATGCTATAATGACATTGACTTTTTAAATATTTTAAGTATGTTTCATTACTATTTTTGAGAAAGAAATATGTTTGCAGTGGAACTCTGCAATGTTTTCAATTTTTTTTTTAATTCCACACTAACTGACAGATCATTACAAATGATGTACAAAAGGTTATTTTGCAGTGAAATAATTCTGAAGAGAAGTAACATAATCATAGCTGCCAGACCAAAAAGCAACCATTATACAAGTACTTGCAATAAATCCTTATAAGGAAATTATCAGTTTTATGACACCCTTTAAAACAGTTTTACTACTCCCTTTCATCTTTAAGGGGACGGAAAGGAATCTAAGAAACAAAGGTTGAAGTTATTCTTCCTAGTCTACAGACTAGGACTCACTTGGAGATGGACTCAAAATAGCCAAAGATCATTTCAACAGAAAATGCCTTGTAAATAATTTTGATCTACTTGTGTTTATATATAACAGAAAATACCACCAGTTTGACATAATAAGCTACAGAATGAGACCAGGGCTATCATAGGAAGACTCTCTGGAGAGCCCATGCAAAGTTGATTCATTCTACCGGCATTTTTCTTTTGCACCTAAAGTCACCTCTTCATTTTCTCTTTTTCTTTAAAAATTTGTATTGACATATAGTTGATTTACAATGCTGCATTCGTTTCAAGCGTACAGCTAGTGATTCAGTTATTTGGTGGTGGTGTTCAGTCGCTCAGTCGTGTCTGACTCTGATCCCATGAATTGCAGCACGCCAGGCATCTCTGTCCTTCAGCATTTCTCAGAGATTCCTCAAACTCATGTCCATTGAGTCCGTGATGCCATCCAACCATCTCATCCTCTGTCGTCTCCTTCTCCTCTTGCCTTCGATCTTTCCCATATCAGGGTCTTTTCTAACGAGTAAGCTCTTTGCATCATGTGGCCAAAGTATTGGAGTTTCAGCTTCAAAACCAGTCCTTCCAATTAATATTCAGAGTTGATTTCTTTTAGAATGGACTGATTTGATTTCCTTGCAGGCCAAGGCACTCTCAAGAGTCATCTCCAACACCAAAGTTCAAAAGTATCAATTCTTTGGCATTCAGCCTTCTTTATGGTCCAACTATCACATCCATATGACTACTGGAAAAATCATAGCTTTGACTAGATGTACCTTTGTTGGCAAAGTAATGTCTCTGCTTTTTAATATGCTGTCTAGGATGATCATTTCTTTTCTTCCAAGGAACAAGCGTATTTTAATTTCATGGCTGCAGTCACCGTCTGCAGTGATTTTAAAGCCCCCAAAAATAAAGTCTCTGTTTCCATTGTTTACCCTTCTATTTGCCATAAGTGATGGGACCAGATGCCATGATCTTAGTTTTCTGAATGTTCAGTTGTAAGTCAGCTTTTTCACTCTCCTCTTTCACTTTCATCAAGAGGCTCTTTAGTTCCTCTTCATTTTCTGCCATAGGGTGGTGTCATCTGCATATCTGAGGTTATTGATTTTTCTCCCAGCAATCTTGATTCTGGTTTGTGATTCATCCAGCCCAGAATTTCACATGATGTACTTTGCATATAAGTTAAATAAGCAGGGTGACAATATAGAGCCTTGATGTACTCCTTTCCCAATTTGGAATCAGTCTGCTGTTCCATATCTGGTTCAAGCTGTTGCTTCTTGACCTGCATACAGATTTCTCAAGAGGCAGGTCAGGTGGTCTGGTATTCCCATCTCTTTCAGAATTTTCCACAGTTTGTTGTGATCCACACAGTCAGTGGCTCTAGTGTCAATGAATCAGAAGTAGATTTTATCTGGAATTCTCTTGCTTTTTCAATGATCCAACAGATGTTGGCAATTTCGTCTCTGGTTCCTCTGCCTTTTCTAAATCCAGCTTGAACATCTAGAAGTTCTCAGTTCTTGTACCGTTGAAGCCTGGCTTGGAGAATTTTGAGCATTCTTTTTTTTTTTTATTTTTTTTATTTTTAAACTTTACGTAATTGTATTAGTTTTGCCAAATATCAAAATGAATCCATCACAGGTATACATGTGTTCCCCATCCTGAACCCTCCTCCCTCCTCCCTCCCCATACCATCCCTCTGGGTCGTCCCAGTGCACTAGCTCCAAGCATCCAGTATCGTGTATTGAACCTGGACTGGCATCTCGTTTCTTACATGATATTTTACATGTTTCAATGCCATTCTCCCAAATCTTCCCACCCTCTCCCTCTCCCACAGAGTCCATAAGACTGTTCCATACATCAGTGTCTCTTTTCCTGTCTCGTACACAGGGTTATTGTTATCATCTTTCTAAATTCCATATATATGCGTTAGTATACTGTATTGGTGTTTTTCCTTCTGGCTTACTTCACTCTGTATAATAGGCTCCAGTTTCATCCACCTCATTAGAACTGATTCAAATGTATTCTTTTTAATGGCTGAGTAATACTCCATTGTGTATATGTACCACAGCTTTCTTATCCATTCATCTGCTGATGGACATCTAGGTTGCTTCCATGTCCTGGCTATTATAAACAGTGCTGCGATGAACATTGGGGTGCACGTGTCTCTTTCCCTTCTGGTTTCCTCAGTGTGTATGCCCAGCAGTGGGATTGCTGGATCATAAGGCAGTTCTATTTCCAGTTTTTTAAGGAATCTCCACACTGTTCTCCATAGTGGCTGTACTAGTTTGCATTCCCACCAACAGTGTAAGAGAGTTCCCTTTTCTCCACACCCTCTCCAACATTTTTTATTTGTAGACTTTTGGATCGCAGCCATTCTGACTGGTGTGAAATAGCATTCTTTGCTAGAATGTGAGATGAGTGCAATTGTGTGACAGTTTGAACATTCTTTGGCATTGCCTTTCTTTGGGATTGGAATGAAAACTCACCTTTTCCAGTCCTGTGGCCACTGCTGGGTTTTCCAAATTTGCTGGCATATTGAGTGCAGTACTTTCACAGCATCATCTTTTAGGATTTGAAATTGCTCAGCTGGAATTACATCACCTCCACTAGTTTTGTTTGTAACCCACTTGACTTCACATTCAAGGATATCTGGCTGTAGGTGAGTGATCACACCATTGTGGTTATCTGCGTCATTAAGATCTTTTCTGTATAGTTTTTCTATGTATTCCTGCTACCTCTTCTTATTATCTTTTGCTTCTGATAGGTCCATACTGTTTCTGTCCTTTATTATAAGTGCCCATCTTTGCATGAATATCTCTGATTTTTTTGAAGAGATCTCTAGTCTTTCCCATTCTATTGTTATCCTCCATTTCTTTGTACTGATCACTTAGGAAGTCTTTCTTATCTCTCCTTGCTTTCTTTGGAACTCTGCATTCTAAGGGTATATCTTTCCTTTTCTCTTTTGCCTTTCACTTCTCTTCTTTCCTCAGCTATTTGTAAGTTATACATGTAACATCCATTCTGTTTCAGATTCTTGAGTTATACATATACATATATCCATTCTGTTTCAGATTATTTTCCTGTATAGGTTATTAGAGTATTGAGAACAGTTCTCTGTGTTATACAGCAGGTCCTTGTTAGTTAGCTATGTTTTATATAGCAGTACTCTTGCCTGGAAAATCCCAGGGACAGAGGAGCCTGGTAGGCTGCAGTCCATGGGGTCGCGAAGAGTCGGACATGACTGAGTGACTTCACTTTCACTTTTCACTTTCATTCACTGGAGAAGGAAATGGCAACCCACTCCAGTGTTCTTGCCTGGAGAATCCCAGGGACAGCGGAGCCTGGTGGGCTGCCATCTATGGGGTCACACAGAGTCAGACACGACTGAAGCGACTTAGCAGCAGCAGCAGCAGTATATATGTTAATCCCAATATTCTATTTTTTTAATCCAAGAAGATATTCTAATGAATTTTGCTGTTGTTAAAGTATTGTTTTTCATGACAAGAAAAATCTTATCAAATTGAAATAATACACCCGATAACCCAGAGGATGCAAGGAAAAGGACTGAGAGATCCAGGGGCAGAAACTGTACTGCCATATCACAGGAAAGTCATGTAGCTTTCCTGAACCCCCAAATCTGGGAAAGTAACCTATCTGTCGACATAAGTGAGTCAAAAGTGATCATGCCTGTGATGTACAGTACCTAGTAAAAGGATAGATGTCTGTAGATGTAAGTAAAACTAAAAACAATTCCACTTGAAAGATAAAGTTCCTAAATCATACCAGAGTTGTTCTAAAGTGAGCTCTGACCCTCTGAAAACCTATAAAGTGCGGGCTACACTTTTGGTTCCATGGAACTCAAATTGTGGCAAATTTCTCATTAAGGAGAAAATAGGAAATGAATTTTTCCAAGACCTTTTCAGCTGACTCAGTGGCTAAGTAAAAATTGTACATCTTTTTTTTTTTTTTTTTTCAGAAAAATCTGAAAATTGTATTTCTTTTTCTTTTTTTGCAATTTCACATATGCTGGAAGTCATCAAACAAAAAAATATTTTAAAACAGCAAATCAAGGTGAAGCTAGTTTGATGAACAAAACAGATGAATGTTTAACCTTAGTTAATTTATATGGTTAAAAAAAAAAACCACTTATTTGAAAATTGTATTAAATTTGCTATCTTCTATGTATCTTATGGACTTCCCTGGTGGCTCAGATGATAAAGAGTCCACCTGCAATGCAGGAGACTTAGGTTCAACCCTTGGGTTTGGAAGGAAATGGCAACGCATTCCAATATTCTTGCCAAGAGAATTTCATGGATAGAGGAGCCTGGCGGACTACAGTCCATGGGATCACAGTCAGACATGACTGAGCAACTTTCACTAATGTGTTTTAATTATAATAATATTTTTGAAATGCTGTGTATACTATCACACGTAACCAGTGCATACAATGCATATCTCCATTTTTCCTATTGAAACACAATGAGATGATCGATTAATTAACAGTCACTAATGGAAAAATCATCACACTGGAGTAAAAGCTTCACACATGAATTTGGGTGGGCAGGAAACAAAATATTTAGTCCATAACATGACCCAATAATTTTCCGTTGTATGGAAATACTACATTTTGCTTATCATTTCACTAGTTGACAGGCATTCAGGTTGTTCCCACTTTTTGGTTATTTTGAATGACGCTACTATGAACACTTGTACACAAGTTGTGTGCGGATGCATGCTTTCAGTATACCCATGTGTCTTGGGTATACACCTAGGCATGGAACTGCTAGCTCATATAATGACTCTATGTTTAACCATTCAAGGAACTGCCAATCTGATTTCTCAATGGCTGTACCATTATATATATATATCAGATCAGATCAGATCAGTCGCTCAGTTGTGTCCGACTCTTTGTGACATATATATATAT
>NW_011494842.1:2321512-2330992 GCF_000754665.1 Bison bison bison | reverse complement strand
ATATAATTTATATATATATTTGTTGCTGTACCAGCAATATATTAAGACTCTGATTTCTCCAAATCTTCACCAATGCTTATTATTGTCTGTCTTTCTTATTATAACCATCCATCTTATTGGGTGTGAAGTAATATCTCATTGTGGTTTTGATTTTTATTTCCCTAATGACTAATAATATTGAATGTGCTTTCACGTGTTTATTGTCATTTTTCTTTTTCTTTTTTTTTTTTTAGTGTTCTCACACATTAATTTTTTTTTCTTGGAGTATAGTTGATCTGGAGTACAGCAAGAAGGTCCAAATAGTCCATCCTAAAGGAAATCAATCCTGAACATTCATTGGAAGGACTGATGCTGAAGCTGAAACTCCAATACTTTGGCCACTGGATGCGAAGAACCTGACTCATTGGAAAAGACCCTGATACTGGGAAAGATTGAGGGCAGGAGGAGAAGGGGACGACAGAGGATGAGATGGTTGGATGGCATCACCAACTCAATGAACATGAGTTTGAGTAAACTCCAGGAGTTGGTGATGGACAGGGAAGCCTGGTTTGCTGCAGTCCATGGGGCCACAAAGAGTCGGACATGACTGAGTTAATTAACTGAACTGAAAGGAAAAATACACAAGAATACACAGAAGAACTGTACAAAAAAGGTCTTATTGACCTGGATAACCACGATAATGTGATACCTCACCTAGAGCCAGACGTCTTGGAGTGTGAGGTCAAGTGGGCCTTAGGAATTCTCACAATCAACAAAGCTAGTGGAGGTGATGGAACTCCAGCTGAGCTATTTCAAATCCTAAAAGATGATGCTTTTATAGTGCTGCACTCAATATGTCAGCAAACATGGAAAATTGAGCAGTGGCCACAAGCCTGGAAAAGGTCAGTTTTCATTTCAATCCCAAAGAAGAACAATGCCAAAGAATGTTCAAACTACCACACAATTGTACTCATTTCACATTAGCAAGATAATGCTCAAAATCCCTCAAGCTAGGCTTCAACAGTACATGAACTGAGAACTTCCAGATGTATAAGCTAAATTTAGTAAAGTCAGGAATCAGAGATCAAATTGCCAACATCCACTGGATCATAGACAAAGCAAGTAAATTCCAGAAAAACATCTGCTTCATTGATTATGTAAAGCCTTTGACTGTATGGAAAATTCTTCAAGAGATGGGAATATCAGACCACCTCACCTGCCTCCTGAGAAACTTGTATGTCAGTCAAGAAGCAACAGTTAGAACTAGATATGAAACAATGGACTGGTTCCAAATTATATTGTCACTCTGCTTATTTAACTTATGTACAGAGTATATCATGTGAAATGCCAGGCTGAATGAAGCTCAAGCTGGAATCAAGATTGCCAGGAGAAATATCAGTAACGTCAGATATGGAGATGACACCATTCTAATGGCAGAAAGTGAAGAAGAGCTAAAGAACCTCTTGATGAAAGTGAAAGAGGAGAGTGAAAATTTTGTCTTAAAACTGAACATTCAGAAAACTAAGATCATGGCATCTGGTCCCATCACTTTATGGCAAATAGATGGGGAAAAAATGGAAACAGTGACAGATTTCATTTTCTTGGGCCCCAAAATCACCGTGGACACTGACTGCAGCCATGAAATTAAGAAACAACTCTCCTGAAAATTATTTGTGTTGGAGTATTTTTGATTTATGAATTTCTACCAATTGAATTTTCATATGCCTCTTTGATTAAAAACTACTATAGATCATTCTCTCACCAGTCTTTAACCTTTCATCAAACAGAAAAAAAAAATCTTCACACTCTCCCTTTCATGATTAACTTCACTTGTCTTTAATGGCTTTCAACAGTCTTTGGCCACCTGATGCAAAGAGCTGACTCATTTGAAAAGACTATGATGCTGGGAAAGATTGAAGGCAGGAAGAAAAGGGGACAACAGAGGATGAGATGGTTGGATGGTATCACTGACTCGATAGACATGGGTTTGGGTGGAATTTGGGAGTTGGTGATGGACAGCGGGGCCTGGCATGCTGCAGTTCATGGGATCCAAAGAGTCTGACATGACTGAGTGACTGAACTGAAGTGAACTGAACAGTCTTAATCCACAGTAGGATTTTGATACACTCTTCTGTACAACATATGTTTCTTGAGTGAATTTTCTGTTTTCCTAACTAGAGAATAAATGTTCCAACTAAAACCACTTGGTACAGTGTTGTATTTCCCATGATTGCTCAGCAAATATTTGCACCTAACTACCCATCTTAATAAGAGCTGTCAACAATTCTAAAGCTCTCTGTGTATGTGTCACTCAGTCTTGTCGGACTCTTTGCCACCATATGGACGGTAGCCTGCCTGTCTCCTCTGTCAATGGGATTTCTCAGGCAAGAATACTGTAGTGGGTTGCCATTTCCTCCTCCAGGGGATCTTCCTGACCCCGGGATCAAATCCACATCTCCTGCGTCTCCTCCATTGGCAGGTGGATTCTTTATCACTGTGCCACCTAGGAAGCCCCTAAAGCTCTCTACTAGTGGTTTTAATCCAGTTTTAATATATATTGTTAAGAAGTTGTTCATATTTCACCTAAATCCATCAATAAAGCATCTTCTTTTTCCACAGACAGCAGAAAGGAAGAATATTGTATCACAACAAAAATTATTCATAGTTCTAAGAACAAATAAATCACTATGCAATTCCTTTACTCTAATTTTAATTTTTACTTTATAAATTACTCTTTGTACTTTATTTTCAAGAAATATTTTTATTTAAAAAGTCTAAGAACTTATGTTATAATTAAATTACTAAAATAAATGCATATTCTGATATCTTGTGTTGATCATTTTCATTTGATTAGATTAATTGTGAACCATTAGAGCAGTACAGGACTTCTGGAATGTATTAATAAATACTAGTCTACTCATGATTAATCTTTTGTTAAAACATACCTTTTTTTCTATAACTTCCAAAGTGTGAATCTTTGCCAAAAGCATTTCAAAGCGATAATCTTTTAATGAAGCAAGATCAAAATCACGTAAGAAGCTAATAGTTAACTGATAGCTAATAGTTCTAGGTATTTAGTTTATAAAATCAAGACCGAGAAACACACCTAAGTACAACTAAACTACTTCTATTTCAAACAATGGAACACTTTAGTTCAGTATTAAAAGTTACAAAAGTCATTTTATAAACTAAGTACCTAGAACTATTAGCAATCAGTTAACTAATTATTAGCTTCTTTTCTGATTCTCAAAAATAAAAATGTATTTTTGATATAAGCAAAAATGTATTTTGATATAAGCAAATGTATTTTGCTTAAAAATGTATTTTGATATAAGCAAAAATTTTCAAGTGCTTTTTCAGAAATTCCCCATCTATTTTTTCACCTCCCTTAAACATACCTAGAATATCAATGACATTCTGGTGTCAACTCTCAAGGCATTGAAACATTTGATTCAGTTTTCAGTGTGATACACACTCAAGCATTTCGAAATCTTTTTTAAAAAATAGAAACCAAGAAAGAGATCTTTAAAATGAAATGATCTAGTTACCAAAAGATGCACTCCATCAGCTCATACAAAAAAAACATAGCTACCATACCTATGAAAGCAGAAAGAATGTGAAATTTCCTTATTTCATCTGCTAACATACCCATCTAGATAGATCATGAACCGAGAATTACAATAAAATATGCCCTTGTCTTGAACAACACTGTTTTGTTAATTATGTATTTTCATGCCTTGAAAAAAGAACTTATTGGGACTAATTCAAGAGTATCATATAAGAACCTTATAGCAAAAGTTTTTAATGAAAGTATACAAAACCTCCCTTGGTCCCATTATGACTGCAGAAGATAATTTTAAAGCCAAAATCTTAAAAGCCTTGAAATCTAGACTCAATATCCTATACCAATTGTAGTGCCAGTTTCCTTTCAACCACTCTCTTCAAAACAGAGATGAGTGTCATCAATCCCCACACCAGCAGAAATACAGAGCCCCCTGGAAGCAACTAAGACATTCCATCAACTCAAAGAATTTGTCCCCTCTTCTGAGAATAAATCATGCATCCTTTCATACATTCAACTGAATTTATTCATCTTGTCACTTCAGGATTCAAGAAAGCCTCTTTCAAATTAAAGAAATGAATCAAGAAGAAGATTCTAATAAAGAATTATTAAATGCTTACGAACAGTCTAACAATGATTTTAAAAGATTTCTTCAAAACATCAGTAAGAAACATAATCAGTACCATAATTCACAGAGCTTCTAAATTTAAAATCCACAGTGTTGTTTTATAAAGTTCTTCGATGGTGGTCAGATTTTACTATATCAGTGGAATCATTTGTAACAGGAAAGAAACACATTCATAAGTAAACCTAGTGGGACTTGATGAACTAATTTGTAGATAACAGGCCAACGCTTGCTTTTAAGATTAAAGGATATTTTTGCGGTCATGACAATGCCAAACATCATTCTTTGGGAGACCAAAAAGTTGCATATACTGGTTACAAATGTATTAAAACCTGTAGACCAATGGGATGTTTATGTGTTTTAATTCAAAATGCACTCTAAGAGTTATTCTCAATCAGGTTTTAAAACAAACCCTGGAACTAGCACTATTACAATAATAAAGACAATTGAATTTTCAAAATGTTCTCAGTTGTTAAATGTGAGTTGCCTTCACCCTAAGTGCCTTGTGAAATTCTTAACAGCAGATATCAGGTTTAAAAGGTTGTTTCACTCAACACATACCAAGGAGGTGCCACTCCTGGTTCCTGAAAGAGGAGTTCGGGGAAAAAAAAAAATCTTACGAATATGTACTGACTGTAAAAAGCTTGCCATACAATTGCAAATCAAATAAGAGCAACATCAAAACTAGTGGGGTTTTTGTTTCCTCTTACCTTTCTCCTTTACGTAAAAAATAAAGCCAAGTGAGCAAATAAAGACATGCCCACATTGCTAGTATATAATAAAGTGGATTATTCCACGTGGGAAACACGATAGCAATTCAACATTAACTTCCCTCAAGGATTTTCTGCCCCTGACCTCTGTGCATAAAATGGCATGTCAAATAATCGCACCACAGAAAAGGTGAGGAAACAAAAAACCTACTTGTCTCTTGAGTAAACGATAATTTGGACCACCTCAGCAGTTAACACACACTACAAAGAGAAGCATAAGATGTGGTTTAGCGAGAATTCAAAAGGTATGAGGAAATGAAACAAAAGCCTCTATGAGTCAATGTCCTCAAATACAATACAATGATCCCCACATCTGCATCTCTGGAAAAATGATACGGCAAGTGTGTGCAAAATAAAATGACTTGAGGCATCCTTAACAAAGAAAGATGTGCTCACCTCCATAGATCCAGGAAGTGTGGCATCCTTTCCTTCATCCTCGTGGGGCTCCAGAGATCTTAGCTCAAAGAGTGGAACCCAAGTCCTGCCTGCAAGTCCTCACCAAGAGCCATTGCACCCTGAGCACAGTGGGTGGGCTGGTGATCAGAGAACTAAGGATGTGATGGATCAGACACTTGAGAGGAAAAGCTATGATAAACACAAGACATTGCTGGGCTCCAACCAGCACAGAACAGCTATGATGAACAGCGGGGAAAACGATGACAGTTCAGATAACTTGGTCACCAACCCCCGGCAAAAGCCAAGTAGCTGACTGACATGCTAATTTGTCAAAAATGAATGTGCACAGTTATTGTGTCAACTGCAAGTAAATTTGGCATGATGCTGTTCCCTTACTGCCCTGTCTCCCCATCCACCTAACTGCACAAGGTAAATTCAGAGTGATTTAGTAAGAAGTTAAGAAAACACATTTCCAACAACTGAGAATTCCCTGAAGCAATCTGATTTTGTGCCATTCTTTGGCACAAAAATGGAAATACAACCTGACACACTTAATATGTTTGAAAACCCAAGAAACACTGCAAAACACGCAAAAGCCAGGCCTTATATTTTTATAATGTATTAAATAACCATATCATGCTCACAGGAGAAAATAAAACAGACACGCAAAAAGCAGGCATCAAAACGCAAACTGGGGAGGAAAAATAAGCAGAGTAACCAAAACGTGATTAAACCAAACTTTTGTCATGTAGACTCTTCCTTATGCATACATATTCAGAGAGTATGATATTTTATATAAACACAGAATATTATATTTTTATACTATGGTTTATATACATGATAAAGTATCAGACTTTATTATATTCCAAGGGATCTTCCCAACCCAAGGATCAAACCCAGGTCTTCCACTTTGTAGGCAGATTCTTTACCAGCTAAGCTACCAGGGAAGCCCAAGAATACTTGAGTGGGTATCCTATACCTTCTCCAGCAGACCACCCCAACCTAGGAATCGAACCGGGGTCTCCTGCATTGCAAGCAGATTCTTTACCAGCTGAGCTACCAGGGAAACCATTATATTTTATGTAAACATAGAATATTATATTTTTATACTATTGTTTACATACATAATAATGTATCAGACATTTAAGTTATTCCAATTTTGCAATATGATGAATAGTACAGAGCAGACAGATGGGATGAAAGTTACTAAACAAAATAATGCAAAAATGTAGAAAAATATGAAATGAACAAAAGAAGTTTTCCAAAACACATGAGAGGTTAACAAAATTGATGAATCAGAAAATTCTAATGATTGAAGAGCTTTGCTTTTAACCAAATTGTCATTTAAACCTGTTTATCTACTTGCTTTGAACCCAAATATTTTTAATCAACACATGTGCTATGAAGAGTTTAGTGTGTATCAGTACGGGCTTTTTACATAGATCTGTTACATAAATGGTGGTTAAAGATTAGACTAGTGTACTCATCTCCCAAGGCTGCTATAAAAATTTACCATAAACTTAGTAGCTGAAAGCGACAGAATGCTATTCTCTCACAGCTCTAGAGGCTGGAAGTCTGCACTCCCCCAGAGGCTCCAGGGGAGGCCATCCCTTGCCTTTTCTGCCTTCTTGCCAGCATCCCTTGGTTTGCGGCCCCATCACTCCAATATCACTGTCTCCCTTGAGAAACTTCAGTTCTGCTCTTGACTGGTTAGATCTGCTTCCCTTCAGATAAGCCAGGATAGCCCATATCAAAGATCCTTAATCACACCTACAAAGACCCTCTATTCAGAAACAATAACATTTACATGTTTTAGTTATTAAGATCTGATACCCTGGCAGGGAACACTTTTCAGTCTACTATACCTAGTAGATTCTTAGAAATTCTAGAAATCTACCTAGTAGATTTATAGAAAGTCTTCTAAAACTGTCTTGAATTTGACCTACTTTTTCTTATTGGAACTACATTAGTCCCCATTTTCTATATCTATACTAATTATGCAAATCATGGGCCTCTTCTTTAAATGGCTTTGCTACTGTCCCATTTGAAAATATCATAGGATCACCTCCCCAGCTGAAATAAATTCTTCTTGACTCTACTTCCTGTTCATTGCTTGGTCTTCTTGCACCTCCATCTGTGAGGTAAGACTTTGAGAACTATCCTTTTTCATATTGCTCACATCCAATTGACCCCTGGGCATTGTTGTTGCTTTTTTTCAGTTCAGTTCAGTCGCTCAGTCATGTCCAACTCTTTGCGACCCCATGAATTGCAGCATGCCAGGCCTCCCTGTCCATCACCAACTCCCAGAGTTCACTCAGATTCACGTCCATCGAGTCAGTGATGCCATCCAGCCATCTCATCCTCTGTCGTCCCCTTCTCCTCCTGCCCCCAATCCCTCCCAGCATCAGAGTCTTTTCCAATGAGTCAACTCTTCCCATGAGGTGGCCAAAGTACTGGAGTTTCAGCTTTAGCATCATTCCTTCCAAAGAAATCCCAGGGCTGATCTCCTTCAGAATGGACTGGTTGGATCTCCTTGCAGTCTGAGGGACTCTCAAGAGTCTTCTCCAACACCACAGTTCAAAAGCATCAATTCTTTGGTGCTCAGCCTTCTTCACAGTCCAACTCTCACATCCATACATGACCACAGGAAAAACCATAGCCTTGACTAGATGAACCTTTGTTGGCAAAGTAATGTCTCTGCTTTTGAATATGCTGTCTAGGTTGGCCATAACTTTCCTTCCAAGGAGTAAGCGTCTTTTAATTTCATGGCTGCAGTCACCATCTGCAGTGATTCTGGAGCCCAAAAAATTAAGTCTGACACTGTTTCCACTGTTTCCCCATCTATTTCCCATGAAGTGATGGGACCGGATGCCATGATCTTTGTTTTCTGAATGTTGAGCTTTCAGCCAACTTTTTCACTCTCCACTTTCCCTTTCATCAAGAGGCTTTTTAGTTCCTCTTCACTTTCTGCCATAAGGGTGGTGTCATCTGCATATCTGAGTTTCATTTCAAAGTAGACGCCCTGTCCTCTTCCCGACGCTGAGTGTCCCTCCTTCGGTGGGAGGTGGGGCTGCAGGGCTCAGCTGGCCTCCTGCCTGCTCTGCCCTCCGCCTCAGCCCACTTCCCATTCTCATTTCTGCTGTTGGAGTGACATTCCTGAAATGTCCCTGAACACCTTGCTTCCCTCCTTAGAACCCTGACAGCTCTCAGATTCAGGTGCAAATAGTACAGACATACAAGACACGTTTTAATTTGGCCTCTACCTACCCCTGCAACCTCATTTATTATTTCTATCCCATGCCCTCCATCTGTTCTAAGCAGTCAACTAATGCCAGTTTTCTCACGTTTTGGAACATGTTACAGGTTGCTGCCTTAGGAGGCCAAACAACTGCTGCTAAGTCGCTTCAGTCATGTCTGACTCTGTGGGACCCCATGGACTGCAGCCAACCAGACTTCTCCGTCCATGGGGTTCTCCAGGCAAGAACACTGGAGTGGGTTGCCATTTCCTTCTCCAATGCATGAAAGTGGAAAGTGAATGTGAAGTCGCTCAGTCGTGTCCAACTCTTAGCGACCCCATGGATTGCAGCCTACCAGGCTCCTCCATCCATGGGATTTTCCAGGCAACAGTACTGGAGTGGGGTGCCATTGCCTTCTCCCGGCCAAACAACTAGACAACTCTTATTCCTCCTCCAGAATTTGGCCAAGAGAGCATCTTGTTTACTCTTTAAATAGATAAATTTTATACAGTAGTATGTGAATCATATCTCAATAAATGGTTATTAAAATAAGAATACATCCTTTTCAACGATGTCCCATTTAGTATCATATACATCTCTGCCAACTTTGCAAGCCTCCTCCATCCCCACCTTGTGTCTCACTCCAGAACATTTTATACAATGTTTTTGCTTATTGGTACATCTGACTCCTTGAGGGCACAACCATGACAAATTCATCTTCATTTCCTCCTCAATTAATATAATGTCTGGCACAAAGCAGACAGTAGATGCTTATTGAATGAATGACTAAAAGATTATAATTCTTAAACACAGTGATACACGGTTGAAACAAATGCTAATAAATCCAGCAAGCGGTAGAACTGAGTTTGTTACCTGGATTGAAGTTAACTGAGAATCATTTGCCACTCAGAA